>NW_028262290.1:140929612-141232643 GCF_047370975.1 Nipponia nippon | reverse complement strand
AATGTGAATGATCAATTAGAAGATCTGTCCATATCCTTCCTCATTCTTTAGGCATGACATTGCTCAATTTTTGAGTTTATTTAGCTGTCAATAAGTGATTGTCCTGTAGGACAAGAAGCCTGTAACAGCTGCAGTGTAATCATAAAATACATATAACAAATAATATTTCTCATAGATCTGTTTGTGCAGAAAATTAGCAAAAACCAAGCAGGCCTAGTGAGCACTAGGATAACTGGGACCACCAGCGTAGAAGGTACCACCACAATACAGTAAGTTAAAGAGAATTGTGGCTGGAAAACTTAATTTCTTCTCAGTTAAAAAATGTGGGAATAGAAACTGTAAAGTAACTTTGTTCCATTTGATTCATGGGGAAAAGTGGCTGCATGTAACAGGTGGGTAAGACATTTTGACCTGCAGTTAAAGAAATTTCTTTTAGCAAAGACCAGAGGTGGTGAGGGCAGAAACCTCCTTTTCCCCTTGGAGTCCATTCAGGAGTGACTTTGGGCGACTGCAGTTTTTGCTGCTCCCTCCGGGTCTGCTGGGCTGATTTCGTGGAGTGCCATCAGCACGTGGGAGCTCTTCCGTGGCCGGCAGGGCGACAGGCAAGGTAGGCTGAGGCTCAGAGAAGTTACTAGATAATGGTGCTCTGCTGAAGGCAAGGGTTTTACAGGCGCAAGGCTGGGAGGCTTCTGGCTTAACAGAGATCAAATTTTTTGCAGCCTGCAATATTCTTCATCAAAACGGTTATCTTCTTCACCAAAAGGGTTATTTCTTCACCAAAAGGGTAGTCCAGCACTGGAACTGGCTGCCCAGGGAAGTGGTTGAGTGCCCATCCCTGGAGGTATTTAAAAGACGCGTAGACGTGGCACTTAGGGACACAGTTTAGTGGTGGATTTGGCAGTGATAGGTTAACGGTTGGACTCAATGATCTTAAGAGTCTTTTCCAACCTAAATGGTTCTATGATTCTATTCTATTAAACTAATTTAGATTTTTAATTAAAACTGAAGACTGTTATGACTATTCCTTGAATTAATGTTAATAGTGAAATCAAGCCAATGTGCGAAACTCTTAACTTCATTCTCATCGGGCACAAATTCCATATAACTTAAGGCTCTCTCTATAGCTTTGTAAATATAATACACATTTTTCCAAGACAATGGAATTCCGAAAACTAGTTTTTGTATAATGATCATAAGGGTTGTACCAAAATGACCTCCATTTGGAGCTCAGTGATCTGTGCTTTGCTTCCATCTCACTTTGCTATCGCCAGTATTAG
Organism: Nipponia nippon; assembly: GCF_047370975.1. Taxonomy (NCBI): domain Eukaryota; kingdom Metazoa; phylum Chordata; class Aves; order Pelecaniformes; family Threskiornithidae; genus Nipponia; species Nipponia nippon. The sequence goes on along the minus strand of NW_028262290.1, from coordinate 141,231,366 downwards.
CAAGCACAACAGTATCATTGTTGACATAAAACACGGGCTGCAGCTTTAGTTGAAATAAAAAACTATGACATAACTTTTGAGTTTACGGCATAAACTGAAACCTGCTTAGCGAGGTTTTATCATTCTCTGAATTTAACATGCACATCTCCTAGTCCCAGTGAGTTTGGATTCTCAACTGCTTTTCACCAGAGTGTTCATTTAGCTCTTCAGCTCTCCCAAAACCCCAAACTTGGCGTAAAATGTCACTAGATCAGTGATAATAGTTTTTACACTTTTTGTAAATATGTTCATTTATGAAAAAGAAAAAACCAAACAGATATAATGGACCAGGGAATCTGCAATTCCGATACCCCCATTTATATGAGGAGAGACTCGGGCATACTCTTCTCCAGTTTGGGATTTTTGCCCAAGAACAAGTTCCACTGAGCTTTGTTATTGGACCCAATTTTAGTTTCTGAGGTCAATGTCTTTGGTGGGCTTTGGGTCATGTGCCCAACGCACCCGATTCTTGTCATGATACAACGTAGAAGCTACACATTTCCCACACTAGGAAATGTGTATGTCTGAGTAAGGGTATACGATCAGGCTTCCTGGTGAACAACCGCGTACTCTAAAGCACTCTGCTTGCATACCGATATCTCTTGCAGGATTTTAATAAAAAATGTCCAATAAAGTTGTAATGTAGATAAAGTTCACATTCACTGTGGTTTTTATCAACCAGGGTTTTCATTTTTAAAGCAGAAATCCAATAATCTTCATATAAAACTGCAATTGTTATGAAGCCAAAACCCTTGATGAAGTATTTAGCTCAAAATCAAGGAAACGAGGTGACTGTATATGAAGTTCACAAAGAAGATAAAAGAAAAATCGTCCTTACACATGAACAAGCAGAGGATGCACTACATTTGTAATATTACATATTCCCTCTGTTGATATTGACAAAACCAATTAAATACAGAAGTGAACTACAAGAGTTTGTAGAAATAGAAGTTTATCTAACATTTGATCACAGAATATTCCTATCAAAGTGCACAGAGCATCTATTTTTATCAAGTGCATGGATAAAAAATGTATGCTTATGAAAACTGCACCCAGATACCAAACAAATGTACTATTAATGGGAAGACATTCTTTAGTTGATTGAAAGCTTAATTTAGTTTTAATACCAAGTACATTTAAATATTACATGTAAATTTTCCCTGTTAACTGTAAGGCATCATAATGAACTGAAAAATAATGCATCAGCAGTGTCTCAACATAATACATTTTTAAAGAGATGTGTAACAGCTTCTGTACAAACGTTGGTTCAGAACCTGTCCAGCCTTACTTGTTAAAAAGAATGCATAATATATTAATTAATAAAATCTGACAATATATATGTAATCAATGCCTGTGTTTTATACACAGATTATGTATAGCACTAATTTTTGTCACTTGCTAAAAGTTTATAGCTTCACTCATAAAAGAAAGTGACGCTATCTGATTAAAAGCTTTTAGGCTACTTTCTTGAAATAAAAACATCCGACAATACAACAGAAATATCTTTGAATTTAGCAGTATAAAACCAACCTGCATTTCCACAGTGACAATCAAATATAATTCATATTGTTTCTTACCTACAAGCAGAAAATATATTTTGCACTGTAAGTCCCAAAAGAAGTTGGCTAAAGGGCTCCATGAAAGCATCCTGTCCCACACAAATCCCACCTTTTTCTCAGCGCTAAGCCAGGGCTTGGACCTGCAGCTGCTGGTTTATTTGCTAGGGAAATCAGCAATGAGTTAACAGGCCCTATCCTGTCCCCTGCCTTATGTGATTTGAATATGTGTATACAAAGAACAAAGGGAGTGGAGCACCTGTTAGATGAGCACCCATCTTCATTGCCTCTGACTTTATTGTTACCCTTCCCTGGCAGTCACAGCAAATATCACATAGAATGTAATAAATGCGGCACAGAATAAAGTACGTTCAATTAATAAAAATAAGTGAATGCACCCAATGTAGAGGTTATATAGGTATTAACATCCTTTAGCTACAGTTTCATAAAAAATATCGTGCTACTAGATGGTTCTGCTTATTTCAAAGTAGTGTTCAGAAGATTTTTTTTCAGATCTTTTCCAGTGACAGCCTCTCCTTTTCTGTTATAAAAAATATTAAGAGCACGAGCCTTGCTTAAATTTTTTTCTAGCACTTTCGAGCCCATAACTTTTCTGTATTTTTTCCCTTAACATAAGCATAACTTGGCAAAGATTTTGTTCCCTTTCTCTAAACAACATGTAGTCTTAAGTGTCCATCAGGCATCTTCTAACAAAGAATCCTGTGGCTAGAGTGCACAGCTTACTACAGTTGTTGAGTTAGCTGCTGATTACTGTTTATTTTGCGTTAACGTACATCGGTTTAATTACTATTACTGTTAATATTAATGTATGATTTGGATTTGGATTTTGTCCAAGGCTGTCACTCACTGTACAAATCTAATCAGCAGCAAACCAGGCAACCCTCCTACAGTTGCATGTGCAGTAACAGTTTGCAACAGCAAATATTTGCATCGACAGGAATGGTTTATCCATAGAAAAACAGACTAAGTTTTCGCTATACAGCTATACAGCACTTCAGCAGACTGCCATGGATTAACAAATGCTAGGTTAGACTGTATCCTGCCTTGTGCAGGAGGGAGTGGTAGCAACGAATGGCCTCCCCCTCACTGCAGGGGTCCTGCAAGGTGCTAAGCCCCCACCAAAAGGGCTGAACACTCATTTTTTATTTAAGGGAGGTGAAAATACCTTCCAGAATTCTTAGCAGCTCTGTATAACCAGATGTAAGAAACATGAGGGTTATTTCAGGTTAACAAAAGTGTAAGTACAGTGGTCCTACCAGAAATAAAGTCACCACCAGACATGAGCCTTGTAAATGAAGAGGGTATTTTGCATATTCCCAAAGGCTTCCCAGGTCCACTGTCCTGCCCCTCCTGAATGCTGCTGTTTATAACCTGCTTAATCCACTTAACTGTAGGCTAGACATATCAAATTGCAACCTTTTATAAAACCTGAGTCAGAAATTATTATCTACTTGGTTTCAACATGTAATAAGATATTGGTCACAGGTTCCCATTAATTTCTAACTGAAATGAATGGGAGCTTTCACATTGGGATAAAGTCTGTGTTGGTGTTTTAAATGCCCTATGTGGGCAAAGAAAATTAAGAAAAAGAAGAACAGATTAGCGAAGTTATATTTTTCAAGTATGTCCCCTTAGTTCCAGCATTTGGATATGCTCTTGATGTCATTAATATGCTGCACTTTTTTTACACTGAATAACTTACACAAACAAAGCGGATGCTAAAAAAGTACATTATTTTTTCTACAGAATCTAGCTTGTGCTGGTTGTTAAGCGGCATTTAGACTTAATCAAACCTCACTCTTTTTAATAAAAGCAACTACATTAAAGCAACTTTATTTGCAGCAGTAACATTCTGAATACTTTCAGTATTTCTGCGAATTTTAGTTATTTTATTACAAACAAGTAACTTTGTTATGTGCTAAACTTGTTAAGAGGTTTTCCACAAAAATAACCATGGATTATACTCCCAATGGGAGCCAGAAGTAATGAATTCTTGCTAAAGAATTCAGGGAGGGGATGACAGGTGCTGACTTTCCCTTCACCACTGCGTTAGTTCAAATGGAGAGCAGCACGCCCGCTTTCACCTCTCGTACCCTGCAACAAGTTATCAGCCAGCTGGGGGGCTAAATAATAATGGGATTAGGAAACGTGTGCTAATCTATGTGCAGGCTCCAATAATTCCAGATGGAAAGACAACCTTTTCCGCAGGTATTACTATGCTGCAGAGGATGTGTTGGTAGCCGCATTATTGAATGTCATCTCCAGTTCAGCAAAGATTATAGGATAAATTCTTCCTTTTTTTTTGTATTGATATAGAATCATAGAATGCTTTGGGATGGAGGGGACCTTTAAAGGTCATCTAGTCCATCCCCCCTGCAATCGCCAGGGTCATCTTCAACTAGATCAGGTTGCTCAGAGCCCCATCCAGCCTGGCCTTGAATGTTTCCAAGGATGGGGCATCTACCACCTCTCTGGGCAACCCGTTCCAGTGTTTCACCACCCTCATCATGGAAAATTTTTTCCTTATATCCAGTCTGAATCTACCTTCTTTTAGTTTAAAACCATTACCCCTTGTCTTATCACTACTGGCCCTGCTAAAAAGGCCCTCTCCATCTTTCTTATAAGCCCCCTTTAAGTACTGAAAGGCTGCAACAAGGTCACCCTGCAGCCTTCTCTTTTCCAGGCTGAACAGCCTTTCCTCATGAGAGGTGTTCCATCCCTCTGATCACTTCTATGGTCCTCCTCTATGGGACCATCACTTCTATGGACCCGCTCCAACAGGTCCACGTCCTTCCTGTGCTGAGGACCCCAGAGCTGGAACCAGGGCTCCAAGTGGGGTCTCACCAGAGCAGAGTAGAGCAGCAGAATCACCTCTCTCGACCTGCTGGCCACGCTGCTTTTGATGTAGCCCACGATACGGTTGGCTTTCTGGGCTGCAAGCGCACATTGCTGGCTCATGTCCAGTTTTTCATCTATCAGTACCTTGTCAGCTTTTTTTTTAGTTGAGATCTATACAACCGAAATATAGAGACACACAAGCCTGTTTTGGTGATGCAAAACTGCATCATCCGTGAACAGGCCCAACGCCCTTCCGCATAACACCTGAAATAACCCCAGGCAAACAGAACGCGGTCAGTATTCAAAGTGTATTTTCTAGCTGGTCTGTCTCTTTAGACAGAGACTCGTTCAGTCATCTCAGATAATTGCTTTCAAAGCCTAAACAAGCAAACCTCAATGTTCAAATACCCTATAAACATCCCCCAAACCCCAGAGAAGCCCTCGGCCTGCTGGGCCACTCGAGGCGTTTGTGGACATAAACCCAGCGAAGAGGCCAAGGCAGAGCACGGGTTTTGTTGACACGAGTTCAGCCGCGCTTTCAGACAGCAGGCTGCCGAACTTCGAGCTCCTTCCACTGCTCCGGAGGGCTGCCAGGGCCGCACGGGAGCCGCCCTTCTGCCGCCCGGAGCCTTTCCTCCTCCGCGGCCCAGCTCCGCCTCCCCGTGCGGAGGCGCCTCCCGCAGCCACCGCGGCTCCCGGCTCCCCGCTCCGCGGTCACGGCAGAGGGCCCGACCCGCGTCTCCTCACGGCGCCCGCAGCCCGGCCGCCTCCGCGCCCCGCAGCCAGCGGCCGCCTCAGAGCTGCCGCAGCGGAAGGAGCCACCCCACCCCGCTCCGCTCCCTTCTCGGGTGCCCGCCCTCCCGGCCGTGCTGACGGGGGTTGTAGTTGGCCGCCGCCGCCCGAGGACTACCGGTCCCAGGGAGCAGCGGGCGGGCTCTGTCAGGTGGCGTCCAACATGGCTTCCCCGTGCCAGCCGGGGCCGGGGCCCGCGGCCGCGCGGGGCTGCTGAGCGCTGTCGGGGCGGCGGTAGCGGTGCCATCATGCAGAAGATCAAGTCGCTGATGACCCGCCAGGTGAGCGGCTGGCGTCGGGAGGGCAGCGCGGCCCCGCCGCGGGGGGCCCCGCGCTCTCCCCGGGGCCGCCGTGCCTGGACCCGGTGGCGAGGGGGGGGCCGGGGCGGGCGTGTGCGGCCGTGCCCGGGCACCCTGGTGGGCCTCGGGGGCGCGGGCATGGCCCTCCGTCCTGCTCCCGGGGAGAGGGCAGGCGGGGTGTGCATTAGCTCCTGGTACGCCTGCATCCAGCTTGTTTTTCCTCTTTAATCAAGAAATGGAAGCATGCGCTCACGTAGCTTGTGCGATAGCAGACAGATCGGCGCTAAAGGTGACACGACTGGTCTGCGGCAGTTGCCTTTTTTCACGTATGATTTTGGAGCGCTGGGCCGCGGTGCTGTAACATGGCCGTGTCTGACAGCAAACGCTTGTGATGGGAAGGGAGGCGAGGCTGGGGAGGTGCCGGGGGAGTACCTGGGTGGGCACATGTTGGATGTGTGCCAGGGCACCTCATGTGTGTCTGCCAGCCCGCTTCACCTTCCGCCACTTGTCTCTAGGGTTGTGTAGATCTAGTCTACGTTTGGACCAGTATTTCTAAGGTTGCGAGCCTTTTTAAAGGAGTGTTATTAGAAGAGCATTCAAGTCATTCACGTATACGAAATACCTCTAAAATGAGGCCTGTTTGCCCATATGTCTAAATTTGAGAACTTAAAATATCACTTGAGTCACCCACCACATCAGATATTCTAGGTAGTTATAGAAAATGATGGGAAAGTCAGAAACTGAACTTTAGTTTTTTTTTCTAAACCGTGTCCTCAGAGTTGTGATACTTAATGTGGGAGACAGGGCTTAAAAATGGAGATCAGCATGGAAGCTGAATATCCAAAATGTTCTGCTCCCTTTTGGTATAGGGGTAAACAATCAGTTTTCAGCTTGACTAAGAGGACTTGTGGGAAGCCTGCCCAGTGTGGAAATGTTGTGGTCTGAAAATGATGCGACTTACGCAATTTTCAGCCTTTGGGAAGGATTAAGTTCCATTTAGCATCTGATAAGTGAAACTTTTTACTGCTTCTGAAGATAAGCTGCTAGTAGTGCAGATTTTTGAGAGAATGCGTGGAAGATTTCATGTGAAGTATGAGAAGCTGCAGCAGTTGCTTTGGTTGTTTGTTACCTTGAATTCTCGATGCATAGAGGTGAGTCACCTTTGGTGGTGGTAACTGGAAAGGGAGGATGTTTTGAAATGATGTGCAAGGAAATCTGAGAATCAAAACCAAAATGAAGAGATTTTGCATCCTAGGAAAATGAAACAATTGTAAAATGTAGTAGTTACCACAAAGGTGATGAACTTTTAAAACACTTTATCAGTTTCAAAGGATAAATACAAACTTTTGTCATCATAAACTCACATAGTAATTGCATAGGTCCTTTTGTTTCAAAGAAAGTGTAGGTACCCAGGGCCTGAAAGGGGCTTGGAAACAGTACTGTTAGCATCTACCACAAGAGTAGGAGGGAAGTCTGCTTGAAACTTGTGGCTCAAGTGAACACCCTGAAGTCTCAAGGGAAGCTGGAGTCAGAACCATATCTGAAACCTGAATGTTTAGATTCATCTCTGGCTAGAAGCTGGCAGAAAATGCGCTAAGCAGCATGTTCTGTGGTATTGCTTCATAAAATTGTGAATGTGTGGATATTCAGCAAGCACATACTCAGCTGGTTAATTGATGCTTCCTATACAAAGCTTCAGTCTACTAGAGTATATTCTATTTATGTGGCTATATGTGTTTTAAAGAGTCATAATTATATAAAATAGCTAATGTGGATTATGCATCTTTTTCAGTTTAGTTCTGCATAAGGAAAGCCAGTCCTAATAGTGTTATATGGTAAATAGACAAATATGCCGCCAAGCAAAAATAATATAATTTTGGTACAGAGTAGGTGGCACTTAACTTGAATTTGATTATTTGATTCCATTAAATCATTAAATTAGTGGAACGAAGTATGGTATGTTTTTTGGACACATACTTTTTAAAATTTAAAATAACATCTGGAAGTTGAGAGGAGGATATAAGTGAACTTTATGAAGGGAATGTTAATGAACTCTACTGAAAAGGTACATATTGCAGCATAAAGTTGGAAATGCTCAGATGTTTGAGGAGCATAATCTATACACCAATGGTCTTGCTTAAATGTTTGTAGAATAAGGTCTTAGCCTTCCAGCCTTATGTCAGTGTAATTTATTAAAGGATTTTTAGGTATATATTTAACACTAGCTAAGACTTGTGAAGTTTGATTGCAAGATACATAAAGTAATCAATCTTAACTGACTATTAAAATTCTTTTAAAGGGTCTAAGAAGTCCTCAGGAGAGTGTTCATGACCTGAGTCCTATTGAAAGCTTTCGGATTCCTAGTAAGGTATGATATACAGTCCCTCCACTCCCACCCCCTTCATTTTTAGTTTTTCATTTTGTAGTTAGATGACACTTTGTTGTTTCTTTTTTTTTTTTTTTTAACACCAGGTTTGCTGTTGTTCTTTTTGATAGTTCTATTTCTTGCTGAAAATCTTTTAAAATATTTTTATGAAAGAATTAAGAGCTGTGAGGCAAAACGGTTCACGGGCTCAGAATGAACTTGCATTAAAATTTCTTTCTTGGAACTTTTGAGTTGTCACTGGATGCTGATCTTAATGTTATCTAGGTTTCCTGCTGGATTGAAGGAAAAAAAAAAAGAAGGAAAAAGAAAAGTGTCTTTTTTTTTTTTTTCACTTTGGAAAGTAGATGCTAGATGGGTAGCCTGTATAGTTCTAGTCTTTTCATTGTTTTGGTGCCATAAGTATATTTCGTAGTTTCGTGGTTTTAATCTTCAGCATATATAATTAACTTCATGTTCTACTTTAAATGTTATAGCCTTAGAATAATAATAGTTTTTTGGCTTTTTTTGGATCTCACTACTTCAATGATGGAGCTCACTCTTGTCTCACAAATCATGCTGAATAATCTGCGTGTGAGGGAACAACTGTCACAATATTTGACTGTTCCTTAAACCCTGTTGATCTGAGTGGATGACTCACAAGACTTGCTGTGGATGCTGTTTATTATTTTCTCCTAATTTGGCCTTTGATTTAACGAATGAGATATTTAAGTTCTTGACTTGAATTTGGATGCCTTATTTTACAGTAGTTTAAAAAAAACACCAAAAAGCCCATTGTGTTTCTTTGTCTCTGTATAAGTGCTGTGTAATATGTTACTTGTGCTGAGGCAGACCAGAAAATCAGTGTTACTGTATTTTTAAAAAAATCAAGTAACAATCTCTGAATTGGTACATAATACTCTGTTAAACAGTGGCCAATATATTGATTTCAGACAGCGAAGGTATTCAGTTGCGATGATGTTGAAAGAACTGTCTCATCTCCATGGCTTAGATTTCAAAAGTGCAGATTTCTGCCACCCACTGAGCATCAAGTTTCAAACTGTCTTTTTTGCCAAGTTGACTATCCAGGTAAAGGTAGATGTAGGGTATCTTGGCTGGATTTCCATTCTATAATAGTTAGATGTTATGTGTCTGGTAAGCCTAAACCTTGTATCAATAACAATGGGAAAACAAATACCTCTCAATAATTTGTATTTTTTTCATACATTTATGTCAAGCATTTGTAATGTGAGAACATTATCTGCAACTGTTCTGCAAACAGAATCTGATTGCAGTTATGAATTCTGTGCCTGAAAAGCCAAGATTGCATCAGTGTTAGAACTTTTCACCTGATTACTTTTTTTAAAGTTGATAAAATTAGAGTATTATTCCCTTTGTGCCACAGAATAAAACTTTTGTATTTTTCAGTCTTTCAATATGTTTTTTTCTTTCCAAAATGTTTTAGGTGAGTAGTTCTCAAAATAACTACTATATTCAGAATATACATTGTATATTCATAATATAGATTCTGAGTTGCTTACATTAACTTTTACCTTCTCAACAAGCTGTATTGAGTCTCTGACACTCATAAATTTGCCTGGTTATCTGATGATCTGGACAATGCTCTTAGTCATACGGTTTAGTTTTAGGTAGTCCTGCGAGTAGCAGGGAGTTGGACTCGATGATCCTTATGGGTCCCTTCCAACTTGAGATATTCTATGATTCTAAGAGAATGTTGACTAAAACTACTGAGTTTTGATCAGTTTAACTCCTGACTGCGGTCCCAAGCCATTTGTCATGGTAACTTTACTGCTAGCCCTTTTCTTTTAGAGGAAGGATTTATATTGTCATGCCTCCTTAACTTTGCCGAAACCTTTATTGTAGGATTTTACTTTTCAAATGATGAGACATCGGATGAGGCACTGTAATATGTCTCCTGTCACTGCAAGCATAGATTCAGATACCCTTTCTTGAAAAGAGGAATTTTGGGGGATGGGGACACACACACACAGACACACACACACACGTTGTCTGGGTTTGTGAGTAACCGCTAAGGTGATTAGGTTTCAGTACTGCACAGGAGTTGAAAATCATTGAGCTTTTGGATATTGGTATTTGTTTTGAACTGAAGCTATATTCAATGCCATGGCAACATACTGATATCACAAATCAGAATTGCGTTATAATTACATGATCAAGCAGCTTTGCTGGATAATTGAGGCTAATGCCTCTCAATAATTATTTTATAATAATGGACAAGTTTGGCAAAGGGAATCCACTTTTGAATGCAAAAGTAAAGGCTAAAGAAAAGGTGCAGATTTTTAAAGGCAATGAGTAAAAGCATAACTTCATACTGTTGCAGGCTGCTATTTGAGAGCATATGTTGTTCTCTGCTGCCACATCTTAGTAACTGGTTTTATTTATATCTGGAATAACAAAAATCTCAAGCTCGCCAGCCAAATACTGTTTTGATGATAGAATGGTTATGTTGCTGCACTTTCATCATCACACTTCCACATTCCAAGTGGTATCTCCAGATTGATACAGGTAAAGTGTTAAAAGCTGAGGTAAAGCTATAGAGAGGCATACAGAATGAAAGGCTGCAGAGCCAGCACGAATTACTGGAAAGAGCACAAGCCATTGATAGATAATGCTAACTCTAGGGACAAAGCCATGTTTTTGAAATGGGGGACTGTCGTGCTAGTTTGGAGGTCAAATGAGAACTATGGAGCACAGGAAGAAGAATATGTTGACAGTGGATCCCCTGAGGGGAAAAGCAGCAAAATTAATTTGGGTCTTGATATCTGAAAGTTGTTGGTTTGCTGACTGGTGGCTTGCTGGCAAACATGTTAAAGTGATGACTGTGCTCCTCAATTTTTTATTTTTTATTTTTAAAAAATGAAATGTTTTGGTACCTGAATATTTTACTGAACACCTCTGAGTGTATGTACTTACATTAACCAGTACTCCAATAAGTTCTGCAATTGTCTTGAAAAATGCTTTACTTTCTGTTGTAATACAGACTCATACCGCCAACTTGGTCACACAGAGAAATAAGTGTATAGTAGTTTAAGTCTGTGATATAGTCTGTAGATATGGCAAATCTGAACTGCAAGGCTGGATTTCTAGAAGAGAAAGTTGTCTGCAGAGGGATTTCTTATCTTTTTTGATTAAGGTACCTTATTTCATCTGCGTGCCCCGATTGCCTTGGGGAACTGTAATTCTTTTTGAACCATTCTGTTATTGTCAGCTTTGTTGTTTCCCAAGCTGATAACAGTTTTGTTTAGTAGATTCTGTCACAAAAGGGTGAGATAGGTATTTTGTACGCTTGAATTCGAGTGTGTAGGGTTAATAATGAGTTGACTTTGAATTAGCTCATGTTTATCTTGATGATAATCAGTTCATATGCAATATACAAATATTAGCTGACTTTGTGGCTTATGGTGGTAAACAACACTGAAAGTTTATTTTTTAATGCTTTTGCTATAGATACAGAAGTGTGGCTTTCTTAGTCTGTGTGGGTTTCTATTTCCCCAACAGTAGCTGAGTGCTTTTCAGGAGTGCATTAAGCAGTGGTGTGACTAATATCTGTTCCGTGGATCAGGCTTTGTTGTTCTCCCCACCAGGAGAATTGTTTTCACAATGTAATGTTTGTTTTGGTGGAGTCAGGGCTTTTTAATAAATACTCTCTATACATACTGAAGAAGGAAAGCTCAAAAGAAGGTTCTGGGCATTTCATGTGAGAGGTAAGGGAATACCACAAACTTCCCTGTGGGACTGCCTTCCCGAGCTGTGGATTAGCTGGGGTGAAAAAAAAAGTTTTGAGGTGAGTTTATAGATACAGTTATATATACATTATGAGACATATATAATATATAAATATATATTTTTTATATAGATAAAAGATTGTGTGTGTATATATGTAAAAAACACTTTTATACATTATTTAGTTCATGGTGGTAGTATGTTGCAATGTACCTGCTGATTGAAGCTGTTGAGCAGGGCTCTCATCCTGGTATTTAGGATTAGCTTTTAACATAGGTGTTATCCAAGCTCAGAATGGAGGGATATAAATTGACAGTGTGATCATTGGTGTGTTTTCGGCTCATGACAAAGGGAGGGAGGCGGTGTCCAAACGAGTACAGCGCATGGCCCCTGGCACACTGTGTGTAGAGGTGCATAGGCTATCGCTGACCTTCAGCTTCTAATTAGATTAGAAACTTTTTAGATTTTTTTTTTTCCTCTGAGTAGTATCAGTTAACTTTTTTCAGTCTCTTCACTTCCCAAGTCTTTCAGTTGATAGTGGCTGGAGTGCAGAAGGTGTTTGTTTCAACTCTGTACTAGTAATGCTTCATTCAACAGAGCAATATCAGTTTTGGTGTTACAGGCAGTATAGAATACAAGGAGAGTGGGAGTGTGATGCACTGGGAAATAGCTGGGTAAGTCATCTAAAACTTGCTGAACTGCATTTCAGATGAGTCTGTGATGAAATGACTCTTCTGAAATATATTTCAAGGAATTGCCATAGGCTCCTAGACCTGTAAACTTCTATTTCCATAGAACAGGGAGGCAAAATGATGTGAGAAGTGTGTGGAAGGATGTGGACACAAACACTCTGTTTTATTTAGCAATGGCTTCTTCAAGTATGCAAAGCTGTCAGACAGATAGGCTTTTTCTTTTTTTCCCCTTTTTTCTTTGTCTCCCCAGAAACTGTCTTTCACTAATCTATTTAGGTGGCATTATGAAAGAGAGACCTGCTGCTTAGGGTTGCGCTAATTGCAACCTGAAAGGAAGTACGTTTTACAGGATACATTGTCTTTCCATGAAAGTATGATTTAAAAAAAAAAAAATGCATATGTGACTCCACAAGTGATGCAAGTTTTATGTAGGAGGTGAAGTCTCTTGCTGAACAAAACTTCAAAAAAATGAGTAGCCCATGGAACAGCATCTTAGATGGCTCTGTTGGCCCATTACTGCTTGGAGAGTTCCTACTGCTGGATGTGTGCATTAACCTGGGCAGGTGGATTGAAATGAATACTGTGTGGTCCACTGTGCCAGTGTGCTGCTCTTCCTGATCTCCTGTGTATCGAATTGATTCAGTTTAGCAATGGCGAAGTTCTCTGCATGATCATCATCATATGGTTCCTTCTGTCCCAATTTTTTATAGGTTTTTCTATTCAGAATAGCACTTGGCAATTGCTGAATTTACATAAAATTCACATAAAATTTACCAACAAGCATGTTTTAATGTTGACTTTTTTTTTTTTTAAAGGCAGATATTTAAGTGGCAATAGTTAGGAAAGTTTTGAGGTGGAAAAGTGCCCTGAGGGATTTAATAGAGCTTCTCTCTCTACCTCTGCTAAGTGTGTGAGTACTAGCTCCACAGTGCTAGATCTGGTCTTCCCTGAGGCCCCTGAAACTATGGGCTTCATATGCATATAGTAAAATTTTTTTTGTATCTCTGATTGAAGGGATGAGGAAAATTGAATATCAGCAAATAAACTTTAGCCAAGGACGTTTGCTTCCTTCAGTGGTGAGTGAATAGATTGGCCTTGAGCATGTTAGTTATTTGAAACGTAGTGGAGCATGATGCACTGGAAGCTGCAGTTTATCATGGCATAGTCTGGTGGCAGATAGTGTAATTTATATGGGAGCTTAAGTTTATCCTGGAGAGTTGTTGTCACTAGACTGCTTTTCTAGACAGAATGAACAAGATAAAGAAAAGCCCTGTCTGTTTAATAAATATTTTCCTAGGTAGTGTTTTGGCAAGAAACACTGAGATGAATGATCTTTCTGAGACAGGCTAAAATGGTTTCTTAGTAATTTTCCTAGCCACATCAACTTTATTTTTGTGCTGAAAACACAACAGGAAAACCTTTTTGTCTTCTACAAAGACAAAAAGGTCATTGATTAGGTTTCATTGAAATGCTAATATTAAAAACAACCCTCCCAATTTATTATCACGTGGCTCTAAATCCAGAATATGTGTCCACAATGGCTTCTTAATACATCTTCAGGGGATGTCAGTCACCATTGACCCATGGCATTGACATATCATTTCATCAATATGACAAGATATCAGTAGTCTAGAAATTCAAATGATCCTGAAGATTTCTTCTTCCAGCTTCGCCCGCGCTCCAGCGGGTGGCGCCCGAGCACCGCGCCGCGGCCGGGGGCCGGGGCGGGGAGGCCGGGGCCGAGGCCGAGCGGCCTGCGGCGGGGCGGCGTCCCGGCCGGCCTCTCCTTTGGCCTCCGTTGGGCCCGCTCGTGTGACCAAGGGGCTGCTGCCGCTCGGGGACACGAAATCCGGTTGAAATCCGGTTTTCTCTGTATCAGAGCCATTGCTTTTTGCCGCCCCCCCCCCCCCCTTTTAAAAATTTTTTTCTTCTTCCTTCCAGAGGTATTTTAGAGGAGCAGCGGCTCCTTCTGATGCTCTTCCAAACCCTTCACTCGTCAGCCCTTGGCTGTCTCTCATTGTGTAGAGAAATAGCACCTTGCTTGGTATTTAAAATGTCACCTTGCCTCATAAGGTGTACGAATTGACCTTATTTCAATGGATGTTCAAAATAAGCAAGTTAGTGGTTGTTCAGTCAATTAATCTAAAATCTGATGCCTCAAGCTGGCGAAATAAGCCCTTGAGCTCGTGGTGATGAAGATACTGGCACCTTGTCGCATTGTAACAGCTTGGCGTTGTTGGGAGGCTTGGGATCTTTATAGGACACTTCAGTCCGCTGGATCGCTTCACCAGGGTTAAATTCCAGTACCGAGCAATTTGATCCATTTTAGCTTGATTTTTGCTGAAAGAATATCCTGGCACTTCTCCCTTTTGAGTCTCTTGATAAAGGATTTTCATTCCTTTGGTGGGAACAGCCTCCAGGAGAGGGCTAGTATTAGCTGAAATGTCCAGTAGAGGAGGGGAAGAGGAGGCTCAGGCTCAGGCCTCGGTTTGTTGCGACTGCTGGAAGCAGCTGGCTTGTTGAGAAGACCTTCCAGAGGAGGCAGTGACAGCAAGGAAGGGCATGCTCACCTCTTGAATATTAGCTTCCAGAAAGCTGACAGCACATCTCTGCGAGGACCACCCTGCTAGTTGGAGAAAAGTCTGAAGTCTGTTGATTTTGTGCGAAGAAGGTAGATTCTGGTTTTGCCTGTAAAAAATTCAAGTGTTGAATGGCATGACTTTCATTAAAGTGAATTCTGAGGGCTGGATTGAAAACTTATACATTTGTAGTGACGCTGTCTACCTTATGTTTACAAAGATGGTTCTTCTGGTTTAAAAAATTCAGGTTTTGTTATGTTTTTGTGG
This sequence comes from Nipponia nippon, assembly GCF_047370975.1. Taxonomy (NCBI): domain Eukaryota; kingdom Metazoa; phylum Chordata; class Aves; order Pelecaniformes; family Threskiornithidae; genus Nipponia; species Nipponia nippon. The sequence continues at coordinate 141,216,156 of NW_028262290.1, read as the reverse complement.
GTTTTTTTGCTTCTGCCTGCCAATTTATTTTTGGTTTATTATGAGAATTTCTAAACTTCAGGAGGAAAAACCATGGACTCAACATGCGTTTGTGCCATAAATGTATTGATGAAGAAGTGTTTAAGTGATCTGCAACACTGAAATTTATATATTGTTCTTTGAAAAGTTTTAGGTATCTTGCAGTTTGTAATGGGAAGAACAAGCCACAGTGTACTGATCCTTCTGTTCTTTGCCATTGCTTCTTGTACTAATGTTGTAAATGGCTTTTGAAAAGTATTTGTTTTGGTAAAACATTGTTCTTGTTACAATGTGATAATACAGCATAGAAATCCTTTTTTGTTTTGTAAAGGAGGAGCTCAGAGAACTACGTGAAGAACCAACTGATCCTCAAGCTCAGCAAGAAATAATTAACAGCATTGAAGAAGTTTATTTTTCCAATGATTCCTTTGATATTGTGAAGTATGAGTTAGAGGTAAGTTGTCTTCTTAAAAGAAAAGACAGTAATATAACAAAAATGAAGGTCAAAAGTATGCTTGTTTCAATGAGCTATTTTTTGTTTTGTTTCTTGTATCTTCCATTAATGTAAAACTGTACCCTCCCACCTCATCTTGCATTTGTGTGGAGCTTCTGGCATATCGTCTTGATATGGAGTCTCTTTTTTAACATGGTAGAATTACTATCAGTTGTGCTAACAGGCGCTTTATAATTTAAACTATTGTGAAAAAGGCAAAATATTTGGAGGGGAAAAAAAAATCCGTTCTATATTTTGGGTATTTTTTTGGCAAACTGACTGAGACATAATAATTTCAATGATTAGGGGGGTTGTGTGTATACATATATGGCTTAAAATAAGGTAACTTTGAGGTAATTATGATATTATATGATGTGATTATAATAACAGTCAACTATTTCAGTATCCATCATTTGAAATAATGGATTAATTCTACAAATTAGATTGCAGAAGCAATAATCACGTTTCTTTAATGGAATTGATTGGTTAGTTAATACTATATGTGTATTTAAGGTCCGTTAATTTCTCACTGAATTTAATTTGTTGCTTACATGCAGAGGCTTCCTCCAGTACTTAGTCTTCAAGAACTGGAAGAGTACAGAGACAAATTAAAACAACAGCAAGCTGCTGTAAGTAAAGTTGTTTCCTCTGTACCCTCAGGCAATTTGTTGTATTTTCTATAAGTCTAGCCAGAAGCGTAACTGAAAAAATTTTGATTTCTTAAACACATTAGATATTAAGCATTTTTTCTTTTAATATTATGTTGTGTGCTTTTATAGTCGAAAATCATATCAGTAAATCACAAAATCGTATGAAATCATAGAAGTAAATCTTGGTGATAAGTATTGTAACAAGGAGCAGATGTGCTAACTATTTGTTTAGAAACTCAATTTTCTGAATGTTCAGCTTTTCCTATGTATTGCAAGAAAAGTAATGTTCAACGTAGCACTGAATGGTGTGTTAATATCTCTTTTTTTGAGGGATTTCTGGCAATGTAAAACATAAAACGTTTTAAAAACTCTTTCCTTAGAGTTCCTGTTTTCTCTTATTTTTCATTTGCCAATTTATTAATCATCCACAAGGGTTTCTAGTGAATATTGGTACAGAGTTATTATGTAATAAAACAAATGAAATGTAACAATGAGTAATAACTGTAATTTATGGGGGTAAATCAGAGTTGCAGCTTCTGAAAAGTACTTGTTACATTTCAGGCTTTTTAAATTATTGATTCATTACTCTTTTAAAGATGAATAATATGGTACAGGGAATGAATGTATTAACTGTGGCATTTGGAGAGTATCTGCAAGTAAAATAACAGTAATAATCCTAATTCATGTCTTTAAATGAATGAAATGTACAGAAGGAGAATATAGAATTGCTAACAATACATAGAGAACAAGTTCCTTCTGCCTAAGACTGCTTTTCCCAGAATAAACCCGTGAAATTTTGTGAAGTATTAGTGACAAGCTGAGCAAATGAATGTTCCGTGTTTCTCACCAAGAGGTATAAGGAAAGAATTTGAAAGTGGGTGGCGGTTTTTGGTTTTGTGTTGTTTTGTTTTTCTTTAAAGTTTAAGAGGACATCTGGTGGTGACCTAGTTTTGCAAGGAAATACGCTCAAGGCTGAGAGACAACTTCATTGAGATATGCTGTATAATTCTAATACCTGTTATCAATGTCTTGGCCATTCTGCCTGGATGGTGGGAACCGGCTGCTAGGGGAGTTGGTTTCAGTGCACGGCTGCTGCTGAAACATGAACTGGAAGGTGCATACGGCTAACGAATAATAGGGGTGAGAACTGGGCGTGTGGTTTCCAGAGAATATGGCCCACATGTGTCTTTCTTCTAGAAAAACAAAACCAAAAACTTTCAAAGCCAAAACTTTTGACGAGAAACATGTGTCCAATTCTTCCCCACCATCCCCCCAGTCAGGATTAGGGCTTTCTTGTGTCTTCTTTAACCTAGTCTAAATATGATTCTGCTATAGAAAGGAATTGTTGCTTGGGTTTGTTGTCCTCCTTGGGCATGTTCCAAGTTGCTAGAATTTCTTGTACGCTGTATATCGTGTCCTTGTGTCATATTTCCACGTGGAGTGTGAGAGACTTATTTTTTTTCTTCTCCTGTCTCAATTATTGTCCATTTATTTTGTGATATGTCACTTAGATTACTGTCTGTCTTAAGGACATTAGTGTCCTTCATAGAAGACAGTACTGCAGAATGTTGTATGTTCTTAGTTCAGTCCTAAAAATGCCTTAATACTAGTTGTGAATAGATTATGAGATAGAGGACTCACAATGTCTGTTGACAGATCACACAATATCTCTGCTTTTGAAAAAGAATAAATACTGCCTTTTTCACTTCAGTGCCTGTATCTATAGCTGACATAGACTTTTACAATAGTGGTTTAGAGATAATTCCAACTTCTAAATTTCTGTAACACAAGTCACTCAAATGAGTGTGAATTACAGGTAATAGAGCTCTGATCTTCCACTTCTCACTGACTGTTACCATCTGCTTTTGCACAGCTGGTCTTGGTCATGCCTTTGTTTTCGGGGTCACTATAGACTCTCTATTTTCTGTAGTTTTCCTGTTACAGTTTTCCTTTCCATTGGATGGATTCCAACTCACTCAAGACTTCTTTAATATGTGTATCATGACAGCTTTAATTTGTCCAGTCATCTTGGTACAGACAATTTGAATTAGGAGGCTTTTTAGTTGTACGTCTGTTTGCCTTCATTTTAATTAGTAGACTGATATCCTCAGCTGTATCTTTTTTTCTTCAGGAGATGAAATATTTTTTCCTGATGTGATTAGGAAAGCAAAAATTGTTTCGGAGAAAATTGTTTGGTTCCCTCAAAGAACATTGTTGCTTGCATGCATTGATAACTGCAGCCACATTCATTGCTAGCAATTGCAAATCTGGGTTCCTAAAGTTGAGAATTAAAAAATAAATCAATACAATTGTATGGAAGATGCCAAAAGGGGTGGGACAATTTGGAAATGAATAACCTGGGATAATATTGCTCATCTAAAAGAAAGGTAAGAGAATAGCTTGGAAGTTCAGAAACGTAGTATCAGTAAGTTCAGGGAAAGAAAAAAAAAAAAAAGAATACGGCTGTTGCAAATGCTCAACAGTGTTGAGGTTGTTATTAATCAAGGGTAGCTGAGAACTTGCGAAACAAAAGAAAGCAGTGAAAAAACTTAAAATGAAACATCTTTCATTCAGGTGTACTGCTTGATGAATCCCTTTAACAGTGAAGAATCAAACTGTTAGATCTGTAGTAGGGGAATGCATGACTAGCAGGTATATCCCTGTCCTGAAGTTTTTTACTGGTACAAGGCTAGCGGAAAGAACAGGTTCAAAAAGGGAGGTGAAAATTTCACAGGATATAGACTGCGCAGAGAACAAAACTTCTTTAGAGCCCCAAGGTCACGTAGGCTTGTGTAGCTTGTGGCCTGATAACGTCCTTTTCTGTCCCAGCTCTGCTCTGGAGTGGTTCTTCTGCTGTCCTGAAGAAGGAATCTTTATTATTTATAGAACAACTAAGAGATTTTAAAATCATTTGGTGATTCTGGCCATTTTTTAATGTGGAAGGAGGAGAGAATAGCTAGATATATGTCCCTTATCCAGATTGCCAGCTGATGATATCAGAGTACTTTGAACACCATTTGTGTGCAGGTGCTCTTCCAGAGGATGGGAACTGACCTGGTGGAGCCACTGTAAGTTTGTTACAGGAACGCTCGCTGAAGATCCCAACTTTGTGCTATGTTTAACTAAGCAGTCAAATATATGAAAACCTCCTCATCTCTCTTTCCCAGTAGTGCCTTGTGGGCTGGCTGGCTGTCACAGCCAGTTTTATTTTATTTTAATTTCTGTTCCCCAAGAAGAATATAGAGCAATCCCAATAATTTCATTATCATGTTTGAAAACGTTATTTGAAATTATTTTCTTAAATATTTGTGGTCCCTGCTGAAAAACAAAACAAACCACACTATTCTCAAGCTTGCGTTTATATGACTGTTAGTGTTGCGTTTTTTTTTTTTTTTTTTTAAGCTTGTGTGTTTGCGCACAAGAGCCTGATCAAGGTAGCAATGCCCATTTGTAAATTCAGTACAGACAGCTGGTCTCAGTAGTATTCCACTTACTGTTAGTGCAGAACAATGGAGAAAATTTTAAAATATGCATGTTCTGTGTGCTAAAGAAAGAGTATAATGTGCACAGGGTGAATATTCATTTTGACAGGGATTTTATTTAATACAATATGAGTCTGAAAGGTAGGTGTCCTTATGGCTTTCTTAGATCTGTGTGCTAGATGGTTAACTTAAATTTGTACCGTAGCAGTACCACAAGCAGAATATAAGTAGTGTCCCATATTATTTTTATTTTCTATTTCTATTTTAGCATGTTCCTTAACAAGCAGAGAGGCAAGGGATTAATTTAAACATGGCCACTAATTCCTAGATGGAACTGTAAACGTTTTTCTTATCTTGCTCTTAAGGAAAACTGATTGTCATTTTTAGGATTTTTTACCTTGTTGTGACATATTTATTAATAAATTTGAAAACTACAGAACTAAATGATACAGGATCACTTTAGTTTAGGGGTGGCCTACTTAATTGAGATTGCTATCTATCACATGTAATATTCTTCTTTTTAAGGTATCTAAGAAAGTTGCAGACTTGATTCTTGAAAAACAGCCTGCATATGTTCAGGTAAGACAACATTAACTTTTTCAGAGTAAACCGCTCCATTTTGTGCTGTTATAATGCTGCTCTTGTTTCATTAGGGATTCAATCTAGTAATTTGTTAGTAGAGATGCTAGTGCCTGGTTGGAACTAGCTGTCTATGTATGCTAAACCTGTATCTGTAGAGTGAAAAGAACCAAGGGCGTATTGAGCTGGAGGCCCTTAGGATGATAAAGGCTTTGGCATATGACCACTTTAAAAGGCTTTCTGAAAACATGAATTCACAGGCTTGATTAATACCTGTAGTGGACTTGAACAGGAGCTTCTTTAGTGCGTGTGTTTAGTAATGGTTTCAGGTCTTTTTCCATAAGAGAAAACAGCAATGACCTTTCTGAAGAGCACTTAACCAGAAACCTGCCACTAATCTCAGGCAGTTGTGAGAAGAAAGCATCTAAGAGAAGACTGAGCTGGAAATAGAGCCTCAACATGTCAAAGATCTCCGAGAGCAAAACAAAGCAAAACTGCTTTAGCTGCTTGCAGTAGAATATTGGCACATCTTCTCTCCTTGCTCCCAAAACGTAACTGGAACAGCTGTCATAATGATTCTCTAAAGGTGTTTTTTTCCTACCCATTTATTTTTAATCATGCCCCTATACATTTGGTCAGCTCTGCCTGATTTTATCTGATCTTTCCAGGAAACGACAGTGAGAATTCTGCAAAGTGGGAACTTCGGATTGTTATCAAAGTAGTCTGAGAATTATCCTGTGGTCGATAATTCTGTGTGTGTACAGCATCTTGCATGAGCATTGTCAAACCAGTGATTTTGGCAATTCTCATTTTGGTCAAGAAGCTGGAGAGAGTGTGGGAGGGCAATGATAGCTGTGTTTGGTGGTAGAGGTCTCATTTTTTTTTTTTCCCCTCCTTTCTCCTCTCTTCTCCTCTCCTTCCTCGTTAACCTTCTTCCAGTTACATCCCTCCTTTCCTTGCATCCTGTTTCTCAGCTGATACACTGTTGCTGCAGACTAGGGCTTGTACCTCCTGGGTGTTAACCCAGGGTAGATGTCTTGGAGCTGGAATTATTTTCCTCTTTCATCCAGAGCGCACAACTTCCTTTTCTGCTCACTTATGCTCGTGGCCTATGCATCCAGCCTTAGTGACCTTGTGAGTGTCCCATCTGTGCTCTGGCATTTTGCTGGGTAGAAGGAGGAGTGCTGCTGTTTAAAGAAAAATGGGGGGGTGAGCATTGCTTGCATCATCTCCTGCAATAGCTGGTGGAAGAAAAAAGCCATAAGGGTAATATTATTTCAGTTTTAGTTAAAGGAGTCAAGTGGGAGGTTATTGCAGAAGGAGGCTGGTTAAGTGCTACAGTGGTCATGTCTTCATAAGATAGCGTAGAGGGGGACAGAAAGAGTAATTGTACAGTATCCAATCGTTCTGGTGTAGTTTTGCTGTTGTGCATGTTCGGAATTGATGTTGAGTGAGTACTGCTTTTTCTGAATCCAGTAGCTTCACTTTGAAAACCCCCTCTCAATGCATAATAGTACTGTGGAGAATGTGCTTCTTGTATTTTGCAGTGTCATGTTGATATTCTTATCCCAGCAACATCTTAGTGAGGAGCACATGTTTTATACCAAGAAGTTCTTTCAGATGTTCCAAAGGGACAGTTAAAAATCCATCATGCCAGTCAGAATCTTTTAAAAACATTTCTCAAATGCATATTTGCCTGATTAAGTCAATAATCCTTCAGTGTTACTTAGGGGACACAGGCTTGCACAGTTATTCTTGTCAGTAGACTTATCAGAGATTTCTGGTGAGCATTGTAGGACTCACTTTCCCACTACAGGCACTACTGTGGGCTGAGAGGGGCATAGCACAGACACGGGGCAAGGGATTTACCGTTTTCCCTTCTTAGAAGGAAAGGCATTCTTTAGGAACAACCAATGGGTGGAAGATTGTCTTTGAGAAGAGAAAAAATGTATTTAGCCCTGAATGCTGGATGGCAGACTCCCTCTCTGGGGACCATTAGGCTGCACTCTCTCCTGGTGCCTCTCCATCCAGTCACGTTCAAAGGAGAGATTTTACAGAATCTCTACAAGAGGCGAGACTGGAATGGAGTCACTCCTTATTGTATGTGTTTCCTCATGAAAAAGGGAACGATGGCCTTTTGAATAGCTCTGACATTTGCAAAGTGTGTTTTTAGTGAGAAGCAGCTACTGAGGAAAGTAACCTTTGAATTTGGTTCCTTAAGATATTATGCATATCAGCAACTAAGCTGTCATTTATCCAAAAGCAACGTTGGTAACATAAAGGAGGGACTGGTTTTGGTGAAAGATGCAGCTCAGTGATTTGTCAGAATTACTTGCATCTTTGGAGACTGACCAGGAGCTGATCTTAAAGTGAACTAAACTTTAAACTTGTTTTTGCTTGTCATATCATTAGAATTAGATTAGTTTTCAAAGTGAAAATCTCCCTTCTCCCCATGGAAAGCACTTGATATATTTTGAAATGATGAGCAGTATTTAAAAAAAAAAAAAGTTTGTTTTTTTTTTCTTTAGTGTGGGAAGAGTGTTCACTTTTCTTCAGTGCTGTTCCTAACAAAAGAAATCCTAATAGTTATATTTGAAAATTTTATTTTTTTTAAAGGAGTTGAGATTATGCTAGGCACTTCACGAAGTCAAAATCAAGCTAAATTCAGGTCACCTGTGCTGAAGAGTCTTCAGCTGAAATTCAACAGGATACAATTAACGTTCATTATGAAGTGACATGTATTCAATTGGTAGAATACAAGTGCTTCTAAACAAGAAAATGCTGTGTGAAACATGGGGTTTTTTTGTTTTGTTTTGTTTTGCTGCTCTCTGGCATATTAAACCCTGTGCTTCTGTCCCTGAAGCTTTGATCATTCTGTTGTGGTGCATTAACGGTATAGAGATTCTAGGCTGAATGTACAGTATGTAGATGTAGAGGGTCCCACTGCAATGAAAATGGATTTCAAGTGTCTTTCTTCAGAAGAGAATTGTATTTTAAAAGATAGTTTATGTTAATGTTATGTTCCAGTGCTTAGCATATTTAAAATGATGAAATAAATAATAGATAAAGTAACTCTGCAAAGCCATTATGACATCTCAGGAGAAACTTACTAATCACTAGCCTTCGCTGGTGCGTAGCATGACTTTAACTTGTATATTTATTTAATCTATGTCTCTCTGTAGGAACTTGAACGTGTTACATCATTGCAGACTGGCCTTCAGTTAGCAGCTGTTATTTGCACAAATGGAAGAAGGTATCTTGCTTAAATAATGACAGAGATTGAAAGGGGGAAAACGTATTTAAGAAGAAATCTGTAAACCCAGAAAGTTTGCTTGCTGATATTTCCTGTTTATGTGCTGAATGCAATTAGCAATAGTAGTTAAAAGATACTGAAACAAATACCAACTGCTTTTTCTCTTGCAGCTCTCATTTTTTCAGTTGGGAGTTGTCTTTAAAACAGGAACCTTTTGAGATACACCACTGATCCACAGACAAGTTCTGCAGAAGGAAAACATACCTTCTTAGTAGTCTGTTGGTATCATCTCAGTTTCTGGGTTTCCCTAACAATGCTGACAATCTTATTTTCTAGCATGTATTTTGATGGACATGTTAGAATTTATTAGAAATAAGTTTTATTTTACATGTTGTCAAAGATTATGTTCATTTTTAACTTCTGCAGACACCTGAATATAGCAAAGGAAGGCTTCACACAAACTAGTTTGGGGCTTCTTGCAAATCAAAGGAAACGACAGTTGCTTATTGGACTGCTAAAGTCTCTGAGAACAATAAAAACACTGGTACGTACAATTATTTTGCTACTGAGCAAGAACATTTTTCTTCATTTCTGTGTAGTTATCATTTTTTTTTCTATTTATTTTTAGCAAAGAACTGATGTCCGTTTGAGTGAGATGTTGGAGGTAAGTCCCTGCCAGACTTATAATTTGAAGCTATTCTAAGTCTGCTTTTTGTCAGTCATCTTAATTTTGTCCCTTCTTTCCTTCCTCTTGCGATCAGGCTATGAATGTGTGTATCTGGTGAAATTATATTTTTATTCTTTTTTTAAATGTTGTGAGAAATACTTCATATCTAATTAGATAGCCCCTGTGCTTGGGGGGGGGGGAATGTTTCCTGTCAAAGGCTCAATCCTGCCTTTAGATCTGGGCACTGAGGCTTGAGTTAGTTCAGTAAGAGTGCTGTGGAGTCTTCTCTCCCCTCCCTACCCTCAGCTTATACTTCTTTACTGGCCTTAGCTTGATATTTGGAAGAAAAAAAAAAGTGAGATTTAGCCAATTGTTGATATACTGGGTCTGGATAAAGTACTTCTACTGGTATATTACTGTACAAATTTATATATGGGCTCCCTACTTAGTATTTTATTTGTAAGTGTAGTAGCTTCTCATTCATTGGGTTGGCTTTTCAATAGTCAGTTGTAGAAAACATTGCAGCATGCAGGCCATGACACTGAAAATTCTGCTGATACAGTATATATACTGCCTAAAAATGCAGTAGATACTGCACAGAGCAAAAATAAAATCTTGTCTTAAGGTGATTAATTGTATGAAAGACAGCTTCAGGATTTTATTGACAACTATATTTTAATCATGTAGTGTAAAAATTTTGGCTTGCTAGTTTGCCAAATATTTACAGCTAATACTGGATGGAACGTGATTATGGTAATCCCTAGTTACTAAATTTGGAAATTGAGTCTTAATAATTGTAACTCTTAAGATTCTTTGAGTTTAATTCCATCTTGGGTAATACACCTTATCTCAGCACACTTTCTTATTCTTTACTAAGCAAGCATGTATTAATTTACAGGCTGCATAAACATTGCCTTCTGCTCAGTAAGCCTTGTACAATGATTAGCTTTTCATGTCTGTGCTGTATTTTCTTGCACAGGAAATCAGCTCTTCACTGTCTACTCATAGGAGTTGTCTTGAGACAGAGGTGTGGGCGCTGCATTCACACCCAGACCCTAATGTCTGATTATCATAATTTGCAAGTGATTTTTAAAGATTAATGGCTGGAACTGCCCTTTCTGGCTAAGTGCTGTTTCAGAGCTGTGCTCAGGTCTGCTCCCAATAAGGTATCCCAGATATTGGCCAATTTATTGTCTTTACTCCAAGAAGAAGTTAGTAGCTTGGAATATGCATGAGAGCTATTAGTAGCCATTCCCAGAGGAACATCTAGATAGGATTCCCAACTAAAAAAACCTATAATAACTTACAGGGGTGAGCTGCATCTGGAGTATATTAGCGATATATGTTATGCAAGCAGGCTTTCTGATTTGAGCTCTGTTAGACTTAATGGAGCAAGTACCAGGTTTCCAATGGAGAAAGATGCAAAGAACTGTAAATGCAGCAATCATTTTAGACCAATGTACTGTTCTGTTTTCATCTAATGGATAATGTGTGTGGGTTTTTTTGTGTTTTTAATCTGTATTAGAATGCTGCTGTTAAAACCAATTTCATTTCAGAAACTTCTTTACGATAATAGCTGAATATAAATTGCCCTTGCGTTTTTACTCTTCAATCAATGACTTTGAACTTCTAGTAACAGCTTTGCATTTGAGCTCTCTGAAGCACGTAATATAACAGATGTAATTAGGACAAAAAAGGAAAGCTCTTAGTTATTAAAGAGGGTTTTCCTTCCTCCAAGAGCCTTTCTGGCCTCATATCTAATAGACCACAAAAATAGTAGTTATACCCAAGGCACTGCCCATGTTCTGTTGGCAAGATCCTGGGGTTTTACATTTTTGTGTGTATGTTTTTGTTTTGGTTTTGTGCTGGCATCTTCATGTACTTCCTGATTGATCTGTCTACCTACTGGGTATTCTTCTTATAAATTAGCACAGTAGTTCCATATTTTTTTTCTAAGGTATGTTCTTTTTGTCCTGGGGCCTTGTGTGAGCCAGTTGTCTTGAAAATCATTTCTAATTAGCTATAGAATGTGTCAAATTAAATAGTGTTTATTTGGGTATAATGTTGGAGTGTCTTCCTTGTGTCTTTTTAGGTTTTGTAAAATATGGCAACAACCTGCTAGTGCCTGAACTTACCTCTTTCCTTGCTCATGAATAGATCATATTGTATTAACAAAGGTTTGAAAGTTAACTGGGAAGATGTTAGTTGTTTTGTAATAAAAACTTTCTGATGTGTTTTGTATGAATGCATAAGGAAAAACAGCAAGTCATTTGTATAAGGTAATGTAATACATAGTGTTTTCAGATGTTGCTAACGTTGTCTGTTTTAATTCTAAACTGCTTGCACATTAAGTTCTGCAGTAGACTCTCACTCATTTTCTTTAACTTTACTGTATAGATGTAAGAGGCAAAATATTTTGTTTTTAATGTTTATACATAAGCATGCAAGCAAAAATGGGTATTACAGTGTTTGCTTCAAAAGCCAAATTAGCTTTCCATCGTATTTTATCCTAAGGAAGAGGACTATCCAGGAGCTATTCAGCTGTGCTTGGAATGCCAGAAAGCTGCCAGTACTTTCAAACACTACAGTTGTATAAGGTAAGGTGACATTGTGCAGATTTCAGCTTCTGTATGATTTTATTTGTAAATGGTATAAAACAGTGATCATAAATTCTCATTCTCTAAAGCAGCTTTGATTGAAATTTAATTTTCTGCTTAGAAAAGTAAAATTGAGGCATAAGCATATAAATAAAAGCATAAGCATCCTCAGTAGTTTCACTCCTCCATGTACCGCTACTAACCAATCTTCACAATCATAACATGATATAATCTATGTTTGGAGTACGTCATTGTTTTGTAACTGTTGTAGAATGTTGGTAGGTAAAGTTTCGACTAAGACTGAATTATACTGTACTACAACATGCAGCCTAGAGATACCTGAGCTAATTTTTTTAATAAGCAAGTTTATATTCTGGAATTAATTTACCTACAGCAAGATGGCTTGTGGAGGATAACTTACCCTGATTCTTGTCAATGAAATTAGCAAGTGCCGAGCTTCATGCTGTCATAGAGAAATTGCTTTCAGAACCAGAACTAATTCAAATATCTGCAGTTCCTAGCTTAGAAAGACTTGATGTTTCTATTGCTTTTCAGAAAGGAAAAAAAAAAAAAGAATTGAGTAAACGTTAAGTTCAAAGTCATAATAGATATGGCAATAAAGGAGTAAAATGAAGTGAATTTTGATTTTCTTTTTGTGTTGTTTTTAATTAGAATTTTAAATTTGTGGGTAAAATTCTGACATTGATTGATCTGTCAGAATGCTCTCTGACCTAGAAGGGCCAAAATCTAATGAAAACACATGCTTTGCCTCCCTCTGTCCTCTAAATGTGTGGTTTGTTGCAGCTGCAGAGTAGTTACCCATAATCCTCGATGTCAGTTTAGGATCTGCTTTTGAGGTGTAGTTGTTGCAGGATCTGAAGATGCATCAAAAAAGTATATAAAGTTAGAAAGTGTACCTGGAAATAAGCCCCTCTCTATTCTGAAGTCAGATTTCAAAGCTGCTTTTTGCTTTCTTTTTAGTTCGATAAAACTTGTGTGTGGATATAAATTGACTGTACAGCCAACATTTGCCTACATATATTAAAATTTTGAATCCCTTCCTTATATAGTAGTGAATGAAAACTATTCTTACTTATTTGAATGAGGAAAAATGACTGATTTCCCTCAGTCCTTGACAATTTAGTTGTTGAGAAGCAAGATGACTCCTGAACAACTTTGGCTCTGCTTGACTCTACCTTCTGTAGAGAGATGGGTCTTGCAGTCTCATCTATACTGTTCAGTAAGCTCTCCTTAGTATTTATTGCTCTTTCAGATGCTCTGTGGCTCGAAACATGAATCTGACTTATTCTGCATATCTCCTGCATTTTTTTTTTCTTTTGGAGAAATTAGCAACATTTATTCAGCTTGAAAAGGCAGCTTGAATTCTTAGAATCTTACAGTGCTCATCTGGAAAACCTTGCTCTTTCGAGATTTAGGTTAAATTACCCAGTTTCTTTGACTTAAATTCTGTTTTGTGTAAATGATATGAAAGTTTCTGTTGATTCACTTCAAGCTTTTATTGCAGCTTCAAAGTTTATCTCCACTACACTATGCCCAGTGTAGCAAAATTTGGAACTTAAACTAACAGTTCATGTTTTTGCCATTTGGAATATTTAACTGCAAAAGTCATACTGTTTTAAATCTGATAGCATACTGACAGGATATGTGACAAGTAGCTGTGTGGATTTACTTTGTTGTTGCACTCAAAGGGATATCCTTGCATCCAAGAAGACCATTTCTTGAAATAAAAGATGATGACAGAAATCATCATCACTGCTTCTTTATCTGAGAGAGTTTTTTGAGCTTGTTTTTGTTTGCATTGTGAGAGCAGGACATTTTAGCTGTAAATCCCAGCCCCAGTGCATACATTTCAGTCTCTGCACTGTTTTACTTGAAGAAGTCTGAGACAATATGTGTTGTATGGAATAATGTCTTACTAGCAGGGGATTGGGCTAAATGGATAAATGGGTTCTTTGCATTTCTGTTTAGGGCTGCAGTAAAAAACAGCTAGTCAAGAAAACAGACACGTGCTAGCATTTATAACATGTGCTTATATGAGGCGTCACCTTTGTATTTTACCATGAAGTTTTTACGGTATCCCTTTGGTTGTATGCTGTCCATATGACAAGAATCAGCGCCGCCTTCCTTTGTATGATCATTCTTCACATTTTTCTTGCTAGGTGGTGGTAGGAGTTGGGTGTAGCTCTTAAACAGCAGGGGATTTAAACCTTTCTATGAAGTGTATAATTTTTTTTTATTTTGGTGTATACATAATCTGAAGAGGCAAGCACTTCGGCTTCCCTGCTAAGACTTCTTTGGTTTTAAGGGTGGTTGCTTATTCTCCTTTGAAATAATAGGCTGGCTGTCTATTATTTTTGTTTTCCATTGTCTTCTTCCTAGGGAATGCTTGCATTATGTGATTCATTTTTGTTTAAAAACATAAATTAAAGTCTTTTGCCCTCTGCTTGTTGATCAGTTCTGATGTGAGTAGACTCCCTTGAAAAACCTGTAGGAAAATGTAGTGTCATAATAGGATGACTCGTCTGTTGCATTTGGGTCAAAATGTTACTTCTGTTATGTTGCAGTAATGTGCCTTCTAAAAATGCACTAATTTAGATTTGTATGGATGGGGATGCAAAAAAAAAGACTTCTAACACGTTTTTTATGAGCGAAATGAATGCCTTGAATTGAATTCTCAATTATGGTAAATGAGCTTTCATAATAATCATGTAGCCATTATGTCCAAGCACTACCTTTATAATTCTGGCCTAGAAAATATATATAGATTTAGCTGGACACTTGTAACCTTTCTTTGGAGGGTTGTATCCAGGTTATCTAACAGAACGAAAAAGGAAGGGGTGATGGGCATGTCATTTAAGTGGAGAGAACTAGGTAGGGAAGCTAGAATCTATCTTTTGATAGTTAACGTAGGCCCCTTAGGAGAAGATTCAGAGCACAGAAGTAAGTTGACTAAAATCAGGTATGGTGATTATTCCATGAAAACTCTGTGCTTTCCATGCTTGAAGCACACTACTGCAAATGCCTATTTCTTGATTGCTTCGACCCTTCCAAACAAAAACATAGTAGTTGTATTTTGTGTCTTATTTTTCTGTCTGGTCTTCTGAAATTTTTAAAGTTGATTGTTGGAAAGGAGCGGTTGTGCTTTTCTTTGTCCTAAATAGTTTCTCTTATGGTAACTATTTTTGTTAATCTTTCCATACGAAATATAGCTCAGAGAAGTGAAATGGTCGTCTTAAAAAGATTTTCTGAGAGTTGTGTAAGCTTAAGTTCTTTTTTTTCCTATAATGTTTCCGTAAGGGTTTCCTGAGCAACAAATAAAAGTTACTGTACCATAGTTCGCAAAGCCTTGACAGCCCTGACCTTCGTGGATATGTTCTACTGTAGACCACAGTGCCAAATCAAAACATGTAGAGCATGAGTTTCTTGGGGGTTAGGAGTGTCTTTGAATGCTTGGCTAAATCCTAGCAGGATGGGGTCTTGTCTGGGCCCTCCTTAACACTGTTGCATTATAAACCTAGGATACTGTGCTGCTGCAACAGATATTTTAACTTGAAGTGTTAGGACTACTGCAAATGCCTGCAGTAAGTGCCTTTCAGTAATACCAGTAGTGTGGTGATGCTTGTCTGACACAGTAACAGCAGGTTAATGATTTATGATAAATTACTATATTGTGGCTCAGTAGCAGGCAAATGTGTTTTTTTGGAAACAAGAAACTTGGTGTGAAATGTTAATATGATCAGTAGTTTTATTTTAAACTTTATTTTGCTTTCATTAATAGTGAGTTGAATTCAAAACTGCAAGACACCTTGGAACAAATAGAGGTAAGAATTAGTATATTGATGTTTAGTATATGTTAGTATTTAATCTCTAGGTATTTTCTAATACGTTATTAGCGATTACAGAACGTGCACATTTCCTTCAAATACTGTCTTTGGAATGCTATAGTCATTGCTATTCATGTAGACTTTTGTGCTGCAGTCAACCTAAATGCTCTGCAATGTGTTATCAAACTTATGAGCCCAGCTCCCCAATTGTGCCCACTTTAAGTGGTAAAGCAGTCAAATAAAATAGGCACATAACATTGGAAGTACTGAAGCAAAGGTATGCTCCCTGTATGATGATGTATGGTGGTTTTCAGTCCATGAACTGCTGTGAATTCTTTAGACTACCCCTGAATAGTTGTGAAAAGTAAATTAGCAGCATGCCAATAGGTTTGGATAAGCTACACAAGAGATGACACTTTCACTTGAAATTTTAAAGGTCAGCAAACTGGAAACTGCTGGATAGGGCCAGTGATAAGCCCTAGGAAGTAAGAATGGCTGGGAAAGATGCGACTAGACAGATCAATTTAAGTTGGTAGATAGTATCGCAAAAACAAATGAACGTAAAATGATAAATGTCTTGCTGAAAATTGGTGACCAAAGAAAAGATAATGAACAATAGGAATTCTTTTAACTCCATGTGGTGGGTTGACCCTGGCTGAACACCAGGTGCTCACCAAAGTCGCTCTATCGCTCCCCCATCCTCAACTGGACAGGGGAGACAAAAATATAAGGAAGAGCTCGTGGGTTGAGATAAAGGCAGGGAGATCACTCACCAGTTACCGTCATGGACAAAACAGACTCAACTTGGGGAAATTAGTTTAATTTATTACCAATCAAATCAGAGGAGGATAATGAGAAATCAAACCAAATCTTAAAAACACTTTTCCCCCACCCCTCCCTTCTTCCCAGGCTCCACTTCACTCCCGATTTTCTCTACCTCCTCCCCACCATCAGCACAGGGGGACGGGGAGTGGGGGTTGCGGTCAGTTCATCACATGTTGTCTCTGCCACTCCTTCTTCCTCAGGGGAGGACTCCTCACACTCTTCCCCTGCTCCAGTGTGGGGTCCCTCCCACAGGAGTCAGTCCTCCATTAACTTCTCCAACATGAGTCCTTTCTATGGGCTGCAGTTCTTCGCAAACCGCTCCAGCGTGGGTCCCTTCCACGGGGTGCAGTCCTTCAGGAACAGACTGCTCCAGCGTGGGTCCCCTGCAGGGTCACAAGTCCTGCCAGCAAACCTGCTCCAGCGTGGGCTCCTCTCTCTCCACGGGTCCACAGGTCCTGCCAGGAGCCTGCTCCAGCACAGCCTTCCCACAGGGTCACAGCCTACTTCGGGCATCCACCTGCTCTGGCGTGGGGTCGTCCACGGGCTGCAGGTGGCTATCTGCTCCAGTGTTAACCTTCATGGGCTGCAGGGGGACGGCCTGCCTCACCACGGTCTTCACCATGGGCTGCAGGGGAACCTCTGCTCTGTTGCCTAGAGCACCTCCTCCCCTTCCTTCTTCTCTGGCCTTGGTGCCTGCAGAGTTGTTCCTCTCACATATTCTCACTCCTACCTCTCGCTGCAATTGCTGTTGCATATGGTTTTTTTCCCCCCTTCTTAAATACATTATCCCAGAGGCGCTACCACCGTTGCTGATGGGCTCGACCTTGGCCAGCGGCGGGTCCGTCTTGGAGCCGGCTGGCATTGGCTCTGTTGGAGAGAGGGGAAGCTTCTAGCAGCTACTCGCAGAAGCCAGCCCTGTAGCCCCCTCGCTACAAAACCTTGCCGCACAAACCCAATATGCTCCATTGCTAGGTAATTTTGAGCTGGAACTTGGCAAGCTTTTTCTAAGAAGTCTAGTAATGTACATCTGTATAATGGACAGGTAGTGCACGTAATGCATACACGTGTAATGCATAGCAGGAGACTGAATTAGCTATCCCAGCAGCTCTCTATGCCTCTGGTTATGTGCCCTTCAGAAAGTCAGATTAGTGCATGTGCTATTGTACCTCATTATTTAATTCCCTGTACAATTAGAACTTTGTTAGATATCCTTCATTTATGCCTTTGTACTTTTGTTTTCTTGCAAAGCTTTTTTTGGTTTTTTACTCTTTCACTGATACATGCTCTATTCAGAGCATGTCTGGTTCAAAAGACCTAATGAAATGACTGTTTTCATCTCACTCTCACGTAGGACAGTCATTAAACTAATCTCTCTTTTTTTTTTTTTAAGATCACTCAGCTTGCATTCCTATTGCTTTCATTTACTTGCCATTTATTCCTTGTGAGCAAACATTGATGTTGCTTGAAAGGAGGCTTGCATCTTTACTTCCTTCCAGTAACACTTTTGCAGAGCAAATTCTGCTTGTACTAAAGTCTGGTAAAATGTGCCATGTTGGTTGGTGAAAACAATTCACAGCTAGCCAAATAATCATATTCAAGATTTTTATTTATTACTTGTGAATTTATAGAAATATCTTATTTTCCTCCTGTGAAAGTATCTTATTTTCTACTGGGATTATGTCTATGCATATGGGAGAAATGTAAGTCATCCTGGGGTTCATAGAGTGTTCCTGTGAAATACATTCTCTAATTAATATAGAATCATATTTTACTAATTAATATTAATAAAATACAGGGTGGCATATAGTGGAAGGAACCGTTGAAAACTGTAGCTGAAAAGATTAATGTGCTCTGTGTTTAAGAGCTCTGTTCATGGGCAGTTTGATATCCGTGTTTCTCTCTTTGTACAGCTGTTCTGCATGACATAAGAGAAGGAAAAATATTTTTTTAAATTGGTATATGGCTGAAATTCAAATTGCTGAGTAACCTTTTAAAGAAGTTCTGAATCTTTAAGTTACTTGTCCTTTTACCGTTTTTTTTAGGAAAAAATGCAGTTTTTGATTGTACTCTAGTCTCCTTTTTTACATTTAAAGAAAATATTGATCTGCTTAAAAAACCCAGCAAAATAAAACACACACCCCCCGCAACAGCAACAAAAACCTCTCACCAAATCTCTAGGTTTAAGATCCATAAATATTTTGTGGCTAATGAAGTAATTAATGAAAATTTGCCAGTGGAGTAAGTAAAAGTACATAGGGACTAAACAACCATCTCCTGTGGTTTCTGTTTGCAAGAGCAAGACTACATTGCAAGATCCTTAAATAATAAGAATTGAAATGGCTTTAGTGACTAGCAAGGAGAGAAAATATCTGCTAGCTGTATATGTTGTTATATGTTATTGATTCCTGTTTTCTTTTCTTGCATTGTTGATTAAAAATAACTAGAGTTAGGCTGTGTATCTCTGAATATATGGCAGCATCTAAGTGAGAATTATGTTATTAAGCTACATGGGCAAATTCTTGGAAGCTTTATTAGTCAGTCATTAAGTATATGATCCTATTTTAGTTTTTTTTCACTCAGTGCACATAGTAGATGAACTTCATTTATTGCAGAGCTTTTCAGTATGCTCAGACACAGCTCTGATGGCAGAACTAGTATTTGTGTGCGTCTGCTTTCTTTTTTTTCTCCTATGGTACTGATCATTGTGCTGGTATAGTACTCCATAAATGACTTATTTCACAATGAACTTTTAAGTCGGATAGTGTTAATTCCATTTAATAGATGGCAGTCAGAGGGTTAAGAAGTCTATAATTGAGTTGCTTGAGCTGAATCACCTGTGGAGCATTTTCATTTTTTTTTCCCCAGATATGGGTTTTTCTTAGAAGTGGGAGTAGACCAAGTTAGAAATCCCAGCTCTGCCGTGCTGGGGTGCTAGACCTTCTTGAAGTAAACATCACTTTGAATTTGACTTCAGTGAAGTAGTGTACTTTTTACTGTGCTTGTTCTTGGAAATGGTGGAACTGTTTGGCTGACAGAAATTTCAGACTGAAGTACTGTAGGCTGCAAGAAGTAACATTTGAGCACCTCAGAGTAGTCCAGTAATATACAGTCTTGGCTATTTTACAAGCATAATTATCAGATTGTTTAAATAAACATCTTTTCCTCACTTGCTATTGTTTAAGTAATTTATTACTTGGCCTGTTTTTACTTAGTGTTTAATACATTTTTTTCCTTCATTTATATAGGAACAATTGGACGTAGCACTCTCCAAAATATGCAAGAACTTTGATATCTGTCATTATACAAAGGTTCAACAAGCTTACAGGCTGCTTGGAAAAACACAGGTTAGTACTCATCTTTTGAGTAAGTCACAAAGAACAGTGGTGTAACAGCGTGAAGCTTTGAGTACTGTGATGGAAATTTATTTTCCTAATTGTTGTGGTTTAACCCCAGCTGGCAACTGCGCCCCATGCAGCTGCTTGCTCCCTTCCCCTGGTGGGATGGGGGTGAGAATTGGAAGAGTAAAAGTGAGAAAACTTGTGGGTTGAGATAGAGACAGCTTAATAGGTAAAGCAAAAGCCACACACGCAAGCAAAGCAAAACAAGGAATTCATTCCCTACTTCCCATCGGCAGGCAGGTGTTCAGCCATCTCCAGGAAAGCAGGGCTCCATCACGCGTAACCGTTACTTGGGAAGACAAACACCGTCACTCTGAACATCCCCCCCTTCCTTCTTCTTCCCTCAGCTTTCTATGCTGAGCATGACGTCATATGGTATAGGATATCCCTTTGGTCAGTTGGGGTCAGCTGTCCCAGCTGTGTCCCCTCCCGACTTCTTGTGCACCCCCGGCCTCCTCACTGGTGGGGTGAGAAGCAGCAAAGGCCTTGACTCTGCGTAAGCACTGCTTGGCAGTAATGAAAACATCTCTGTATTATCAACGCTGTTTTCGGCACAAGTCCAAAACATAGCCCAATACTAGCTTCTGTGAAGAAAATTAATTCTGTCCCAGCCAAAACCAGCACACTAATGCTGATGAATCTTGCTGAGTATACAAAGGCTTTTATAATGCTCAGATAACAATACTTGCTAAAGGTAAACTGTCTATTACTGTGACATGTAGCATTTTGGACATGGTATAACTGTAACAGTTCCGTATTTCAGCGCTGTTTATAATGGTATTTGCATTATTACTTGTATTTGGGCATGTGAGTACTATTTTTCATAGCTAGGGCCATGTTACTGAGTTGTGTACAACCTGTACCTTGTATGTGTGAGTTCCCATTTTATATTGTATTTTGAGTGTGACAGGAATGAAGATGTGAGGAGATTTTTTTTTGGCAACAAAATATGACACATGAAATATCAAACCTATACTGTGGACATGTCCTAAAGTTACATCTCCATGTGCCTAAGAGCCTTTCTTTATGTAAATAGGAGTAGGTCTAAACTCTGTGATAGGATGTCATTCTCTTCTGTTCGTGCACTGCCTTGAGGCTTAGGATGGTTTCTCTGGGAAGGCAGTGAACCTGTTTCCTTCTGAAGCAGATATGAAGTGTGGGAGCTAGTACCAAGCTCCTGTGAAATAAAGGGAGGTAAGGAGATGAGAAAGTCCTGGAAGCATCTTCCATCAGTGATCAGTGTTCATAACAAAGTGAGGCTAAACATGGTGGTGCCAGTGTAGCAATGATGTTTTGCTTAGATAAGAGATTCCTCCAGAAAGCTTTAATTGCTAAGGATCACATCAAAGTGCCTGTCCCCTGATGAAGACAGGATGAGAACCCCATTCCTTCTTTATTATGCTTGGGGTTCTTTTTAATGTTGTTTCGCAGTATTCAGAAGCATGTCTGACATTAGAATGCCTTTTTTGGGTTTGTTTTTAAATTTCTGTTTGGTTTTTGTTTCTCTCTAATGAGAACCTTTCTAGCAAAGTTGCGTTCTTTTTCCATGGCTTGACTATGGTAACAGTGTAACTCTGCAATAGGATAGAAACGGATTTCTCTTCCCATACTTTGACAATGTGCAGAATTATTGGAGTGCCTAAAGACTGCATCTTAAAATCAGGGGAGAAGCCTAATTAGACTTTTTCTTTGTTAGTGCATTGTATGCAATTTCTTTGTTTACTGAACAAAAGTAGATACAATGCATTCACTGCTCCAGAGTCTAATGCATGATATGTTGAGAAAGGCAGACTTTTTTGTTCAAGAGAAATGAAGTTTCTGAACAAAACAAGTGTTACTTGTTACTGCACAGTTTTGCCTGCTCAGTTCTCATGAAAGAATGACTTGGTTTTGACATTCTTTTTATTGCTATTAAAGTATGTATTTTGAACTTGTCCTGAAAAGAATTTAATTGCATCAT
Source organism: Nipponia nippon (assembly GCF_047370975.1). NCBI lineage: Eukaryota > Metazoa > Chordata > Aves > Pelecaniformes > Threskiornithidae > Nipponia > Nipponia nippon. The sequence goes on along the minus strand of NW_028262290.1, from coordinate 141,194,389 downwards.
TATTGAAATATCTCCTATTTGACCCCTCCTCATTAAACAAAATGACAAGAACCTTCAGTGTCTTCAGTATTTTCCATGTTTTCATTTGTCATTCTGTTTTCTTTGACTAATTCAAGTTAGGAGTAGCTGTAGAAGATGGGTTATTTGCAATAGGAGTGAAGCAGAACTGCTTGTTCATTTCTTATGGGAGTAATTAGGTTCTCAGCTCTTGTCAGTAGCTGAGAATGTCAAATAGCAAATAGTGAAACTGACCGTTTTCAAATCTGCAGGATCTGAGAACGTCATTCTGGCTCATCAAATAAATTTTATCAATTCTTATATACCATATATACCGATTATTAGCATATCTTGAAACAGTGAGAAAATTCAGTGTCTGAAATGGACTAACGTTATGTACAGTTTATTAACAAAGGATCAGAGAAACAGCCTGACCTGAAACTCAGGCATGATTATGGCAAAACTTGTATGCTATATAGTCATCAGTGTTTAGTACATACACTGGTATTTTTTTCTGAAAAAAGTAAGTTTTGTTAACAAAAGTCACTTTATTTTTATTGCAAAGAGGGTTTTTGTAAGAGGTTTATTGATGTGATGTGCATGCCTTTCTGTAACACTTAATCCTACTTTATATTCTTCAAGGAAGAACTCAGTTCGTCAAGTAGATGGATTGAAGACTTTGTAATTGTGGTTTTAGTTTTATTAATTGCAAGGGAAATATTTTTATTTTAGTTGGAAGTGTTTCCAGTGGGAAAAATAGCACTGATCTCAACTCATTTCTTTTTGACACATTTATCAATGATTGGGAGGGTAAATGAATGAATGAGTAAATTCTATAATTAAATATATTCTATACATGTGAAATTAATATTTGCTGGTGATAATGTCAAAAAAATGATGAGTTATAGAGGGAAGATGGCAGGGGAAACCGATTTTACTGGTAATACCTGAACTCTTCTATGTTACCATATTGTAATATTGCCAAGACCTATGTTAGGTATTTTTGAAACAAAGATTGGAGGCCATGCTTACAATCTCCTGTGTTCAGTACTGAAAAAGACTACACTAAAAGACTATGGCATATGACAAATTGAGTTTTAATACTTGATGTTATGTTATTCCTTTTCTTTCAGACAGCAATGGACCAGTTACATATGCACTTCACTCAAGCCATTCACAACACTGTGTTTCAAGTAGTCCTTGGATATGTGGAGCTGTGTGCAGGAAACACAGACACCAAGTTTCAGAAGTTACAGTACAAAGACCTCTGTACAGTATGTGGTTCTTGCATATATGTGTATTTTTTTATTCTGAATTTTTCCACTGATGAAAGTGTACCTTATGTAAGTAGGGAGTCGGTTATTAAAATAACTATAAATAGCTACTATAGTTTCTTAATGCAACTCATAGGCTAATTGAGAGATTGGTTATTCACGACTTAATGCTGGTTTTAATTGCACTAAATCTTAGCACTTTGGAGTTAGTGTACACACCATCTAAATGTAAAGTAGTAAATCATAGGGTACAAAGAGGAGATCAATATTTCAAAATTCCCATGTCTTCAGTGTAGTATGCTAGTTACTGGAATCACTATTAGGTTTGAACTTTATTTCAGTGCATTTCGGCAGTATTCACCATTTCTGTAATACTGCATTTCAGTAAGGATTCTTGTAAAGGTGTTAACTTAATGGAGTCTTCCCTTTACTCCTAACTTTGTATCAGATTCATTGCACTTTTGGTATCAAGATAAGGGACAGCTGTAATATTGAGATACAAAAGCCTGATGTTAGGCAGGTCATAGACTGGACATAACTGTATTTGCCTCTCGTATAGATTTTAGATGCAGTTTCTTGCGTGTTGTCGTGGTTCAAGCCCGGTCGGCAACCAAGCACCACACAGCCACTCGCTCACCCTCCCCTCTGCCCGGTGGGATGGGGGAAAGAATCGGAAGAGCAAAAGTTAGAAAACATGTGGGTTGAGATAAGACCAGTTTAATAATTGAAATAATAATGATAATGATAATAATGATAATAATAATAATACTTTAATGAAAAGGAAAACAACAGAGAGAGAGAGAGAGAAACAAAACCAAGCAAAAACAAGTGATGTGACCGCTCACCACCCGCTGACTGATGCCCATCCCATCCCCGAGCAGCGATCACTGCCCCCCAGCCAACTTCCCCCAGTTTATATGCTGAGCATGATGTCATATGGTATGGCATAGCCCTTTGGCCAGTTGGGGTCAGCTGTCTTGGCTGTGCCCTCTCTCAGCTTCTTGTGCACCGGGCAGAGCATGGCAAGCTGAAAAAGTCCTTGACCAGTGTAAGCACTGCTTAGCAACAACCAAAACATCAGTGTGCTGTCAACATTATTCTCTTACTAAATGCAAAACACATCATTATGCCAGCTACTAGGAAGAAAATTAACTCTGTCCCAGCTGAAACCAGGACATGTTTTTTTTTTATATTCTTGGTATATTTTGTTTATTTTTTTAAAATGTTATTAGACTGAATTACTCTCTTTTGAGTAGTATTTTTAGTTCACTCTTTAATTCTTCCGCTTGTGATCTTACTGTTACACCCTGAGAAGTTTTTTTAAACTTCAGTGGTGGGGAGAGAGAGTGTGTGATATTTTAGGTGGTTGTAATATTGATTTAAAACTTGAAATTTTGTCTCTATCTTGGAAGTTCTTAATTTGTTTCAGTCACAGGCTAAGCCCTCATCATAATTCATCAACTCAAGGACCCACCCCTTCAGTTGCGATTTATTAAATCAAAGTACAGTCACAAGGAGATAAAAGTTCATTTTCTGATCCACTTTCTGCTCTTTCACTTCTCAGATCTCCTGGGATTGTGTAGCTTCCACTAGTCAGCAACACATCTACACTGAAAACCATTTCATGGTGAAGAGGTGCCCCTTTGACTTAGAAGTCTTACATAATCTAAGGCCCTTCATATGAGTGAAAGTGGATTATGAAAAATTAATTTATTGGGAGTGACATAAGTATTAATGAACAGAATGAGTAAGGTTCCAGATAGGTTGTATTTGCAGTTCACTGAGATGAACTCTAGTTGAAGAAAGCCAGCAAACCGTGATCTCTGTTCTCCAGACTGCAGCCCTTTCATACTTCTGCTTTAAGTCTTCAGAGGGTGTTTTCATTTTCATTTCTTAGTTTCAAATGCACTTTTCTTCTGAGTTTTTTTGCTTTATACTTCTATATGCCCTTTAGTATTATTTCTCATTCTTTGCTAATATTTATGATACTAAGCCCATTTATTTACATTTACAAACAGTACTACTGAGCTCCTCCTGGCATCTTCTACAGTACAGATTGTGTGCTGCTGTTAATCCTTATTCTCTACAGTGCAGAAGGATCTTTCAGATCACTGGAAATACCGTATTTTGTAACACAGAAAGAGTGCCTTTAACTGTGTGGTTACAAAATTATTACCTCATTATTTCTATTTGTTTTTCCTTCTGCAGCACCCTCATGAGATGCTTCTTTAGTTATGTGAGCCTGCAATAGCTGGAATCTGTCAGTCTGTATAAAGGAAGGTACCTAAACTTTAGGACTATAATGTACTATGAATTCTGCAGTAATTTCCTTGAAATTTATTGATTTAGAAAAAAAAAATTTCATTACTCTCTTCGTAACAATTAGGTATTTAGGGACAGGCTGCAGATGGGAAATTTTGGTCTCTGTTACAAACCGTGCTGTTCAGTGTTGGTTGTTGCCTGTTGCAGTGCATTTTTTGAAAATCAGAGCGCTGAATAAGCTGGGCTATCACAGCAATTCCATTTCTAGCTTCTCATGGAAAAAATACCGACAGATTTTCATCTTGTGTATGCAGTTGTCAGGGAATAAATTGTTTAAGACTAAAATATGAGCCTTCTTTCTCAAGCTCTGGTTCCAGTGAGAACCCTCTTCAACCTGTCTACACTGTTAAGCCAGGATGCTCATAACATGTAAGTGGTTATGGAGTGCTTACTGTAATTAAACAATGGAAGTCATACAAAATTGAAGTCTTCCTTTTTGAGCAGTTCTCCTGTTGTGTGTTTCTAAAAATCTTTCTAAATGAACTCATTTAGCTCATTTCCATTTTACGTGAGTAGTGAGGGACTATGGTGAGGTTTTTGTCTTTGTTTTAATTTTTTTTTGTTTGTTTCTTTTCTGGAAGTCAGATAATGGATTTTATAATAATGTGGGTTTTTTTAAAAGAATAATGTTTTCAATAATTCTTAGCCATTTACGTAAGTTACGTGCCTGTGCACTCTGCATCACTATTTCCTTGTTAAGCATTTCTTTTCCTAGTGATATGCCATGCTCTAACTCTTCCTCCTTTTGAATACTACTGGAGCAGGGGAGAATAAGGCTGCTTCATCTTGAAGTTTTGATTTTCTTTATTCTAGCATAAGTTCAAAAAAAATTCAGTTGTTTATTTCCTTAGTCTAGATGGAATTATCTTGGTATTTAGAAAGTGGTCCTTTCTTCCTGGCCACCTGGAAGCCAACATGTCTTCAAGTATAGTGATCTGCACAACCAAAGTTTAGATTTTACAGCTACTAAAAGCCCTGAAATAGAGTAAAAGTAACATTTTTCTGATGAGTTGGCTGAAAAAATTACTGAAACAGTTGTTGAAATGGCAGAGCAACTTACTGTTTAAATGATAAACTTACTACCCTATTTTGTTCCATCGTTAGCAAAGGCCTTTAGTATCTGAGATTAAAGTGTCTCAGTAATGCAGGCAGTAATGTATATCAACTCTCCAATTAAAGGGTGTTTTAGGAAAATAGTATTCTCACTTGTTACTTTTTTTTATGCACCAAGAACTTGATTTTTTCTTTTTTTTGTTGGTGCGTCCAAAATGCCTAATTTATATCCTTGAGGCAGCTCTGGTTTGATAGGGAACAGAACCAAATAATAATTCATTTAAAAAATAGCCAAGCAAACAGAAAAGACATAATGATTAATATGAGGCCTCCAGATACTTTTGCTAGTGACATCTATTAATGCTAATGAACAGTTTTTGTGAGTCCTTAATCATAAGCAGAGTGTAGGAGTATATGGCTTGGATGGTATGTCCATCATACCATGAACATGATTAAATAGAAAGTAAAGACATGTAGTTTGTAATTTTTTTACCTGAAATAGGAGGGGCGTAAGTGATGCATCTGAATTTGTGAAGAAATCTGTCCAGTCTAATGTTTAGTATCCAACAAACATAATATTCAAGCTTATCAAGGTTTTGTTGCAATTCATTGCTCAGGAAGGACACTCAGTGTTTAGAAAGCCACGGTTACATCAGTGGATGAAGATGCAATTCAGAGGGAATTGATTGCTTTGATTAAGGGTTTGCTCTCTGTAGAATCCATGGTTGATTATTTTGGTGGCTATGTCGCCATCACTGTTGCAGAAGCTGTTAGTATTTTTTAAGACTTTTATTGTAACTGTAATGCCAAAGCTTTTATATCATCTTGGATATACATTTTTGGGTTAGCATGCAGCACCCGCATGGTAAAAGCTCACTAGCCTTGCGGAAGTCAACTGTGGACACTGAAGTAGCAGTGGGAAAGTATGAACTGTTTTCTACGACAGTGTTAGTTTGAAGTGCTAATTTCCAGACTTCTCTGAGGACCTTTAAATAATAATGTAATGTAAACTGCATTTGTGCAGCTGGACTCTGCCCTTGTTTATAAGTTGTGAGACTGTGCTTCTTCACAGCAAGTGAGACAAGGATAACCTACCATTGCCACTCAAACAAGCAATATATTTTACAGTCTTGTCTTTACCCAGCAAGGCCCCTTCTCAAATTCATCCCTTTACCTGACAGTCTCATCTTAGATATCTGTACTGCGTATTTATCTCTCTGATAAAGTTGATACTCTTCACCTAATGAAGATCTGAAATCACAGTGGCTCTTTGGAGCAGAGTGGATTGGGGAGGTAGGACAGCTGCTATCTAAGTTTGTTTGTTTATTTTTAAACTACTTCTTTATACAGCATTCAATCTAATGGGATATCAGCCAGGATGGCTTCTATGTACTGCTGAAGTACAAGTATCTATATCATTGAACTGACACGGTGTCTGCATGTCACAGGGCTGGCTGCATCCCTCTTTGATGGTGAGATGGTGCTGACCATTAGACTGTGTGCCTTTACTTCCGTATATATGTATACGTGTATATACTTGCTGTTCCATAAATATAAGAGGTGGTTAATAAATGGACCAATTGAAAAAAAAAAAGGCACTAACAAATAAACTTGGCAGTTTTAGACAGCGTTTCGTTAGCTGACTAAAATCAGGCATTTGTCAGCTCTCAAATACTTTTGCAAAGGAAACTGATATACGCAAGCACCTCAGCTGTATGAATATGGAGGGTTGTGTATGGTTTGTTTTGCCTCTGCAAAAAATGAACACAATTGTTAAGTTTCACAATATTATTTTATTTTTCTGTAGCATATTACATCAGACAGCTACATTCCATGCCTTGCTGATCTCTGCAAAGCCCTCTGGGAAGTCATGCTCAGTTACTACCGAACGATGCAGTGGCATGAGAATCATGACCAAGATGAGGCAGCAGCTGTGTCTTCTGGTAAGAAACTGTTCTGGAAACAAAACTTTTGATATTTGGAAGTAACTTTTCTTATGCTCAAGTTGTTAATTTGTGTGTTGGTACCTTTGTGTTCTTACCTTCAGCATTATTGCTGATGGTATGCAGTAAGTACTTAAATACTCACTGGATTTTTGTAGTCTTCAGTGTAAGGTTCATTTTTTTAATGAATAAGTGTATGTGCCATTATTACAGATATAAACAGTTTTATTTTAAACAGTGCTTATTGTTGAGTTGGAAGTCAGCTGTGGTAGGTGACTGAAAAATCTGAGGATTTTTCCCTTTAATATAGGACCAATGTGAAATTTCAGATTTTTTGATTAATGTTGAAATTTTCACTGCATATTAAGCTTAGTAGATTGGGATACTGGGTTGCGTACTAGGAAAGGTGACCAAAGCAACAGGGAATGATTCTGTTGTAAATGCGTCATGATTTTCAGGAAATCCAATTTCCTGATTGTTGTATGTTATCTATACTAGTGAATCCATCATAAGATATGGTCACAATTTCCTTGATAGCCTTACAGGAAAAGGCAAATGTTTCAGCTTAAAATATAATTTTGGCTTTCTTTTCTTTTTGTTCCAATTTGTGGTTTTCAGGACAGAGGTACAAAACCTTCATCTATTGTCTGTCTGAGTCTTCCTAAGTACGTTTTGCTGGACGTATTCTAAATTAATGTAAAATGTCTGAAGGCAGACTTTGTTTCCCCACTCACCCAAGATGCTTTGTTTGGCAGAGGGCAGAGTGTGAAATTTACAATATTAAGATTTATGCAAAACTCCTATTTATTTGGATCAGATAGGATTGCTCTTTTCTTTCTGAAAAGGAGGCTCCTGTCAAAGGACAAGGACTGTAGGATTGCTGCTAAAGTTATTCTTCCTTGCCTGATTTGCATAAGACTTGTATCCTTTATGTTAGATGATAAGAAGGGGAAAAAAATTGGAAGTAGAAGTAAAGAACAGATCTTGGAACACTGTGCTTCCTACAGTGTATTTGAAATCCAACATTTCTTTCAAAAGTCAGATTTATTACAGATTTTAAATGTTAAAAAAGAATGAAATTTATGCTAATTAACATTGTCTTCCTACTTTAAATTTGAAAAATTAATGAAAATATTTTCTTCGGAGTGTCCTTCCCATATTGTGTGGAATCTTAAAAACATTTAGAAAAAAAATAATTGTGGATTTATTGAGACTGTTATTTCAGATTAAAGTTTTTATATCAGAATTAAAATTCAGAGTTGAAATATTGAATTTTGAGATGTACCATGTGAAGAAAGATTCTGAAGTTTTGAATGAATTTCCCATTCTCAATAATATTTACTTTTAAATTTAAAATAACTTCAGATAATTACACTTCCTTCTCACGTTTTCATTTTGTTGTGATCTTTGCATGTGTAAAATAAAGCAGGTTATCATAAAGAGTTTATTGCATGGAAACATTATCACAGTAGACTACTTCTCAGCTCCAGATGTAACTTTAAAAGTAGTTTCCCTTAGTGTGATTACTTGTGATATCCTGAAGAAAGAAAATCATTTGCACTGCAAAACCTTTTAAAGAAACCATTGAGCCTAATAAAGTGGTATATTCAGTCACATGAGTAAATGCATTGCTTTTTAAATGCGTGCCAGAGCGTTTTGGTATGTTTACTACTAATCCACTAAATCTTCTGTCACTCATTTTTTAAGTTTCTGGAGATGTTGTGGCTTAACTGAAATGGACAGCTAGAATATATTTGAGCTACTGAATCACTTTTTCAAATACCTCAGCAATGATAAAGCACACAAAAGAGAATTTCACAAGTATAATTTAATTTCAGAGGGACTATAAATACCTACCAAACATCTGTTTTTTCTAGAAGTCACTGCTCATGCTGTAGTAATTATTAAACCTGTACATGGAAGTCTCATTCCATATTTATCGATTTAATAGCTGTAATGTGTGCTAAAGCCAAAGAATAAAATTCCTGTAGAATGGGCAGGTATGTCAGAAGGAACCATGGAGGCTGTTCAGGAGATTATGCTAAAAGTTTTCCCTCAGTTAAATCCCACAGACTGCTCCTTCTGTTGCTCCAGCCTTAACTGGTGTGTGTGTATCTGGCTTTTATCATTTTGAGAACTCAAAGCTGTCCCCCAGTATATTTCTCTCGTTGTGCAAGTTAATGTCAGCTGTCTTACAAAGTACCTTAAACGGGTCAAGGGCCTCTTGATTTCAGGGCACAAACCCGGCTGTAGAAGTGAGAAGCTGGACTTAGAAGACAAGAATTATACAGCTCTTTCTATTTTAATAGTGAAGCTTATCCAAAAGAAGTCCTGCATGGATTATGGAAAAGAGGTTGCACTTCATCTAGGTTGTGTGTCACATATTTGTGATTATTAATGCCTGTTACAGATGTTAAAATGTACTTTGCATAACTTGTAAATAATTGCCCTTCTGCATTTCTGAGGAAAGAGGAGTCTCTGCTTTATATCTTTAAATATTCTGCTTATTTGTGTTCCGAAAATTAGTCTAGTTTGAAACTGAAGAACAAAATGGAATAGAAAATACTTTCACAACAGGATTTTTTTTGTTTGGAACGTTTATAGGAGAGAGTCTTTTTTTAGTTTTTTTTCCCTAGAATTGAGTTCAGAATTTGCAGTTGTTCTTTCAGTTATAGTGTGGACTGGTCTTTGGAGATTACTTTTTTTGAGATCAATTAAAAAAATTCTTTCTTGGAATAAACTAAATGAAAACAGATCATTACCTCTAGATACAAATGCAATCCTAAAAATTTTTAACGCATGAGACATATTTTAGTACCTTTCATGAAATAGGAAATACTAATGAGATTTAGTTTGCTGAAGTGTTATAACAGAGTAGCAGTAAATCATAGCGAAATGTATGGTATTGATAGTTCTATGAATCATCAATAATAACACTTAACTAATTGCTCTAATATACCATTGGAAAGATAGAATTAAAGTGTTCATACATAGGACTTGTTTAATCATACTGAAGATAAAATTAGTGAACTAAAAGTATCAACTCCGTAGCATGAAATGAGTTCTATGTCATATTTAATGAACTGCTGCTTATTCTGTAATTTTGTTGTTCATATAGTAAACAGCAAATTGCTGTAATATGGGTTTTCATCCCTGAAAATAAATGGCTTACTGGAAAATTTTCTGTTGCACTGTCATGGTCAAAGCATTGTTTGCGTTTGTAGTATAGAATTGAAGAAAAAATGAGTTTTAAAGGGACCTGTGCAGGTCGTTTTGTCTTCCTTGCTCAAAGCAAAGTGAACTTCAAAGTCTCATTGGTTTGTGCGAGGCCCTGTCTGGTTCAGCTGGATTTTCACATGTCATAAAATTTACTGTGATGTTAATGTAATTCACATATATTCCCGAGACACTAATTTAACAGAATAACTGAAACTGAGCAGTAAAATGATCACTATAGCATTTAAACTCCTGATTTCACAAGTGTAATCCTAGTTATAAACAACTCTAATAGCTTAATAGATTCAATGAAATGCAAGAAGAAAATGTTGCAAGAAGTAAATTGAATATCAACCATTTTAATTTTCAAAACATTCCATTTATAATACTGTGTAAATTCTGTGCAAGATCTGCTTGGTATTCAAAGAATGAAGCTAGAGGACAGTGATTTGATTGATTTCTTCCCCCCCTGCTTAGCGAGGATTGAACAGAACCCTTTTGTTATGACTGAAGGTTGCCTTTATGAATTTTGGAGAAATGCTGAGAAACCTGAAAAATTACTGTATTTAAATTAAGCTTCTAGCAGAAGAACTTCTGGATGCTTCTGATTCTCATTTTTATGTGAAATTATGAAAATTTATGTATTCTGCTACCTGTTCCAAATTCTTCAAAGCAAGAAGTGTAAATGATTTTCAAGGAAATTATCCTGAATTCATATGTTTGCATGTATGAAATTAGCTGCAGTACAGTTCATTAAAAGACTGGATACAAGACCTCTTAGCATGACTGGCCATGAACCAGGAGCACCAGGAGATTGCCAGAGAGAATATTGCGTGGATTTTTATTGAACAATAGCATCCGTATGACTCTGTCCAACCATTGCTTCATAAATGGCGGTTTGTGAGGACAAGGACTATGGTCTTAATCTTGAGAACAGGTCAAAGATACTGACTCGTTTAGGCTTGGCTTCGCTCTGCAGAAGTATAGAAGAGAGGAGGTTGCAGAAACTTCTAAAGAGCATGCTGTGACTAAGATAGCTGGTTTTGTTTACTCATATAGTCAGAGAAAGGATAAATCTGTTTAGTGTTTCTCCAGTTGGGTTATTCTTTCTGTTTATGTTTTGCTTAAGCTTCCATGACAAATCACTTTTGAAAATGCGTTTGTCAGAATTATTGCTTTCATGAGAAGAGGAGCGTATTTAGGTACAGTTACTAAATTATAATTTACGTATACAGTAGCTATTTGTTTTATGATTTTTCTTTCATAAGGAAAATTTTCTTTGAGTGCCCTACAACAGTAGATGTAATATGGAATTATGTTTGAGTCTTGTTTTCACATCAAGCAGGCTTTTATCTTCTCATTTTGAGTAATTAGGGTAAATTTTCAGTCTGCCTGCAAAAGCAGTCTCAAAGACTTTAAGCAGGAAAGAGTTGAATACAGCTTTGCAGCCTTGGAAGAAATGAATATCTATCCTTAATATAAGTCCAAATTCCAGAATATATTTTGTTATAATTTTAATTGTGAGGAGGAGTTATTCAATTAAAAGTACCAGAGCTTTTACATTCTGCCTGCCTATACTATTGTACTGGTTCTGTATTCTTGAGGTCTAGCCTCATGGGCAGACTAATTTTAACTTAACTGGCTTGAAGGTTCTTCTGGGTAGTGTTCGTATGTTCACTTTTATAATCCCTAGCTTTCAGATGAAATTCCCTCAGTGTTTGATAAAGATCATAGTTTAATAATGTGTCCAGACATACCAAATAGGTCCACTTGAAAGAAATTAAGCAAGGCCAGTATCCTTCTCAGTAACCATATTCCCCACATTTGCTTAATTTAAATGGAGCTACAGGTGTTGAAGGCTTCATATTTTTGTTGTTCCTATTAAGCTTATATATTATATAAGCATTCATATAATAGGTGATATATGTATTTAGAATAATTTTTTTTTTTTACTTACAAGGGAAATGCAAATAGTTCTTGTTCTCAAGAATCATAGAATCGTTAAGGTTGGAAAAGACCCTTAAGATCATCGAGTCCAGCCGTTAACCTATCACTGCCAAGTCAAGCAACGTACTTTGAAAAAGTTCAAAGCAGAAAACAGGTGGTTGATGGGGAGAAGGAAGATGCATATCATGCTCTTCTACTTACAGAGTCTGGCTTAGGACTGGGAGTATGAGACACTGGTAAGGGCTAATTAGGATTAGTGATTGTTACAGAAGGAAATTCTGCTCACTGGACAGTGAGCACCGATGATCTGAAGAAAATACGGTCAGAACATGGTCAGACTCTGCTGTGGTCTTTTGTATTTCAGTTTAATTGAATTGTCAGTATCTGACACCAGTCATCACCATTCTTGTTCAGTGGATGACTCTTTCTTTCCTGCTCTTAAATATGCAGTAGCCCAGACGATGCTGCAGAGGTCCGTTCTACCCACATCTGAAAAGGCTGGTTGAAGTCTTGTATCCAGCCTCCCATTCCTTACTGGGCTCATTAGGAAGGTGCTCGCAGTATGTACGCGATATTCACCTAGACTGCATGGTCTGGATTCAGGGCAAGGCTTGACATGGAAAGAGCGCTTTTGTTGTTGACAAAAAATTTCTTAGTGCTGGCAAATGGAGGGCAGATATAGGTTCTTTATGGTTCTGGACTCTTCAGTAGACAGAAAAACTAGACATGAAAAATTGCTGCTCTCTTTGAGGAAAGTGAAATTAAGCCAGGAGGCTTTCTGGAAAAAAACTATGAAGCCTCATAATGAAGAACTGCACAGGTCAGTCAGGAGTAGCTCTCACTGTGGTCCTGGTAGCGTGTTACTATCTAAGGAACACTGTTGGGACAGGGATTCAGTACGCAGGTGGCGTTCTTGTCCTTGCTAGTTTTGAACGACTGCGTAAAATCCTGTCCCTGCGTTAATGAGATCAGCTCATGAATGAAAAGCTGCTGGAGCTGCACCTGAGCTGTCTGGCAACATCACGCAGTTTAACAGCTGAATGTGCTTCGCAGCCTTAGTGCTGTCTCCCTGGGTGGAAGCTGCGTGTAATCCCACTGAGGTAGTTCGGTCCGTGGCCTTGGATCACTTCCAAAATTCTTGCTGAGGCTAGAAATAATCCCCCCCACCCCCCCATACGCGTTCCACAAGTTAGGGCTGGCCAAGGCACTACTGCCAGTTGTGGAGGAGCTGTTAAACGTTCTACTCTTTCCTTTACCTTCCTGTTTGCATTATAGCAGTGATGTATCTACCTGGTCATGAAGTCCAGTTAAAAAAAGAGTCCATCTTTCAGGAATGTAATCTAAGTCAATGTTATTAGGTGTGCCCTAGTCTGTTAGACATGTCCTGTTGCTCTCCAGGTAGGCCCAAATTATAGATAGGGATTGTCTTTCCCATGATATCACAAGAAACTTTCTTCCCTGACCCCCAGTTCTCTCTCTGTGTTCCCCTAGGATCTGGGCTTTGTGCTGTCTGTTCCCATGAAGCTTAGGCGGCAGGGATGAGACTGCCTGATGCACGTGCAAAATGAGAGCTTGGGGCTGGGTGGAGGTTTTTGAGAGGAAATGCTGGAATCGGGGAAAGAAATGGCTTTGAGTTGGGAGTCTGTGTGTGGAGGCAGAGAGGTGAGACCAGCTGGGCCAGGAACAAGGGGGTGAATAGTCTTCTCAAGTACTGAAAACTAGTTGGATGTTGCAGAAAAGATGGAAAGGTAGGTCTGAGCTTCATGGCAATGCTGGGGTACTACAGGAAATCTTAATTCTTCTGTGTTTGCAGCCTCTTGAATGATGGGGTAGAAGGAAGGCTGTATGCTTCGTAATATCCCAGTGTAATATTTTATGTGAATTTTTGTCTTTCATGTCAAATCACTAAATGGTTTGGGCTTTAAAGGACGTGCATAGTTTTTCTCCTTGGCAGGAACAGCGGCGTTTTCTTATCATGGGGAAAGTTTGTATGTATAGTCTGGCTGAGACAGAGCTTTCCTGTGGTTAGTCATAGGCTGTGAAGCAAACTGCATGATACTGTGCCATCATAGACTGCAAGCGTAACCACAACTGTACGCTCACAAACTACATATAAAATATTACCTTCTCTTTTTTAAAATGGAAATAAAATATATTTTCTCCATGGGGAGAGAGAGGACCACATACAGGAGAAGTTTACCATGCGTTACAGTGCTTTTTTTGGAAAGTGATCTAGTGCTGTGGGATTGAAGGTTTTAGAATTAAATAAAATAATTTGGAAGAATGAAAGACACCTGATTATAATTGACATTATCTCATGCATAAACATAGATTGGGGGCGGGGGGGAGGAAAGAGCATGCTATATTGTTCGCATAGTTCATGGAAAAAGTTTCAGGATTTTTCCTCAGAGTTGCAGACAGAACTTACTGGGGCAGAAAGTTAAAAATCTTGCTTCTGAAATTTTTAACTTCATGATTCTTGTCTACAAAGATAGAATATCTTAGAGAATCTTGTTGTAGAGAATAAGCAGTATTCACTTCAGTATTCAACTTCATCTTCTGTATTTGAAATATCAGCATCTGTTACTCTCATCTCTTTTTTTGGTTTTTATTGAATGGGGCATCTTGCTTACATAAAATCAATCGGAAGTTCTCTGGGTCTGCATTAGCATACAATATTTATATGTGCTTTATTCATTTCCTTTCAAAAGTTTAGAGCAATGGAGCTCTTCTGGAGTTTGCATAATGGATAATATGATAATGACTAAGGCAGAAGTTTCATTATGGGTAGAAAACGAGAATACGTTTCAAGGCTTTTGGAAATATCTGCAACACTTTTCACCTTCAGTTTCAGATGGCAGCAATGTGATTGGAACTGAAGAGAACAGTTTTGACCGCAGCTATGTAAAAAAGAAATTGGAACATGGGCTTTCACGAATATGGCAGGTATGTTTTCTGATTTTTTTTTTCCCCTAAATATTTATCTCCCTGCACCCCAGTATTGCTAACAGTTATATTTTACTGATCATCTTAAAGAAATCTCTCCAGGGATTTTTTTAAGTGATTTGTTTTGAGCTAAATATATCAAAACCATGGCAATACAATTTCCGTGACTCGGTTACTACTTGGTTGTTATGCTTACAAACTCGGTCAAGATACTAAAACATACTAACATGACTTTCAGCCTGATTCCGGTTCTCCCAACCTGTGTCCACAATCTATTTTCTTCTCTTGTGCTTATCTCTGTTAGCACAGTCATGCTGCTTTATGTTGCTGGTATAACCATAGATATGGAGAACCTGAAGTCTTGCAAACTTGCCTGGTTTCACAGTGTTCCTGGTCTGACTGCTGGATCAGTTTGATGTGCAGTGAGACCCCAAATGTATGATGAAAAAGCTGTAAATTTTTTACGTGGCTGAATTGTAATCCAAAGCTCTGTTTTTGCAGTGACAATAAAGCATCTAGGATTGACCCTGTGTTATAGAGTTTTAAAGAAACTGATTATAATATGATTTTAGAAAGTCAATGAGAAATCATTCATGTTACAGAAAATGGAGTTCTACTCTAAATCTCAAAAACAAGTTATAACTGCAAACAAACCGAAAAGTGCTAATGAATCAGGCATCTGAGCCTTCACCTTTTTGTCTTTAGTGTATTAAGTATGCAGAAACTTGTTTGTGTTTTGTAGGATGTTCAACTGAAAGTGAAAACATATCTTCTGGGAACAGATCTGTCTAACTTCAAATATGACGACTTCATATTTGTACTTGATGTTATCAGCAGGTATACTGACATGGTCATAAGACCACTTAATACATGTGCACAAACTTGAACTCTGATAAGACAGCACGGTTAATTAAGGCTGATATTTACATTCTGATGCCAACTTTGTTCATATCTACTGATATTTTAAAGAGCACTTCTTTATGTGGGAGTTTATGAGGACGTACTTGGGAGACGTAGCATAAATTGCTTTGCTGCTCAAGTAGTGCTTAAGTACGATACGATTTCAGTATTGTCCACCTTTAAGATTTCAGATGTGCAGATCTGGCAATTTTGATGTTTCTAAAAGCTTTTAAAGGGACTCTCAGTCAAGAGCAGTAAAATACTGTGGTACTGCTAACCTGTACAGTATTATATCCTTCTCTTTTGGTAATAAAATGATGGATTCAGACTGTGAGCTGTACAGCTTGCCCTGCGAAATGGGATCTCAAAAAGACATTTATTTTGCTTATGGCTCTTTGTCTCTATGTGTATGGGACATTATGATAGGATTTGGAGGGAAATGAGACATGGACTTTTGTAAAATGAGTGAAGTGTTTGCAACTTAACATTGGTACTCTGCTTTTATGGAGATACATGTACACTCATGGTAATGAGTGACTCTTGTAATTCAGGTTGGAACAGCAGTATTAATAAATCAATAAATATTTCTAAACTTTGTTTTATTGTTACAGGCTGATGCAAGTTGGAGAAGAATTTTGTGGCAGTAAGTCTGAAGTTTTGCAAGAATCTATCAGAAAACAAAGTGTTAACTATTTCAAAACATACCACAGGTGAGATGCATATGTGCAGTGGATGAATCTAATGGCATTTATTTTTGGTTGGTTTAACTTTTAAATGCTTTCCAAAGGAATTCCATGGCATAATGTTCCTGCATTGAGGTTGACAGTGGCATATGTTTCACGATGAGAATAGGGCTCTGAACCCTGGAGAAAGGGAGAGGGTGGAGAAGCCTTTGCTTCCACTATGCTTGTGGAAAACTCTAGTTCTGCAGCAGGCAAACCAGATAAAGATGAACACTTTTTATGTAGAATTTCCGTAGTTTTTCAGGCTACCTCTTAAGCTGTCTCCTGGGATCCTCAGGATGAATGCCTCTGAAGTCTGTACTTCCCAGCAAAATCACTACTCCTTTTTCTATGGCATTACGTAAAAAGAGCTGATCATGGCGTGGCTATGAAATGTTTTTTTCAATATGCAATTTTGTCTTATATCAAATGAGATGTTTAGAATGAAGTCCATCCTTTTGAGTCATGTTTTCATAGTTTTTCATTGGCAGTATCTGATTATCTTTCAGTCAACTCTGCTGTCATATCTGAGGCGAGTCATATCTGCTGTCATGTGCAGGCAGTCTCTGGCCTCAGATATGATATATGGCTATGACAGCTTCAGGACTTGTCTGTCTGTTTGTTTTAATTGTCTTGATTGCCCAAATGTTTTGGTTTGGATGATTGACAACTCTTTCATTCTAGTTATCTTGCATTTATCTTCTTTCTGGGTGTAAAAAGCTAGGAAGATATGAGAAGAAATACAACGTTCCTTGCTCTAAGAAACTCTTACTTTCCCAGTCTTGATCTGTTGTCCTCTGTTGTATGGGAGCTGTCGTACAACTAATACATCCAAACCTATTTGGTCTGAGACTTTTTGCCTAAAATCCGTAAAGTATGAAAATTATGACAAGAGAACATGAGACAGTGTCTAAATTCAGAAGCTGAGAACGTGGTTTGGAATTTCTTCCAGCTTTTGTAGTTTGTAACTAGGATTTCTTTCTGGGCATTTGATGAAGATATCAGTTCCAGTTGCCTGAAAAGCTTGAGCCTTAATCAGATACACATTATGTCTTGTCAGGAGACGAGTTGATTCAGATGCCATACCACCTATATTTATTTCTTGAAAGCATTTCTGAACCCTGAACTGAATTTTGTGAACTGATTTGGAAACTGAGCTTGCAGCTCTAGGTTCAGAAGAGCTGTTTTGGTCCATCTAACTGTCTTTTACTACACTGATTTACCACATAATACCTTATGTGGTTAAGTAAATGGTTTTGCTTATGTTGAAAGGCCCTGTTTATCAGCTTAGGGAATCAGAGACTGATTTTCTGAAAGGTTAAGGAACATTGATGAAATATATATAGAAATAAACATTTTTTGAAATAACTTGTGTTTTTTATTAAGGTAATGTTTGTTGTAATTCTTGTGAAAATAAAAGGAAATACTTATTCATATGATTCAAATTATGTGAACCTTTTAATATTTTTTACGTGTTTTATGCTGTGTGGGTATTGTCAGGATTAATTGGCTGATGTTTTCATCCTCAGAAGGAAAAATATAAAAAACCTCTCTCCCAGCTATATCCCTTGGGTTGATTTATATAAAAGCTTTAAGCATCTTGCCTTTTCAGATCAAGCTAATGTGGCTTTCACTCCCCTTGCATATTTAATTGGAGGGGGGAAAAAAAAAGCTAGTGCTTTTAAGGATTCATTAGTACGTAAAAGCTACATACATAGAGCTGAAATGCTCAGAGCCCAGGAGTAGTCATTTCTTTGAATGTGTAATTTGACATATGTGGCCTCCTGGGCGTTGTGGTGTTTTAGAGAACTGCCAACATAGAGAAAGCATTCAAAGGAACTGGTCATGTCATTCAAAAAGCGTAGAAGAGCAATGTAATGCTAGAGCGTACATGAAGCCTTTTTTGGGTAAAAGTTGATTATTTTGAAAAATTAGCAGAGAACATAAGTAAGGCAATCTTTGGAATGCAATTTTCTTTTTGTTCTGATACGTTTGTAAAAAGGTGTGTTTGATCACTAAAGCTTGTCAGAGAATGAATGCATCAGACCTTCCATGTGTGCTGCTTTCTAGACTTGTATGCTGGTGAAAATGAAGAGCATTTGTTCAAGAACTTTGTCAGTGCCTGGATTTCAGCTTTGAAATGATACAGAAACTGCTGCTGTGTGGCTTCTAAATGTTTGGTTTTCTATGACTCTTTCTCCTTAGTCTTCCTCTCAAAGAATTTTAATCTGTAACGTTGATTTTCACAGCATCTCTGTCTGTTGTTTCTGTTAGCTTTACTGTAAGAAGATCTGCAAGCTACAGGTACTCAGTGCCTCGAAAATAGCGCTTGAAGTCTATTTGCATTTAACTGGTGAATTTAAATAGACACAGCAAACTGTAGTCATAATTCAACACATTGCTCATCTCGTTGAGGCAAGAAAATTTTAATTGTAGTGGTGATTATAGTTTGTTATTGAAACAGTGGTATTTCTAGAATATTTTACTGCCTAATTAGAAACCCAGTGCATAATTTACCAACTGCTACTTGTTAAGCAAAACAATATACCATAGATTAAGAAGAGAAGATACAGCAACGTGACCTCAATAAGCACTCATTGCTGTGTTTTCCTATATGAGTTCCTGCCCATGTGGCAAAAAGATTTTCTTTATCAAAGGTATTTCTGCTTATGGCTGAACGGAGGCTTTTCTAATGAGTAAAAACATAGCAAAAACAATGCAGGCATGTAATGGCTTGATTACGTTTTCCTAAACACATTTTCTATATTAGTACCAAGGTAACGTTAAGCTATGAAGAAGAATACAGCTTAGGAGATTAATAGCCATTTAACTTTTTTCTTCTCTGAAGAGTTGAGATGGCTGTAGAACATTAGTTCTTTCCACTTCCCTTTGCTACCTGTTGGCTTCAGTGTGTTTGAAAGAAGCATCTATCTTGTGTGGGCTCACAGAAGCTGTTGTACTGCTAATAGAGTGTTTGTATATATTATATTGCTTTCTACAGTTTACATAGAGGAAAAAAGGTCCAGTATTACTGCATAATGATAGATGTTCCTCTATACTTTCTAATGGTTTTGACAAAAAAAATTGTTCCCAAATTTTGGAGATTGACATTCTTTGAGAATTTCTCCAGAGGTGTCATAAAATATACAGTGTTAGTAGCCGCAGCTTTTTTGAGGTCTGTCAGTTGAAAGAATAAGTTAAATACTTGTTTTCAGGTGTGACTTTTTATACATTTTTTGAAGGTGTTTTTCACTGCATAAGTTAAATAATTGTCTACTTCCTGATTTACTCTTGCTGCCAATTAAGAGTATTCATTTGTTGTATTTCAGAACCCGTCTTGAAGAATTAAGAATGTTTTTGGAGAATGAGACCTGGGAACTTTGTCCTGTTAAATCAAGCTTTAGTATTCTGCAGCTTCATGTACGTTTGATGAATAACACATACAAATGTATTAATACTTTAATAGCTAAGAGTCCAGGTGTTCTGAGAAGTAGTAAGATCCATGAACTATGTGCAAATGTTTTTAATAGCTGCTAAAAACCTGTAACTGTCACTTCATGATATTGGAAACTTAAGATTCAAATGTTTTAAAACAGTAGTGTACCTGTTTCAGGCAGGTGGAGGTTTACAGAAGATGCTAGAGTTGTAAGCATAATGTTAGCCTTTATTTTTCATGTTTTAATGTGCTGTTAATATGTCAGTTTTCCACCTCTAGATTATTTATCGGAGAGTAAGATGCTAAAAGATGAGTGCCTAAAAGTAGTCACATGAGCACTCACTAGCTTGTACCAATTTTTGGCATCTGTTTCTGGAAACATAAGTCATACTGGCTCATTTGGAAAGGAAAAAAAAAAAGTTAATTCTTCTGTGGTGAAGTTCAACTGAAAGGAAGTAATTGGTCTGCTCACCTGCTGTCCTAAAGTGATTTTTGTAAAGTTTAGCACGTGGCAGGTGAATTTCACCTGTTTTGCCAAATGAAACATGGACGCCTATGATTAAAGCTATCACTGAAGTGCAAAAATGGACATAGCTGAGCAATCTCAAGCAAAAGATAATATTGCAGCTTCTGTAGAGTTAACTGTAAAAGTAAGCAAGAGTCTACTGCGGCAGTAATAGTGTGGAGGGAAAAGGAAGGAGCATCCAGTAGCAATAGAAATAATGTTTTTAATAGAGAAATGGGATTATAAATTCATACATACTGCTCAAGGGACTGGAGCAGCAGAATATGGCAGAAAGTAACTGATTCATTTAAGCAAACAGAAATCTAACATTGCAGTCCTTTTAGCTGCATATGTTTTGATCTTTAAACCTTTAGATAAATGATAATGTACATTTTGCCATTCATGAAGATCAATAGCTAGAGTTTAACAGATAAAAATGATATATCAACTGAGATAAGGCAAGTTTTTTTATAAAAAAGTCTAAAATCATACCTTATGTGTCCTACTCAGTCCATATATTTGCAAAAGTCTATGCATTTACCAAGTCATCAGAAACTTCATGTGCAATGGGTTTGAAAATTAATAAATTTTGAAGAGAACTTTTTAAAAATAAAATATTAAGAAAAAAAATCAGCTTTAGTAAATTACTAGGTAACTTGTCTAAAGAAAACTACATTTTTGGGTAGAATTTAGGTCTTGTTTTATCTTGTAATTTCTGTGAAATAAAAAACCCACTTAATTTTCACCTAGTTTTAGACAGAGAATACTTTCAGAATGCAGGAGATGTATTGCATGTCATAGCCAAAAATGCTAAAATTAGAAAGACGAGCAGTATAAAGATTGACAATTTCAAAGTTAACTTGAGCCAGCATGAAAATCATGTTTAAATAAGCAGCAAGCTTTGGCTAGAAGTTTTCATATGAGGTTAATTGTCCACAAGTTTGTCGTTATGCTCTGTTTTTTAAGGAACTGGAGTCATAATATTACTGAAACTGTCTTATTGGTGATTAAAATTGTACTTTATTTCTATCAATAGGAATTTAAGTTCATGGAGCAGTCGCGTTCTCCATCTGTGTCACCTAGTAAGCAGCCTGCTTCAGCAATTTCAACAACAGTAACATTATTTGAACAGTACTGTAACGGTGGAAACCCATTTGAAATTCAGGCTGACAGCAAAGATGATGAAACAGAAGATGTGTTAGCTTCCAACGGGGTATGGAATGTTTGGGGGGGGAGGGGGGAGAAGCAAATCTTGCTCTAAGTAAATGATCATTTATTTTGGCAATTTATTACTAGGCAAAATGTCCTAGTACAAGGATCAGGTAACTGCAGTACTGTGTAAAATCTCAAGGCACTTTACTCCTTTAATTAGGTAGGATGCTTTGCAGCCAGAAACAGTGCCAGAAAGCCAGGCATCCTGTTTAAAGTTCAGTTTGTTTTGCCATGGATCAATATTTTTTTCCACTGAAGTCAAGTGTTCCTGAAGGCTAGCAAGACATGCTCCGCTTAAATTAGTATTTTTCCAGGGGTTTACATTAGCTTTCTTTGTGGAAGTAATTTTGTAATTTTAGGACTGGCTTTCTGGCTTCTTAGGAAAGAATCATTGTGGGTTGCTCCTTCTGTTGTATTTGTTCACACCTACGTGATTTGCCATGGATTATCTGATGCTCGTTAGGCAGTTTTTAATTGTAATTTAAATGCTCAGGACACTGGCTTTATGGTGGGATCTACTATGAAACTGAACAATAACTTTGCGTTTTTGTTTTTGTTTTTTTTCAGAATTCTGTCAATATTTAGCAGTGGTCAAATATGTTTTAATGTAAAACTTTGTACCATTCTCTTAAATGCTACATTAACATATTTTTGTTAAAGCTTTTGCTCTTGTTTATCCCTTTGATGAAAATGTTTTCTGGGTTTTTTTTTTGTGATAAAGTTGGGTTTATGTTTTTTGTATAAGGTTAGTTAATCCAGCGATCACACTGATGGCTTTCTGGTTTTCAGCTTTGTCTTTCTTGCTTTCCCTGTGGAACTTCAGTTGCAAAAGCAGCTTGATCTGTATCTCGCACACCTGAGAGTGATGCTGCAGTGTCTTTCCTTCTGTAGGCCATGATGCAGTCTCTTTCCTACTGTGTCACTTGAAGAGAAAATACAGCCTATTGGCATAAAATATTGTTGCATTGTGCTTAAATGAAGCTACTTGGAGGGCCAGTTTCCTGGTAGTAGTTCTTCCCCTGTCAAGTAATACAGCAGAACACGTGTCTTGCCTTTTCGTATCAGTAAACTGAGAAGAGTTGCGTGGTTGTCACTGTTAGACTTATCCATAGACTCCAAATGAGCGTGTTAAGTAAAGATGAATGCACTGCGGGGCATGCTGAAAACTGCAGAATTCCATGGTATTTTGTTGAAACGCACTCTGAGACAAAGCTTTTGGGGAATCTGGGCAGCCATTTGGTAGGTATTTGCTAAAATGATCCTTAGTGGAATAAGGATTAATGATGATACAATAGTACTTTTGAGGTTTTCAAAATGGAAGCTCCCTCTACTGAAGAGTTCATTTCAGACTTTTGTATATGTTTGTGAGTAGTTTTGCTTTTTTAAAAGATTTTTCTGAAGAAAAAGGACTAGAAAATTAACTTAACTTTGGGGTTTTTGTTTGTTTTGTTTTTTTTTTTCCCCAAGACAGCTTTCTTCTGAACGTTTGACTCTGTAACAAATGGATAGAGCCATCATGACCTGCACTGTGAGTGCAGAAATATATCTCAAATATTGCAGGATATTTTTTGCCACCATTTGCATGTAGAATAATTAGGAAAGTGTGAAACTGTTTTCCAAAGATGATATTAACTGGAGCTCCTGAAACTGGATAACATCTCAAGAACAAAAAAGAATAATTGTTGGAATGTGGTTTCAATCTCCTCTGATATCTTGCAGGTTACTGCTAGCAAATAAGTGCATACACTGTCCCCATATTTTTGTGCAGTGACTTGTAAGCAGCTTACACTTGTAGAAGGCTAGAATTGTCTTCATTTCTTGACTGTGGATATCTTGAGGAATTTTTCTTTCTATCTGCATGCTTGTATGAGATATGAAAACTTTGCACACAAGTTAAAACAGAGCTGCTTCGTTCTTCCCAGTTTTAACATTTTGCCCTTCAGAATCTGCTTCTCCTAGCTCAAGTAAAATTTCAATGACGTCAAGTTGCTCTGCACTAAGCTTTTGCTTCTATAATCATGAAATCATTTGATGAAAAAATTAGGTAGCCAATGCTGATGAACATGTTGGAGATACTGTTTTCTTGGCTTTTGCCAGCCTGAAGCATTGTACTGCTGCCAAGCAGACTGCTATCAGTAATACCCTCTTCTGTCTTCAGTTGTATATTATTTTGCCCTTTTCTCCAATGATAAACCTATTCAAAGAAGTAATAGAGCTTAAAAGCAAAAAAAAAAAAAACCCAAAAAATCACTTTAGCTTTCTGTACAAATACAGTGTTTCAAATACAAACTCTGCATGCAGTGACAGTTACACAGGAATTGTCATATTATGTGAGACCAATGGTGGTTCTCTTACAGCATCCAGCTTCTGGTAGTGGTTAGCACAGACACTGCGGGCCCATGAGAGGTAATTGGTCCTGCAAGTCTTACCGGGACACTTGGTAACCTGCATGAGTTACAAAATGTAAATGTGTGGGATGGTTTTCCTCTATTTGTTCCAGAATTCTCTTGAGGAAAAGGCAAAGAGTCTCCCTCTACCCCAGAACCACGTTCTTTATTGTAATGGGGTAATATTGTTATCCAGGAAGTTATCTGGTATCTTTGTTGCCTTCTTACCACAGGGAGTCGATGAATTCGACCATCTAATCATCCTGGGTAAAATGTGTTTTTATTCTGAATTTGTCTCTAGCCACTGGAAAAGTCTCTGTATGTAAAGGTTACTGTTTTCATACTGGTTGTTCGCTGCTGTGTATTTTTTGAAGGTGTGTGAGGCTCAGTCCCAGCCACAGCTGAAGCTACTTAAGAGTAAGCTTAAGAGTAAGTTCGTTAGTAAAGGGTTGCCTC
The DNA here is from genome assembly GCF_047370975.1 of Nipponia nippon. Taxonomy (NCBI): domain Eukaryota; kingdom Metazoa; phylum Chordata; class Aves; order Pelecaniformes; family Threskiornithidae; genus Nipponia; species Nipponia nippon. Next base: position 141,170,073 of record NW_028262290.1, on the reverse strand, counting down.
ATGCTTTGTACATAGATGCTGCTATTGCTGCAGGGACCATGGCGGAGATGGGGTTCTAGTAAATCACTGTCAGGATGCCGTCTGCCTTCTCTGGTGGGGATGAGAGTGGCTGCCTCAGAGGTTCAGCAGTGGCAGGCTGTGGTCTTGGCGAAACAGGCTAGGGGGAGTCGTGATCCCATGAATTATCAGTAGGATGATGTGTTACACGTGTAGCAAAGTCCATGGTGTGGTTTCCCTGTCTCTAATTTTGCACAGTGTCCCATTTGGTAGGCTTGCACACTGTCAGGGACTTTCAAGGCTGGCTGCGCTGTCCTCTTTTTCAAAGCTGTGTGCCAATTAAGTGTTCTTATTAATGAAACCTTAATACATTTTAAAGTGATAAAATCTGATTTTTTGCCTGGTGAAGAACTATAATGAATTTTGGTTTTGCTTTGACAGCAGAGGGACAGAATGTTCTGTGCGGAAAAAGTGAAATACCAATGATATGATTTATTATGCATTTTTCTTGTGAAATATAGGTTCGATTTACAGTCATTCATATTATAAAATAGGGGGTTTTTAACTTTAAATGTAGTGATATTTGGAGAACTTAGGAATAATGTATAGAACTAACTTTTTTTAACTAAAATGTAAAGTTAAGTTTCAGTTTGGTCAATGTAATTTAAAATTGATTATGGAGGATGATGCTTTTCACTTTTCGTCCCTCCTTGTGGAAATCAGCTGTGGTGAATATTTCCTTTGTTTGACATGTTTCTAGCAACACTGTATATAAACAGGTTTATTCCATATGATAACTTGAGTTTAATGCATTGGAAAATGGGAACTAACTGCTTTAAATATTGAAAGATGTTAAGTAAATCTGAAGAATCATACTGAGAATGCAGATGAGGGTGTTCAGCAATACTAAGAAGGCACTCACTTGGTTTTCATCAGTGTATTTGGCCGTTAACTCAGTCACTGGCAGGATAAAATCCTTTCCAAAATCTTTGTGTGCCAGGGAAGTATTATGCACATTGACATAGAGAACTGAGGCACAGGACAAGTTAATTAACTTGTCAGTAGTTGCACAGGAGATCTAACCTGGCTGGTATTAGAACCAAGGTTTCTTGTGACCTAAGTGAGTATACTCTCCAGGTGACCATCCTACCTTCCCTTTTCACATTTTTTGTCTCCTCTCTCCATTACCAGCTGTTCCAAAGTGCTGGAGAAAGAACTCTTATTTAAAAAAAAAAAAAAAAAAGTTACGCCTATTTGGTTATCCTTTACATAGAAACAGAAATAACTTGCTTAGGTAAAGTGGGATAAAATTCCTACAAAGGCTTTATGTTTCACTTTCTTGACTGACCAGTTAATGTGGAGGCATGTTTAGCACTTAAAACTGAAAATATTTCAGATGGAGGTTGAAAAATTTTGATTCCAGAGAATGCAGACGTATTTCCAGATATTTGAAGAAATGGCATGACAAGGACATAAGCAATTGATTTACTTGTCAAATCATCTGTAGGGTGGTAAGAACTATGAGGATTTCTTTTGATAATTTTAAAGTCTTTGTAACTGCTTAGTTGTTGCAGTTCTGGACAACTGAAAATGGGCCTCTGGATCCAGTCACCTCAGCTTTATATCTTGAGCTTCAGTGAGGTGCTTTATGTCCCTTTTCTGTAGCTTCCTAAAATATCTTTGTTGCGATACAGTTAACTTACAGTTTTGTAACACTCTTCAACTTTGATGAATCTTACCACTGTCCTATGGGTTTGTTTGGGCTGATTGCCTAAATACTTGTGAACTGATTATTGCTACAAGATATCCTTTCAGCGCTTTAAAATTTTATTGCAGACTGTGCATATTCAAAATGAATTTATAAGGTCTCTTCAGGTTGAGGTCACTATTTAATAGTTATGAGTTACTTACTGCATACTGTAAAATGCAGATATTTTAATCTCATTAAATAACTTCTCCAGCTCATTAATAGCATTGGGTTGAGGAGACTTAATGACGTATTTTTCCATGTTAAAAAAAAAAAATTTCTCAAAATTCTCTTAATCTATGATGTTAAGACAGTTAATATGTCAACTGTCAGATTCATATATCAATTGTAGTTAACAATTTCTAGTCAATTTATCATTTTACTATCATTGGGTTTTAATTGAATGGACATGTCATTTATTATATATTAATGCATAATAAGCGGTGGTAATTCTCCATGCTAATGTTCTAGCCAAGTTAGGTAAACTATGACTCTCTTTGTCCTTAATCGAGCCTGAACTCTGCTCATTTTTGAAGAAAACTGAGCTGCTTTATTATAGCTTTCCTTTTTCGGAAATGTTCATGAGGCAGAAGTTTTGCCTGTGAATACTAGTGATCAGAACATTTCTTTTTAGTCCGTCTCATACTACATTCTTTTTTCTATCTGAGCTGTTTTTGCTTTGAATTGTTTGTACTGTGGGCTTCCTGCTTTTATAAAATACTGCTTTCGTAGTCCTAGGCTTTAAAAACTTCCATAATTTGGGGCTAGGGCCAATAATTGCCATGCATGACTGAAAAAATATATTTCTTAGTGCATTTTGCATGATTAAGAGACTGGCATTACCTTAGTGTATCTTTCTTGGTTTTCCCTTCTGAAGAGTGGTCGTATCCTTTAAAACCCTGCCATTTCTTAAGGATCCTGGAACCAGACTGTCTTTGTCATATGTGTCATTGACTCCTTGGATAAAATGGCTTCAGAGCAGTGTACACGTTAAGGAAAAGTCAAAAGGAAAAGTATTGTGGTCTCTCTTCAAGTTCAAGTGCATTCTGGAGCCTGATGGATATGCTTAATGCTGTGATAGTTGTGTAGGTATTCAGGAAAAAAGGTTCTATCACAGAGCATCAAGTATTTGTTTTCCTTTAATCTTTTCTGGGTTAAGCAACTCATCTTGTGAAAAAATGTTTTTCATTACTTATGAAGTGTCTAAAGCACCTATACTACAGAGCAACCTAGAACACCTGAAAAAGAATTTGACATTAAATACTGCTTTGAATTGGAGTAAGAAAGGATTACAAATTTCAGGGTTGGTTTTCTTTGTTTGTTTGTTTGGTTGGTTTTTTTAAATCCCAATTGTACACTTTTAACATGTATGTGTGGCTTCATAATTATAAAAAGCATTTATTATCTGTGTTTGTGAATAGTATTTCTCCACATAACTCATACCCCAGCAGTAATAATACATGTCTACCATGGAAATCCTGTATCATATTATATATGCTGTAGCCTGTGTTGCTCATTTTTCCCAGGCATCACTTGTTAGGCTCAAACCTTCCATCCTTGAATTGAAAACAATTCTCTTGCGATCTTTGAAATGCAATTCAACCGTTGAACAGAGTGAAACAGTTTCAAAAAATTAAAAATGCAGCTGAGTGTTTGGAGGCAGTAGTTGTCTGTAACTACTTAAGCTTCTTATTTTTCAAAAGATGCAATTAACATCAAATGTTCCTCAGTATAAGAAGGCACATCTCAAGGCAGGTGTTCATGGTTAATTTACCTATGCATTCACATTTTTCATAGAGTTATTCTGGAATAATTTATGGCATTTGTGACAAATGAAGCAAATTGTGCATGAGGGTTTCTTCCATCAAAGAGGAATTTTTTCACTAATAATTAGATAAATATTTCAAATATCAGGATCTTGTGCCTTTAACTAGATAAAGGATGCTGTGTGTTTCAAAACAAAACTGTGAACCAGCACACACAAATAAGTCCAAGCATGCCCCAAACACCTAATGAAGTTTTCTGAGAAAGCAAGAGGAAAAAAAAAAAAAGAAAATGCTTTTAATCTAGCCCCTGTGGATTTATGCCACTGATACAGTTCGGTTATATCATTAGAGTGTTTCTTAGAATAATATAGTGCTCTGTGTTTTGGGGTTTTGTTGTGGTTTTTATTTTCCTCTATGAGGAGAGGTATATCAATTTGGGTTGCAGAATCCTGTTTCTTGCTTGCTCTGCAGTTTTTGTTTGTTCCATGTACAGTGCAGAGTTTATACGTATAGAACATACAGATATATACAAAGTTACTCTTCTGGCTATTGATGTAGATAGAATAGCATACAGCTGAAGAAAACAAGTGCAGAAAAATTAGTGAGAAAAAAAATTACATGGTAATAGTAGCCATGAGAAATACTTATGTTTTTGTAGTAGCATTTGACTGCTTATTGTTTTCTTTAAATGTTTGTGCTTAGTCCAAATCGTATTGGTCTCTAACAGGTTAAGTGGTTGAAGGTCTCTAGTAGAAGTGTCTGTTGGAGTATACTAAAATCAGTTTTACAAAAAACTGCCAAGTTGGTTTTGTGGTGGTGGTTTTTTTAAATGAATGTGTACAATATAAATAAGTATTTTTGTGAAGCAATAGTTTGGTCCTTCTTGCATTAAGGATTGTGTGGTGCAAGGGTTTTTTTGGTTTATTGCTACTATATGGATACATTTTGAGGTTTTATTACTGTTCTTTCAGATTGTAAAGCAAATAATAAAAACTCAGATATGTGGGTACTTGATACAGCAACAAGAAAGCAAAAAAAATTATCAGTAGCTGGGAGAACTAGGATGATGCAAATATTTACTCTTAATCAACATCTGAGAGTAGACGTTTGTTTAGAAATGCACTTACAAATGGCTTTGTATAGTTTGACTGCTGCATTTTTAATGAACATTGTCAGCAGCCTTTCAGCCAGCAAAGGTATTTGTATCCCGACGAGATAAAAGCCAAGAAGTGACCAAAATGCTACATTAAATGAGTGACAGTATTATAAGGAAAATAATGGCAGTCAATTTATTTTTTTTTTCTTTTTTTTTTTTTTTTTAACAGTATGAATCAGATGAACAAGAAAAAAGTGCATATCAAGAGTATGATAGTGACAGTGATGTACCTGAAGAGCTGAAAAGAGATTATGTGGATGAGCAGACAGGAGATGCCCCTGTGAAAAGGTAAGGAGACTGTGTGAGTCTTTGGTCTCATTTACATGCTTTTCATCTCAGTACTCTAATTAGTTCATTTTCTGTTTAATCTATACTCTACGACAATGGAATAATAATCAAATAATCTTTATGCTACCTGCACAGTTAGAAAGGCTCAGCACTTAAATCTCCAGAAGGGGAAGGAACATTAAACTGCTCATCATTATTGCAGAAAGAAACTCTGGAAAGCAAGATTTTGAAGGAGGATAAAGGCTCTCTGAAGCAGGTGGTGGAAAACTGATAAGCAAGTGTTAGATGTTAACTGAAGGTTCTTCTACAACTGCTGTTGTGCGTACGTGTAATTTCTGTTGTGTCACAAGCAGTTGTTTGCAGACAAATGGCTTGAGGCTTGGGCTTCTGCTTTTGCAGAACAAAAGTAAACTTTTACAGATTAAAAAAAAATTAAATTCTTCAATAGCGTGAAGGCAATCATTTGGAATTTTAAGTTCTCTTTTTCTTTAAGAATATACATATACACACACAGAGACATGAATATACATATTTTGATGAAAAGAAATATATATATATAAATATTTTATTTATATATATTCATATAAACAAAAGCCAACTCTGTAGCCTTTAAAAGGGTCTGAAATACAAATTTCTGTCTAGGACTCTGTACTACTTAGATGTCCATTCAGACTTTCTGAAGCAGGCTAACATTATTTGTATGTAGAGGACTGCAGGAGAACTAGAAGGTCATCACTTGGGTGAAAGCAGAGTAATGTTTTTCTACAAAATAAATCTTTTGGGATAAAATATTGTTAGCATGATTTCATAAGATAACCTCACATAAGCTACTTCATTTCAAAGAAGTGATGGAGATAATGATAAAAATTACTGAACTGGGACAAACCACAGTTATTGTCCCCAGCTTTGTGCTGTAAAATTGAAGCATTCTGAGTTTTTGGAAGAATATCGTTTTGAGGTATGGCAGCTGGCAGGAGGTTTCTCTTATAGAATCATAGAATATCTCAAGTTGGAAGGGATCCATAGGGATCATCAAGTCCAACTCCTTGCTTTTCGCAGGACTACAATTTATGAAAAATTTATTTATATATATGTCTTTTAAAAATTTATTTATTTATATATGTCTTTTTAGTTTCATCTTCCTCAAAATTGTTTCCATTTCCAGATAGTATTTTTCAGCTGTAGCTTACTAGTCTGCTCTGTTTTGTTGTGACTTGCATTGTTTTCATTTTCTTTACTTCATAAACTACGAACTTGAGTCAGAGTGGTTAAAATGATTGCTGAGGCAGAGGCCTGCAGAGCTCAAGCCTTGGACTACAACTCAGAAACTCCTTTCTTTAGCACAATTTTCTGTAATTTTATGTAAATTAGGCCAGGCTTTGCTCTTTAAATGTTAGAATCCTAACCCAGTTATGCTTTTGCATAAATAAAATACTGTGCTGGAAGACATACTGTCATGTGAAAGAAGGGGGAGGAAGGATTTCTTTCCTACTAAATTTTGTTTGTATGTCCTTGAATATAATAGGCAGTCACATATGGTGTATTTTGTTTTGTTTTCTTTAAAGTGTTTCTCGAGAAACTCTGAGGAGCAGAAAGAGATCAGATTATAACCTCAATAAAGTGAATGCACCTATCCTAACAAACACTACGCTGAACGTAATAAGGCTTGTTGGTACGTAGAAAAATTGTAGGTTTTTATATGTGTGTTTTATTTTAATGCAAACCTGTGGATTATAGCAAATATATTAAATGAATTTTAAGGCTTTTAAAAATATACCTAGTTGGGCTCTATTTCCAGTCTTTGTTAATAAAATAGAAATAAAGCACTAACCCAAAATATTTTTAATTAAGTAAGTAGACAAATTTGGTTATATGTTGTGAGTTATTTTTACTTTGACGATTAATCTGCATGCATATATTGATTTTAACCAATAATGGTGGTTTATTTGTCTAAAATATTGAATGCGTAAAAACAGCGGAGATAGAAAGGAAATAGATTGATGTTTTATGTTGCTAATGTGTCTTGGTGGATTAAATGCTTCATTTTAAAGTAGTATAGCTACAAAAGTAAGAACTTAAAAGATTATGGGGTTTTTGTCCTTTCGTTACTGAAATTCTCACACCCAGAATAACTACTTTTACTACATGGTAGACAACTAGAAGAAAAGTGCCCTCCCATACTGGTAATTTCAGTAATTGGAATGCAACCTAGTAATCCCCAGGGAGTTTAGGGAATCTCTGTCCTTGGAGGTGATCAAGACACGACTGGACAAGCCTCTGAGCAACCTCATCTCCTTAGACCCGCTCTGAGCAGGAGGTTGCACTAGATGACCTCTGGAGGTCCTTTCTAGCCAAAAGTTTTCTATGAAAACACTCCCCTTCAGTTCTAGGTGTAATGGGATTGACTTTTTGTGATTGTGACTTCCATTTGATTACCTAGATAATTGTATGATAGCAGTTTTCTGCTACTGACTTTCATTTTATTTATAGAGAATGGGAAGTAACTACCTAAATTTATCAGGTTAGGCAGAAGAGAGAGGAATTCTGTATGTGTTGTATTAATTAAGTTTGTCTTCAACGTTTATGTGCTGGAAATGATTGTGGTACTTCAGAGTAAGCTTTTAAAGAGACTACTCTGACACCTGGTTAGTACCTTTTGCTGTCTTAGAGGGCAGTGTATAAATCAGAAATTAATTTTCGAAACCTTTTTTTGCAGTTTTTTTTTCTTCTTGCAGTATCTACAGTATAGACCTGAAGTAAGAATTGAGATTATTCTGTCATAACTTTTCTGGTATTGATCTGTGAGTTAGGTTGGAGATATTTGTTTGCTACCTTCTAGAATAAGGTTTTGCTCTAAGAAAAGTTAGGATTGAATCCAGAAATCACACATGGCACTTTCATGCAAACCACTTGGTTTTACCGCAGCCTCTGCCCCTGCCCCCATGCCCTACCACAGTGTAAGAGTAGGTGGAGCTGTAGTTCTAGTTTTCCAGTTTTACATAAAGAGTCTTTATATTTGTGGATTCTGGCCATAACCCCAAACTTTAGCATTATTTGCAAAGCTCACATATATGCTTTTTCCCCCTTCTGGCACTACATTTAATTTTCAATATTTCTGCTATTGGGGGTGTGCTATATTGTCTCTGTAATGACTGATAATAACATTATTTGGAACATGGAATTGGAAAGGGACCTCCTGCAGCCCGTGCTACAGGAAGACGTGTCATTCAGTACTGCCTGTAAATATGCTTGTTTTGAGCTCCAGCTTAAGAATACTTCTGTTTTGTTGCCACCACTCTATCTAATAGGAATTCTGTTCCAGAAGCTTGTCAACTTCATGGTTAAAAAAAAAATAAAATTATCCACCTATTTTCTGCCCACTTGATCTTACACCAAAATAAACGTTTAAGTTTAACAGATCGTCTTGTTATTTGATGCATACTGCCCTGCTGTTTTTACAGAAAGCAATCCTATTTCTTCGGTCTTTGATTTGCTAAACTAAATGTGCCACGCTTTTTCATATCTTCTGTATTTATCCACCAGAAGCTTAAGTCCCCTACTTTCTTACCAGTTCTTTTTCTGCTTTTGTTATAGATTTATCAAAATCATGTGCAATACTTTGGATGAAATCTCACTGCATTGTGCCACTGTTTTAATGCAGCATTCTGGTCACATATTGCCTCCCTTTTTCGTCTCTTTGGATTCTCACAGCTTCCTTCTACTCGCAGTTCAGTCCATCTGTAACAAGCTTGTACAGCCACCAGGTCCTTCACTTCCCCAGTTTTTGAGCTGCTAGTTTATAGTAGAAAGATGCATGTTTTTAATTAATTGGTCCCTAAATGCATGGCTTTACATTTTGTACTACTGAATTTCATCCAATTTTTATTACAGTAGTCATCAAGGTCCTCCAGTTCCTCCTGTACATTATGTCAATCCTGTTCTGTTTTGATGGTGCCTCCTTATTTTTTTCCATTATCACACTCTTATTTTTGTGCCAGAGTCATTAATGAAAATATTGAAGAAGAGGCCGGTTGCTGCGAACTCCACTAGTAGCTTTTCCAGATACCTCCCTTTTCTACACACTTCATTCTGTCTTCTCTTTTATTAAGCCCTTACTCATTTGAAAAACTCTAGCTTCGGTTGTTTACTGTGCAATATTGTTAAATTAATACTTTGACTAAATCTTAATTTTGCCTCTGTCTTTCTGCTTCTGTCACTTCCGTACTTTATTCAAAACTTGATCTGAAGTCCTGCATCCTACAAATTAAAGCAGTGGATCAGTAGTTGCTTGGATGACTATTTTCCCTCTTCTCAAATATGTTTTTATTTGCTGTTTTCCAGTCGTAGTGGTACAGCCCATGCCTTGACTGCTTATTGCACGTACAGGTTATTACACTGATTACCAGACTGGTGATTTCACGGCCATTTTTATTTATGTCTCGATTCCTTTGCTTCTGTGACTTGACTGTTTTAAGGTCTTTTCCAGCTCATTCTCAGTGTGACCGAAAGCAGCCAGTTCAGTTATATTAGTCACCCTGTCCCCCTTCTCTTCATTTTTCTCACTTTCAGTATCGTTGTCCCCAGTGAAAACCAAGGCAAATTATTCATTCTTGCTTTTGGGCTGTCTTGTTTGTCTACAGTTTCTGTCCTGTCACGTCCCACTGGTTTCGTTTGCTTTTGTTAGTTTTCTGTAACTGGAAAACTCTGATTTTTACCATCTTTGGAAAATTTAGTTTTGGAAAGACTTTTGGTACTTCTAGCTCTTAATGTAACTTCATGAGTGAATAGGTCTGGTTTTTCGCCTTTGTCCTTGTCCTAGTCATTCTTTCCTTCTAGTTTCTTTGCAGTTTCTCATGTTTCTAATATGCAATGACCCCGCCTCACTTTCACCTTAGTTTGTATCTTTTTGGAGGAATGCCTACCATTTGATATCATAAATGAAACAGGTTTTTTTGCACCATGTTTCTGTTAGACGTAAACTGCATATTACACCTCTGCCACATAAGTTGAAAATGTCTTCGTCTTTTGTCATGACTTTTGGCCTTAGTGTACAGATATTTCATTCACTTCTTCCAGACAGCATCGCCAAGAGCATCAGAGACATTTCTTTTAACTGTGGGTTAATGCCTTGCAAAACAAGAAACACCTAAGATACCACCATTTAGCCGGACTATCTGATTTATTATTTTTTCTTCCCTTCTTGTCTCCCCTCTTGTCTCTTGAATCATCCCTATAAAACATGAAGATAAGCATGTTGTTGCTGGGCGGATTTGGCTGGGCGTGACACTAGGTTGTAGGAGGTCCAGGTTTGATCCAGTTCCCTGCATTATCCCCCTGCAGACAGGAATGCTGTGGAGCGTTGCCTATCTTTTACCAGCAGTCTCTGCTAATGCCCTGTAGGGCTCCAGCTTGTCTTGCACTGTCTCAGATTATTGGCTAGGAAAATGCCATGGTACTTAACACCAATTTCAAGGAGTGTATCTGAGATGGTTGTCTAGGATCCCTTCTTTATCAATGGAGAACCGTACATAACTCTAGAAGATGATTGAGTTTGTTGGCTGTCCCAGATGTCTTTGACTGCATGTCATCGTATAGATATCTTAGCACTTTTCTTCTGGAGCTGCTTGCCCTCTGCGCAGGAGATCGAGGCAACCAGTGTGGGCAAAGGGTCTAGTTTTTAGATAAAGTTGGACAAGTGAATCGCATATGCAAGACCAGTGATGTGGAGCCTCAAAAAATAAGCAAGGGCCTAATGTAGTACAGGGGACACTATAGATATGCCCTACCTACAGAAAGCCTGTACTCTTTCAAAGTTCTATTCCTTGAAAATAAGGCTCTGTTTTAGGAGACGTTTGTTTTGGTAGCAGTAATGTGAGTACTTAAGCAGTTTCTGTCCCGGCTACATTTTGTCACTGATATTCCTGCCTCCTGTGCATTGCATCAGCATGACTTTTGGCAGATCTAGATCAGCTCCCTGACCTTAGTTAAAAGCAATTCATAAAGGAAACTAGGTTTAAAAAGGGAAGTCTGGAGTGAGATGAAGATGCATGTGGTGGGTCGCACATCAGGTGCCCACCAAAGCTGCTCTATCACTCCCCCTCCTCAGCTGGACAGGGGAGAGAAAATATAACAAAAGTCTCATGGGTCAAGGTAAGGAGAGGCAAGATCACTCACCAATTACTGTCACAGGCAAAACAGACTTAACTTGGGGAAATTAGTTTAATTTATTACCAATCAAATTAGAGTAGGGTAAAGAGAAATCAAACCAAGTCTTGAAAACACTTTTCCCCCACCCCTCCCTTCTTCCCAGGCTCAACTTCACTCCCAATTTTCTCTACCTCCTCCCCGCCAGCAGCACAGGGGGACGGGGAATGGGGGTTGCGGTCAGTTCATCACACGTTGTCTCTGCCACTCCTCCCTCCTCAGGGGAGGACTCTTCACACTCTTCCCCTGCTCCAGCATGGTGTCCTTCCACAGGAGTCAGTCCTCCATTAACTTCTCCAACATGAGTCCTTTCTATGGGCTGTAGTTCTTCACGAACTGCTCCAGCGTGGGTCCCTTCCACGGGGTGCAGTCCTTCAGGAACAGACTGCTCCAGTGTGGGTCCCCTGCAGGGTCACAAGTCCTGCCAGCAAACCTGCTCCAGCGTGGGCTCCTCTCTCTCCATGGGTCCACAGGTCCTGCCCAGGAGCCTGCTCCAGCACAGCCTTCCCACACGGTCACAGCCTCCTTCGGGCATCCACCTGCTCTGGGGTGGGGTCCTCCATGGGCTGCAGGTGGCTATCTGCTCCAGTGTTAACCTTCATGGGCTGCAGGGGGACGGCGTGCCTCACCATGGTCTTCAGCATGGGCTGCAGGGAAACCTCTTCTCCGTTGCCTGGAGCACCTCCTCCCCCTCCTTCTTCTCTGGCCTTGGTGCCTGCAGAGTTGTTCCTCTCACATGTTCTCACTCCTACCTCTTGCTGCAACTGCTGTTGTGCAGCTTTTTCCCCCTCTTCTTAAATATGTTACCCCAGAGGTGCTACCACCATTGGTGACGGGCTCAGCCTTGACCAGCGGCGGGTCCGTCTTGGAGCCGGCTGGCATCGGCTGTGTTGGACAGAGGGGAAGCTTCTAGCAGCTTCCAACAGCAGCCACCCCTGTAGCCCCCTCGCTACCAAAACCTTGCCGCGCAAAGCCAATCAAGTAACAGAAATTGTTGCCTCACTTTTTAGGAAGGGATGTCATGCAAGTAGTAGTACTCACTGAATGGGTGTAACAGTGCTCTAACCCATTTTGAACTATTTCTGTGTGCTGTATGCTTTGTCTGGAGGCTAGATAAATAAAACAAAATGTAGCTTAATATATATAAACTACATAATGAGTTTCTATGTACAGCTGAAGTGAGAGCTGCTATAACTTCTTTTAATTTGAATTTCAAGTGAATGGTTCAATTTATGTGGTTTTCTCTCAAGTTTATAAGCTGGATTATTATTTCTCTGTTTCCAGTGTAAAGTGACCATTAAATTAATTTATAAGGTTAGTTTTTTCCTGTCAAGCCATTGCGTGTTGATTGAAAATGTAAAGGAAGAATGAACCTGTGTTAAATCTGTATGGAATATTTTGACCTAGGTTCTGTACATCAACAAGAACAATTAATGACTATACCGTTGTATATATTGCTTGGGCGATTTCTTATTTTAATTAATATCATTCTGACTTAAGAAATACCCATTAAACTGTTTCGTAGGTTGGGGTTTTTTAATGCATTTTTGCCTCATTTTTGCTTTTGTTGTGAATGGTTTTTGGGAATAAATTCTTAGATGTTTTTTGTGGTTTAAAACCCATTACCTTTTAAGAAAATAATAATGATGATGACAAATCTCACACCACAAGTCTTGTAGCTGAAGTAAGTGATTGGTCACATACCATAGAACCTCACGGGACTTAAAAAAAAAAAACAACCACCAAATTATAGGAGTCTTTCAAAATGATATAATTACAATGGGCTTTTCACTTTTTCCTTCAACGTGGCATTTTAGCTCCTAATGTATGTCGTAGGAAGCCGCATATTTGGAATTGTGAGGCTCTCTAGGAAATCATTTTACTAATGACCATAGATATACTACAACTCAAATATGTATTATTCAAGAGGTTGTGTATTTATTTACCTTTTTGGTTTTAGTGGTAAGTTTTATATAGATTAGTCTGATAGAGAGTACTCTCTACCTACTGTTCTTAAGGACAAAAGAAGTGTTGGAAGTAATACTTGGCAATTAAATAAATAAATAATAAAAATAAAATAAATAAATAAAACATGGCAAACGTTCAGCAGTTTTAGCTATTAACGGAGAGCCTCTAGAAAGTCAAGCTACTTTGAGCTGTTGAAACTCTAAGCAGCGTTTTCAAGTATTTCTGGAAGTTTCTAGCACAGCATGGGTTAGTGCTGTTTGGAAATGTTCTCATACAGCCTTTTCACCCAAACCAGGCACTTTAGTGCAACTTGGTAACAATGTATAGAAGTTAAAAGTTGGCGTCCCAGAGAGCAACTAGGAGGAAATGTTCTTGGAACACTTGTTGTGTCAAGATGCTGAGTGATGTAGTAATAGAGAAATGTTCTTGGCATCGGGAGATTTTTATAGGGACAATACTTGGGCGGTGTACAGTGTATAGCCCTTTGGAAAAGCATAAGATACTGCCTGAGAGATTACCTTGAATATTCATGCCAACTGCACAGATATTTGGAAATCAACTCTCCAGAATGCGCCACATCACTTTTAAATAGGGTATGGGTTGCAGGCAAGTTTAAAAATGTGTTTATCAGAGAGTAAGTGGAAAAAGTCAGCCTGTGGCAATACAGAATATTCAAATAGCACATATGGAGGTGACAGCTGCTTTGATTAGGGTACCATCCTTTCCCAAATATCTGAAAATTTCCACATTGGGCTGTGCTAGAATTAGCTGCGTTTGGTTTTCCCTTTTGGAAGACAAATAGAATTTTTTAAGTTTGCTTTTCAGTTTGTTCATAATGCTGTAGATTAAAACATTGATAATTAGCCCAATTAACAATTGGGCTAAACTGCCAAATATTAAGTATTGCAACCTGTGTCAAATGTCCAAAAATAACAAAATATATGCTTGCGTGTGTGAGCAAACTGGGACACAGATGCATAGTATTCAAGCAGGGAGTCTAAGCTGGACAGAAACCTGGAAAGTAGCAATGTCAGGTTATTGCTTGATTCTTACCATACTGCGATATCATCTTACCATGTATGTAGCTGTACCATGTATTTGTCAAATTAATGTTATCTTTACTGACCTACACCAGTAGTTGCTTAAAAAAATTCAAATAACTCCTCCTGATACTAACAGCTAATTTTGTTTCTTTGTTACTCAGTTTCTCTGCATAAAACAACATTTTCTGTATCAATTAGTAAATTACTTTGCTGCGCACAGCATTAACTTGAAAAATAGTGTTGCTGACTACGGGAAAAAGAAATTATTTTAGCATCCTCATGTAATTTTTTCCATCCTGTCACATCAAAACATGTCTGGAATGTGACAATTTGTTAAAAGATCTGCTATATCCTACGTGCTGGGTGGACTGCATTTACGTTTTGGTTCAAAAATTGCTGTCTGTTACTATAATAACCCAAAGTTTATTATATATTCTTTATGTTTTTAAGATGCTAATAGGGCAAGCAGTATGTCATTTTTGAGCTAGCCAGCAGGAAATGTAAGGTATCTGCAATATTGAGGTTTTCGTTAAGTACACTTCTTGTATGACTCTCTGAAAAGAGCCATTCCCTATGCTGGAAAACAAAATAACTAAAAACTTGTAGGCCCTGCTGTTGTGAAACGCAACAAATGTTGTGGTGTGAAACACATTACATATAGAGTTGTTGGATGAAATCCAATCTTGGGCATATCATCTTTATACTGTGCTTTTCATTGCTTGAAAAATATCCATATGTGCATATATAAACACACACTAATGCATAAAATCTTCAGTGGCTCTCTATATCATTTGCTGGAGACTACTTTAGGGGTTTATTATTTTTTGGCTAAATGAAGCTGAAACTTGTAGAGGATCCAGAAGGTTGTATATTTTGAATTTGGTACCAGAAAGCCAAGAATGGTTCAAGACATTTTGATATGGATTAACATCCACATTTGGAGAAGTCTTGAGGCATTTGTGGTGTCTTAGTCATCATATTTAGCTTTGTTTTTAAACATCCCAATCTCTAAAATATTACTAAGTTGTTCTTAAACAATATTTAAGGCTAAATAGTAAACTTTGTAAAGCCAGTTTCGAGTTTGTCAAGCTCAGTGCTGTCTTTGTAGCACTTATGCTGAGGAAACTGATCTTCTGTATTTCATTTTTAAGGGAAATACATGCAGATGATGAATATTCTGAAACCAATTGCATTTGATGTGATCCACTTCATGTCCCAGCTCTTCGATTACTATCTGTATGCAGTCTATACGTTTTTTGGCCGAAATGACACGGTAGGTAGAAATATTGTTCATTTCCAAGTATCACTGTACACACAGAATGAGAATACAGAAGAGATCTCTATACTTAAAATACTCCCTAACATGTAATCCCCAGAAAAATTAGTGGCAACGGAATTGGTTTGAATGCGGGAGTATGAAAAGGCTGATTAGATCAGCAATATGGGGAATAAGCACTGGGAGTGTCATTATCACTGGGTCATGAATCCTATTATGTTTTGAATAGATTTTGTACTCTCTTTTTTCCAGCAGTATTTTGAAAGGGAGGAAAGGCAACGTGAAATACTTAAAAGTCATGTCAGAAAGTGGGGAGAGAAGGAGCAGCCTGTGGAAGGAGGGTGGTGGTTTGGAGCCTAGAGAGTATGAGTTGATTTAATTTTCCTATATCCATTTCTCTAAATTAGATAAGAATAGCAAAAGGAAGAGGAGAAGGGGGCCATGAAAGTTAAGTAGTAACTCAGGTTTAAGAGGTTTGAAATACACTTTTTCAGATCTAGTATTCTTCTGTCAAACTAATTGCATTAATGAAAACAGGGGTTTTTTGAGTGATCTTGTAGTTGAAATAAATGCTTGTTGGCAATGTCTGTACATAACGTAGATCAACTTTCAGCAGAATTGTCTTAAAGCATTTATGAAAAGCTGCGTGTAAAAACAATTTTCTCCTCTTTTGGCCCCTAAATTACTCCACAAGTAATAATATCACGGGGTTCCAAATTCATCATCATCTGTTGGCAAATTGTAATGGATTTTCAGACTCAACATATGGTTCTAAATGGTTTTGAGCTGTTCTCTTTGGCAGGACAAATGAATTTGCAATTTGTTTGTGTTTAGAAGATGCGTGTTTTTTTGGTTTTCGGTTTTTGTTTTTTTTGTTAAGATAATTGATTTCCATTGGCTTCGTCAGCTGCTCTGGTATTCACATTGCATTGCATTTATTTTTTTGCACCTCCCATTTTGTGTTTTTAAAGCTCATACCGAGTTCTTCACTCTCTGCTTCTAACAGAGAACAGCACAGTGCTAGGCAGGTAAACATTATAGCAGATGGGTGGTAAAATTGTGATGTTTTTGTAGCGTGCCTAATTTTTGTTTTGACAGATGATTTTTCGTGGGAAACATAATGCTTACAAAGGGTCTATGAATGTAATAAACCCTCTTGTAATGCTGCTTAAATGTCCTCACTCCCCATAGTTTTTTAGAAACCTTTAGAAAGTAGAGATGGGTGATGGTATGTGATTTAGACCACTGAGAGTGTTCCTGTTTTATTTACAAAATAGCATCAAATGGGATTCTTAAAAGTATGCTGGTAATGTAACTCCCTTAAGCGGTCGAAATTCCTTGTGAATATTGTGCTTATGTTGTATGTGTTGAGTTAGTACACACGTAAGGAGAGTAATGAATTGTACAGAATTCGTTGCCAGTTCAGTGAAAACCAAGGATTTAAAATATACATGTTGAGTTCTATGTCCAGTCACGATGCTAAGTCACTGCTCTTTCCAGACCTCTTTAGAATGATTATCCTATATAGTCAGTATTTGGCTTTCTTCACTGCCAAATGTTGCACACCATTGTAAGCAGAATTGCTCTTTCAAAACCTTTTTAATTTGTGGGATGCAAGTTAAGGCTGCCTTTCTTCCTTATCTCAAATTATGGAGCAACCTAACATGAAATCAAAAGGAATTGCCTATATTTAATGTCTGCTCACTAAAGTGTAAGACATCCATGAACATGCCACAGAATAGTCTTCCTTAGCAGATTAATTTGAGGTGAGTTTTAATTTTTTTGACAAGACGTATTAATTTGTAAAACAATGGCCATTCTTATGGAAAACACTTTTTTTTAAACTCTGAAAGGTTATGTAGAATTGGTGATGAGTAAAATTATTCTGTAAATTGTCTTGATGTTCTGCTTACTAGCCTTACTACGTCATCAGTTTGTGGCATTTAAATATCTACCACTTTACATATAGCAATAGCAAAAACTTCGATGAAGCAAAGCAGTTATGCTGATGAGTGACATGTTCTGTGTGAAGTCATGAGGTTCTGTCCTTGCAGAACCCCCCTTTTTGGTTTTTTTTTTTTGTTCGTTTTTGGGGGGGGGCTTCGTCCCATACATACGGATGCACAATTCTGACTTTAGGCTGTAACTGGTTGCCTGATAAATCTGGAGTTCTTGATATGTAGTGTTTTATAGAAATTTAAGTTTGTTTTTACGTTCCTTTTCATTCAGATAGGTTTCAAATGTGAAATTGCCATTTTTTAGAGCGAAATATATCATTATAGAATAAGTAAGTGAAAGTTAGTGATAGCTATTGAAAGTTAGTAATTGAAAGGCAGAAAGAATTAGTGGCAGATTGTGTGATGTGTAGTTTTGATGGTGCAGGTGCAAATTTCTTAAAATGAAATTTAATGGCTGAAACTTGTAAATACATTTTTTAATATATATATTTTTTTTTTTTTTCTTTAAGCAGGGTATTTTTTCTGTTTGTTCTTACCTTAACAGGGAGAATAGCCTGTCTTGAATTTGCAGTCCTTATGGCCATGTCTTGAAAAACTACTATATGATGTTAAGGAAGAAAAAAAAGAGAATTAAGGGTGTGTTTCTTAAAGGGGAAAAGTTATTTTCTTTTTCACTCATATACCTGCAAAACCAAAGGCAGTTCAGAACTGATATTTCTACAGTAACAATGTGAAGAAAAATACAAATTATTTTTATAAAAAAGCTTACTTCACCTGCAGAAAAACAAAGGCGTAAGCACTTCTTTTTGTCAAACATGGATACTAGGACAGTGATTTGTCTCCTAGATCAGGTTCTAGATTTCAGCAGAGTGGGAATTCCAGTGGGAATTCAGCTCAGATGTAAATTTTGATTGAATATATAGGAGGATTGAGACAGATGGATGTCATAAGTCAGAAATGTTAGATACAGTAAATGGGGACCTAAATTATACCTTTTTGTATTTAAAAGGAGCAGGTGGGATGACATGAACTTCAACACTTCCTTCCCTGATTTAGCGTGTTGAAGGGATGTCTAATAATACAGTGCTCTAAATGTTGTTCAGTAAATTGCCTTTTGGTGCGAATCACATACCAGAACTGTATTCAAATACTTCCACATTCTTGATGTAAATGTGTGTTTCTTAGCTGTCTCATTTCCTCTTCCTTTGTTGTGTTAGTTTGTTCCTTGTTTTTTTAATTGGAAGTAGGAGAAGTAGCTACATGAATTATGCCTGTCGAATTAGACCCTCAGCTGGTATAATTCATTGCATTTACCAGGAAATCAGTGTAGGTATATTGATTTGTCCCAGCTGCCCCATAATACTTCTGAGCCATGAACATGAAGATGGCACATTTCTCAGGTAGATCTTTATAAGCATTAAGTAATAATGACTGTTTCATAAACATCAATGGGTATAATTTTACATATGCAAGTTAGGTATTTAATAAGGAATTACAAGAAATTTTACAGCGGGAGAGAGTAGTCAAGACCATTTGGCTTGGGTGTGGTGCGCATGCAAGTCTCAGTGGGGGCATCGTGGTGCACCATTCTGGGCTCATCACCCACATGAGAAAATCTGGAGTCCTGCACCCAAATGCAGTATTATAACAATAAAGGATACTGGTCGTTTATTGGTATGAATGGGGCGCTGTCATCTTCATGAAAGGTACTCGGGTCATTCTTCACACCAGTGCAGTGTTGAGTGCTGTGACTTCTGTTGATTTGCTTTACATTTTGTATGCTTGTGATTATGTGCTAAAAATTTAATGTAAGTAAATTGTAGCTGGTGTTTACAAACTAAAGTTTTGCTGTATCATTATAAAGTTTAAACCAATGATTTTTCCTTTCCCAACTTAAATAGAATGTATTTCTTTCAGTTCGAATCAACGGGACTGGGCCTCAGTAGCAGCAGATTACGCACCACACTGAACAGAATCCAGGAGAGTCTGATTGATCTGGTAAGTACCTGGATTTTGTTAATGCTCAGTGGAGTAGAGGTCTGTGTAGGAAATTTAGGAACTGTATTTCATCGTGGCTTTCTAATTTTTATCTCTCTTCATATTCAGTGTCTGTAATGACAAAGTCTTAGATTCACGGCGTACCATGATGTAGATATCATTATTGTATGAAATCACTTGCTTCTGATATACAACAAAACTAGTGTAATAGCTTTTGCTAGATGTAACAACAAAATTATGTGTCTAAATCTTATAATGTATTACGGTTCATATAATAAAAAGAGACATTCCAGTATTATCCTTATTAACTGAGACATTTTATATAAAAAAAAACCCGCACAATAGGTGACTCATTTTTCTTCAGTAAAAGAACAGCAAAACAGTAAGCCCTCCTGAAGATCATTCACCTTACAAAATAATAGAAGCAGTACACGAAGTCCTTTGTTAAGTCATTTCTGAATTGTGGGGAACTTTCCCTGATGTGTTTTATAGATTATATCCCATCGGCCATTTCATGAGTTATTTTCAAAATGTGAAAAGTAAGTATGGTGCTTGTGTCATTCGGGTACTAGATTACTGTCCTTCACATCACATTACAAAGGGTAAACCGGAGACTTCAGGTAGATTTTGTGGATTCAACTGAGCAGCAGAGTTAAGAAAAAAAAGAAATATAAAGAAATATTGCTAAGAACTATGCAAAAATGGAAATTTGTAGGGTTTTTTTTCCACCTAAATGTAAACCCCTTGAAACATTATGAAGACATTTCCTAAGAGTATCATAAATGGCTTGGGTAGTAATTAATACCATGGATGCTGCAGGAAGGATTTATTTTTTAAGGCTTCTTCCTTAGAAAGAAGTGGAAGACAGATTCTCTACTATGACTTTCACAAGGATTTGGCACTTCACAGAATTGTACTTTATGCCTTTTTAATTCCTTGAAGTATTATATAAAATCCTAAACTGTTCTTTCAGAGAAGCTTCTTAAAGGGTTTTGGGGCCATTTCTTATGGGGCCATTTCTTATAGAGCCAGTAGAGGGAGCATAAGATAACTAATAACCGCAGGCCTCTCTAAAACAGAAAAAGGCTAGTCATATTCATATTCATCTCAAAGGCAATGTGTTCAAAAAGAAAAATTAATTCTAGGAAGATCTTGCAAACGAATCAGTTAAAGATTATGGAAAAATGGCAAGTTATGGAATTAATTTTTTAAACTTACTCTGTAGTCTCAGTTCTTGACAGTGCTTTACAGTCTTGAATTTTTTTTTAATCAGTGAAAATATTTTTTAAAAAATCATTTCTAGGAGTAAATTGGAAAAATAACGGGACTTCTTTTTCTTCCTCAGTCATTTAACAATGCTGTTACAAATAATGTTGGCATCAACTGAAATTAATAGCTATGTTCCAGGTAGGATTTGAAAGGAGAAAATAATCCTAGCTAACTACTATTAACTTGAAGGCATTCCATGAGGTTTATTAATATCTTATGAACTTATGCTGGTCTTATGTTATAAATGGAAATTTTTCACTTTGATTCATGAGGAAGAAAAAGTCTTCTGAGTATTTTTATTGTTTGCTTATTTTTAAGAGTTTATGAAAGTTGAGATTAATCTTTATTGTGTCATAAAATGGGTATTTCTCATGATTGTATGGACTGTTCTGGACTCCTCTCAAGATTCTCCTCTTATTTTAGATTATTGTAAATTGCTTTCTGAAAATACTCCTGTTTGTGTTGTGGGGTTCAGTCCCATGGCCTGTTGGGAATTTTGGGGTTTTGTATTGTCTTCTGTTCATGGTAACTTTATTAAGGACTGTCATTTCTGTCGCATTTCAGTTCCTGAGGGCAGCATCTTTCAATATTTTATTTTCATAAAGATAGTCTGTATCTGATAGGTCTGAATCTGTGGCCAAGGCTCTGCCAGAATTGCATGTAGATCAGAATAGTTCTTCTAATCTGTCAGTGCCTGTGAAGGTTGAGCACTGTGACCTTTGTCAAGACCCTTTAGTAATTTAGACTGGATCATTCCTAGCTTTCCTCTTGGACTTTGTCCATTCCTTTTTTGAGATACCAAGTGGATGAAGCCTATTTATTCTATATTTATTGTCAGGAGAAAGAGGAATAGTTGGAGGGTTTAGAGGCTGTCTCCTCCAGCTTTTTGTAGACTTTCTGTAGTTCCTGTTTGGGACTGAATTAGTGCACTCTAATTTACATCTGATACATTTTAGGGTACTACTTTTATTATTCCACTGAATTTTAAGCTTCCTTTGTGAAGGAGAAAGCAAAGTGGAAGGGGCAAAGTAAAGCCAAGCTGCTCTAATGTACTTTCTCGCATCTTTGTAGCATCTTCTGTATGAAGATTGGAGGCATTCCCAATAGGACATTATGGGGCTGCTCTAAGTTTATACTTCCCTATTATTACAATGCAAGAAGTGTGTGCCCTTTTAATATATACTGTACTTAGAGTATACTGACCATACTTGAGAGAGTACTATCCTGGTTTTCAATTGGACCACTGAGAGACAGAGAGTTGGGTTTCTGACTCACGGCCACTGAGCAAAAAAGGCTGCAGCAATTTAAAGCGCTTCCTCTCCTCTTCCCTGCATCCCTCCTCATGCATCACCTACCCCCCGCTTCTGCTGGAGGGTCCTTGTCCCCTCTAAGCAGTACTCAGCTATAGCTGAATCCCTTCTCCTCTGTTTTGTAATCTAATACTTCATAGTAAAGCCAACTGTACTTTATAAACTGCAGCAAGTCCACCTGCAGTTTAGATTAATGTTTTAGGCTGTGAACAGGAAATAACTGAGATACGAACATGTGTTCGGTCATGTTAACTTCACCACAGGGCAATAACACGACACCTCAGCTGTGATACATATTATTCCATGTCCGTATGCTGCTCCTACACCGATATAATAATAAACATTGCAGTAAACAAAAATATACAAACAGTAACCACCAAACCTCTCCACTTCAGTTGGAAGTAAAAGTGCCCCTCCTCCTCATATTTATTATTATACAAAAACATGTTTGTAATTTGGATGTTTTTTAGTTTGGATGTTTTGTATGATGTAATCAAAATGACAATGATGAAGGGACTTAAAACTCTTCACAAGATGGAGCAAGCATGTCCTCTAGGTGCTACTGCTTTAAATATGCTTCCTATTTAAAACTGTTATACCAATAATGAGGTTTTATCCAGCTATGGCTTTTAATCTCTGCACTACTAATATTGATACTGGTTTAAGTATGGTCTGAAATTTCTTTTGATCTAGAAATGAAGTAGGTTTAGTTACAAAATAAATAAAAGGGGCCTACCAATAAGCAAAACTTTATTTGCTTTCTTATAGTAAGTTATGTGGAAGTGTGCTGGGAGCTTACAGTGATTGAGTAACCAGTTTTCTGTGTCTGAGCTACTTGTCTTTGCCTTAAGGAAATACTTGTCAAGCTAACTCAAAAGTATAAAAAATATAAGCACTTTGAGTATTTGTTTTAAAGTAGATTAGGGTGCAGTTTCATTTCTGAGAGGTAAGAGAACAATATGACTTTCAAAAATTTGTTTGGCTACGTTGTACTGAACTTCATATGTGTATCTTAACTTCATATTCAGGCCTTTCCACAGCTAGTACAAAATAGCTGCAGTACAGAGTTCTGCTGTGCAGCATCTTCAGAGCTAATAATTTGGATCCTCCAGAAATGACACTCTACAAGCTGTGTTTCATTCATACCAGCAGGATGTATTAAAGGGACACACACAGAAGGAGCAGAGTGAAAAGGAGAGGAAGAAGTGCTATTGTTTCAGCCTTGCTTATAAGGCTAAGGTGTGGTTTTGATTAGGTCAAGCACCTCAAAGTAAGTGCCTGTTTCTGAGCTGCGTACGTCTCCTCACTGACAGTTCCCGAGTGGGATATGTAGAGATATCTACACGCGTTTGGCCCTTGTGTTTGTCATTTCTAACAGGAATGTGTTTTTTGCAATAGTAATGATGTTTGTATTAGTCCACTGAGACCAGTAAGCTCCCCAGGCAGGCATCAATCAGATGGATGTGAACTATGATAACTGGTGATTCGGAAGGGAAATTTCAACTTCTGATTCCTTGCTTTATCTGCCTCTAAGCAGCTTCCTTATCTTCACAGAATGTAACTTAGTTGTGGTACTGCTGTTACCTAGATGTTGTTTGTGAATGTCCTGTGTATGCAAATAGCTGCCTTGAGTGATACTGCTGCTTCCAAAAGTGAGATTTTTGGGGCAAAAACCCATGGAATACTCATAAATATTTCATTGCAAACTGGCTTGCTCAGGTAAAACTGAGATTTAGAATGAAGTTTGTTAGAGTTACTGTGCCTTACAGCAATAGAAAATAAATCACTGTGGTAAAGTATATAAGCATTGCAATGCAATGTATAGAAGAGTAGATGCAAGGAATCACTGGTATAAAGAAGTATTGGTTAACATATTTTAGATTCTGTCTCTAGCTTTTGGGCTCTTTCCCCATAAAATATATATCTTTTGGCAGCGACAGTAGGTTAGAGATTGATGGTGCAGAGATGGAAAATGTAGATTTTTCAGCTGTACAAATAAGATAAGGAATAATGGGAGACAGACCAGTTTTACTTAAAATTTCGCAGCACAGTCCCGCATTATTTAGCGTGGAAACGTACCCTGTTATGTCCTGGTTTGGCATATCGATGGCAAGCTCTGGAGAGTCTAGGCTGTGGAATTTGTTACTTGACATGGCAGTGCCTAGCACAGGATGCTGCTCCTAAAAGACATAGCTAAGCTCCTCACTGGAATGGTAGCTGTGAGCTGTGATTCTTGATGAGGTTTTCTTTGGCCAAAGATAATTTCTGCAACTTTTATAATCCTTGCTTGGTCTTCTGCTCCTTCAAAGAAAAAAAAAGCCTGAAGAAAAAAAAAAAAAAAGAAAAGACGATTCATAGGCTCTTTTCTTCCTCTCTTTTAAAAGATTTGTACAACATACATAATGGCAATGTTTAAGGTGTTGTGTGAATTGCTTGTCAAGGGAAGAGAACTCGGTGTATACAAAAGAGTTCTGACATGACAAGCACTTTGAAAATATGCTAGGACTTCTGCAGCTGTTTTGCTTCTTTACATTATTCATTTAGAGCTCTTTATACAACTTTTTTTTGGTTTTTTGACTGTGTTACCCAAGTAGACTGGAATGATTTACTGAAGCTTTCTAGCTTATTTCTTTGAATAAATTTTCTGGGGTTTGGCAATTGCTTTGTCTCTTTTGAGCAGTCACTGAGCCATCTCATTTTAGTCACTGCAGACTCTTCTTGCTGGGCACCCAAAACTTGGGCTGATTCCTAGTCCCAGAGGAGTGCAGGTGTCCACAGGGTCGCAGCTGAGCGAAAATCTTTCTTTGGATAAGAAAAATGTTGCAGTAAAAATGCATCCGACCGGACCAGACTGGCTTACATGTTTTTGTAAGGTAGTGGTTCAGGTTCCCAAGGGTGAGGCAGTGGGCGTGCTTTTCTGCAGACGCTCATTTGATATTTATTTTTTAAAGCATAGCTAATGACTCATTATCTCAGTTGTCTATCAGCACACAGTGATTCCTAATAGAGGGGTTATTGCATTAGGTTAGACAAGATAGTAAATAAACTTGCTAACTTTTGGTAATTTTTTATGCGAAAAGTCTGCCATTTAACTTTGAACACTAAGAAATAAATGAAATGCAAAGATCCCAGAAGTTTCTACGCAAATTCTATTGAAGTCCATTACTGAAGTCAGTGGGACTGACCCAGCTGAGGCTTGGGACACGCTTGTTTTGTGACAAAAAGCACAGAGGAGCCACGCTCTTGAAATCAGAAACCTCATGCCTACCACAAGGCAACGCTGATCAACTCAGCCCTGGGGTCGGCGCGAAGTGCGTGCATTCTAAGTGTTGGCAAGCTTGGGGATCCCTTGCATGGCACTTCATAATGCTGTAAAGGTATCGCTTGCCTGCAAAGGATTGTAAATAAATAGAAAATTAATAGCATGGTTTCTCAAGATGGTTTGTTGTTTAGTTTTTAATAATCTGCTCTCTTCAAGTGTGTTGAGTGGTGATCATTGTAGTAGCTTATATTGTTTACATTTGATTTAGTTTCCTAAAGGCTGAGTCAAGATTACCTGCTTTGTAAGCTTTGTGCCCCTCAGCAAGAAAATACTAATCTTTCAACTTAAAATGTAGTAGGAGTATTGAAAAGTACCATTTTTAAACCTTAACACATTTACATCATATTCAAAAAGCACTGTTACCCTTGAACGCAATGTGCTTTTACAATTGGCTTTACCTGTCATTTTCAGCATCGAGTTTCAAGAACTATTAGGGATGTGTAAGTTTAAGGGGGAGGGAAAAAACCTGACTTGTTGCTTTCAGTACATTTCTTCTAATAAAAAATTCTTGTATATTAAGGAACTACTTGGAGTTAGTTGAGCTATTTTCAGACAGCCTTTGAATACAATAAGGGGTTATGCTTTCTTTGATCAGTGTTTATTTTCTTGTACTCTATGCTCATGATATTACGGAAGCTATCAATTACAGTTTCATAAACAGAGATGATAGAGCTATCCTGTCTTGGGTAAATGTCTGGGGTCAGTCTGCTTTTCCTTCTCCATCAAAGTAGGTTAAGTTTTTGGTAACGGTATCAGTATGTCAGAGCTGCTGTAGACTGTTCAACTGCCAGAACCTTTCCAGATGGTCTGATTTTTTTCCATGCCTTTCGAACACTACTTATTCCTTTAAGATCAGGATTTCTTCAGTAGCATTTAGAGGTATTGCCATTTGCTGATAGCAGAATCAAAACTAAAATTGTTCCTATTGTGTATGTATATTAAATCAAAACAATTCTAAAGCTGAAGTCTTATGCAGAAAAGTATTAGGTCAGGAGAAGCTCAGTTTTGAAAGATTATTGGTTATTAGTGTGATATGCAGAACTTTGTGTGCTGGGGACAAGTTGTGGGGTTTACTGGTTTTTGTTTAAAGTTAGTGAAAGTGGATTATTATAATTAACTGTCAGCTATCTCCACCATAAATGGCAGATAATCGGTTATTTTAGTAATAAGCTCTGTTGGATAACTGAAATAAATACATGTTTCTGAGCTCATGATGAGATCAGGCCCCTTAAAAATGTCTGTCTTGCAAATTGCATGTCAAACTTTTGACTTAGATAATTAGCTTAGGTAGTTTATACTTCTGATTCAGGTACTTAATTTATAGTCTCTTCTTCCTGCTAAGATGGAAGGCTTCACAGAGGTTTGCCTCTGGGTTCAGCCAAGCTACTGAAATGAAAATGTTCTCTTAGAATCATAGAATCATAGAGTCGTTTAGGTTGGAAAAGACCCTTAAGATCATCGAGTCCAACCGTTAACCTATCGCTGCCAAGTCCACCACTAAACCATGTCCTCAAGCACCACGTCTACCCGTCTTTTAAATACAGAAGACATTTTTTGGAGGAAGAGATTGAAGGAGAGGCTTGTTCCTTACACAGATTTCTTTGGTTTTTTTCTTCCTATTCATTAAAGAATTTCTTCTTGGGAGTAAACAATTAAATGCTAAAGTAAAATACCCAACAATTAATCAAACAATATCACGCTCACGCTTATTTGATACCTATTATTTGCTAATACATGCCTTTCTGTTCTAAAAATACATTCCAGATGAAATTTAATTAAAAGATAGCTATCGCATAAAGATACTTCCCAAAGCATACACTGTAGCTCATACTACTGTTATTAGCAACCCTTAAACAGTTAAAGCAGTCATAAGCCTGCTTTAACACTTCTGATATTTTCAGGCCTTTATAGCAAATAATCTTTTATAAATAATTGCTAGTTGTGTATGCCAATCATGTGTAGCAACACAAAACTCAGTTCTTTTCCTGTGACAGTATGAGGGAGGGAGTTAGAGTAGAGAAAAATGAATAGATAAGATCCACTGTAAGGTGTCTGCATGGAATGCTGGTTAACCTGTCCTGCTGTACCTGCTACAGTTGATTTGGTTATTGTTGTTTGGTGCTTTTGATGAAATCTTTTTCTTTTTCTTTTTTTTTAAATCACTGTGGGTTTTTTCCTGTTTGACAAGGGTGGAGAAAAGTATCTTGTAGTTTGCATCAGTTCCACGTGTACTTTGAAATTATTTTATCAAATCTGTATTTTGCCCAGTATGCTTACAAGGATGTTATGTAGGCTGTAATATGCCTTAGATATTATTCTGCTCTATCAGCAAGACCTGCTGCTCTGACACAGAAATGCTAAGCAAGTTTGTTCTGCTTTGGTATTGGTGTCTGCACGTTTGATGTTGCGTGCTACAATATGTTCAGTGTAACTCGACATTTCTTGAAGTTAAAGTTGAGCTGGCTGCTGTTTAATTTCCTGGCTTCTAGTCTCCTCCTCCTCCTTCTCCTCCTCTTGAGATTGGCATCGTTTTGCCCACGTTTTACGAGACTTTACCTGTTCTCCATGGGTACTCAAAAGGAATCTCTGACAACAGAGACTGTCTTGCAGGGTTTCTTAAGTTACTGGAAGGGTTAACTTTAACAAGTCCAGCCCATTGCAAAACATCTGATGTCTTTAACTAGTCTGTAGCCTTTTTTCCTGTTCCAGCCTGAATGTTTTGCCCCTTTGTTGCTGCTTTCAGTCATTTGATCATTTCTGTTAATGAAGGCTGGAGGAAAAAAAAAAAATATGCATCACTGAAACCCTTTCAGAATGATCTTGTGCTTTTCTTGGGGATTGGCACACCGGCTGTTTCCATGGGCTTCCTTTTTGCTATCAACGTGCTTTTGCAATGCCTTTTTTTTAGAACACATCAGGAGAATGAAACACTCATACTGTGTTTGGCCAGTATATTTGAACCAGAGTTTGACTCCCTGGTTGAACCCAAGCATGTCTTTGATTTAGCCAGTTGTCTCATGTACATTTTGTGTCTTCAGGTGCAACACGATTTCAGCATTTAAAAGGTTCACAAGATATTTACCTTCATGGGAAAGAGGCAGGTAGAAAAAAAGTTGTTTAAAATGTATCTCAATACTGAAGAGACAGGCATCGTTGAAGTGTGATAAATACAAAATTAAGTCTTTCTAATATTTGTTTTTTACATAATTTGTAATTAGTCTTTGAAAGAAACAAAGATGCTTAAATCTTTACCACTGATACTCCTTCCCCTAGCTCTGTGGCTCACTGTCTCTCCTAAGAACAGAGAATTGGTTGGTGGGCTGTGGGTTTGGTTTTTTAACCATGTGTAAATGTTTCAAAGCTTCTCATTTTTTGTTTTGGTTTGTTGGTTTGGGTTTTTTTTAAGAATAACATGAAGTGAAAAAGAAAAAAAGAATGCAGATTAAGAGTGGATTTTGATAGATATTCAATGGTGTCTTTGGCTCAGTTAATATTCTTGAAGAATTGACCATTATGCCTAGATGATTAGATGTTATTGCCTGTGTGCACTATACTTGTGGATGTGCTAGGCAGGTATTTTCAGAGCTGCCTGAAAGAGTTTACATGAGTTTTAGCAAATGTCCAGGCCCTTTGCCTTGCTTATCCATTCTGATAGACTCAGCAGAATGCAAACTTTATGGTTTTGTGAAATGTCTGGCCAGTTTAACTACAAATTTATCTGGCTGAATGTGAACACAGAAAGAAAATCCATTTTTCAAATAACATAGCGATGTGGCTAGCCTTTATAATCTTTCCCATCCTCAGTGCATCTGTATCTGGTAGCATTTACCATAAGCTTCTTTTAGAAGTTTTCTCTTCTGCTCATTGATCTATTTCTGAGAGATCTTTTAGCGCTACAAATGGTGTGTTGATGGTATTGCTCAGTCAGCAGTCTTTGTTTTTAATGTCAGAATTTCTGTGGGGATCCTTCAAGGCTCCCTGCTTTATCTGCTTTCTGCTTCTGTAACCTATTACAAATTTTTTTTTAAGAAGTCCGAAGATACTTTCCTCACCCTTTGTAGTGAGAACTCCACTTTCCCGGTCTGCAATTGGCTCCATCTGCGGTAGCCCGTGTTTATGTGTGTGTTTGACATCTTTGGGAGACGCAGAACTGAAAGAGCCTTCCTGAATTGGCAAATCCAGCTCCCTGTTGTTGCCTTGGGCTGTCACATCACCGGAGCCAACTGTCAACTAAAATCTAAGATGGTTAAAGTGGAACTTGCGATCTTTTTGTCCCTCCACACCTTAAACCATATTTAAGAGCTTGGACACTATTATCCTCCTGTTGTCTTATATTCTTAATGTCTCTTTTGGGTTGGCTTTCATCCAAGCAGTAAACATATTCTGGTGCAGCTTTGTCTATAGCAACAAAGTTTTGATCTTTCTGCTCATTCTGCATCACTTAAATTCTCACCAAGTCCTTACACATTTTGACATAATCAGTTTCTGCCTATCCTGCCTTTAATTGTTGCAATATAACCACAATGGGTCTGTCAGATATTTTACTACCAGAATAACCTCCCTGTTGTTTTTCCCTTTTTCACCTGATCATCTGTGCAGTGCCCTTTCTCTTGGCTTTTCAGGATCTACAATGCATATTCTTCTTGTCTCAATCCTGATATTTAGAATGAGTTAGACCACCGCTTAATTCCAATTCTTAATTGTTTCTAGTGCTCACTGCTCGCCTTTTCTTCTTAGGCAAAACTGTCTGAAAAACATGTGCACAGCAATTATTCTATTTTGTGTCACTCCTCACAGTTGTTCTCTGCTGTGAAGCCTAGAAGAAACTCCAGGTGACTATTGTGGTCAGCTTGAGTCTATTTTTCTTCCTCCTACTCCTGATTCTTTAGTTACTTCACTGTAATTTCCTCTCAATTTATTTCTATCTCCAATTGGGGAAAAAAAAAAAAAACCCAAACTGCAAAGCTGCTTTGTTTTTTATCAAGTTTTTGGCTTCATCGTTGTCTAGTTTTACAGCAATCTGAGAATGATGCTGATTTGTTTTTTGAGACCAACCATAAATGTCATATTTAAGCATTGTTGTTGTCATATTGGTTGCGTGTTCATATGTTGTTTTACAGTAGACATGTTGTGCACCTGATCTTGCTTTTGAAAAAATTATTTTTACCACTACTTTGTCACTGTGTTACTGCTCAAATTTATTTTCATTCTATACAAACAGGCTGATGTGTTGCTGCACCTGTCTGGCCACAGAGTTTCTATCCCAGGGTCCTGGAAGGCTCTTACTTAAGAAATCAGTGCCATATTATGCCTACCTTCTTTATCTGTTCTGGGTTTTATACCACCGTTGCTTTGTAGCATTTCTGATATTTTTATAGCCTGTGTGTAAGCCGTAAACATGGCATGAGTAATTAATCTGAAGCCGTTTATGTTTTCATGTTCTGGTGTGGTTTTGGCAAACAGCTAAGCTTCAGAGGATGTCCATTTGTATACCTGCTTAGACCAATATCACTGCTCTGGGAATTTCTTCCTTCTGTGATTCCTCTTCTAGCTGGAACTTGTACTTAGATTCCTCAGATGTAGAGTACTTACATTCCTCAAATGTAGAGGTGCAGTTTTTTGGTTCTTTTTTGGTTCTTTTTTGGTGCTTTTTGTTTACCCCCCCACCCACCCCGGGTTTTTTGTTTCTTTTACAGTTTTGGGTTTGTTTTTTGTTTTTGTTTTGTTTTGTTTTTTTGGTTTTTTTTTTCATTTTTCTTTCTATTTTTTTGAATTCTTTCTATTTTTCATTATTTGCATATTTTTTTGTGTGTGTGTGTGTTTTCCATTTTTGGGGGTATTTTTCATTTTTTTTTTTTACTTTTTTTTTCTTTTCTTTTTTCCTTTTTCCCAGTTTTTCCTTTCTTGTTTTTTCCCCTTTTTCAATTTTTCCTTTTTTCTCTTTTGCGTTTGTTTCTTTTTTTGCGTTTGTTTCTTTTTTTGCGTTTGTTTCTCTTTTTTTGCGTTTGTTTCTCTTTTTTTGCGTTTGTTTCTTTTTTCCTGGTTGTTTCTTTTTTCTTTTTCTGTTTTTTTTCCTTGTTTTTTTGTTTGTTTGTTTTCTTTTTTAAATTTTGCAACAGGGCGCTGGTGTAACCTGTTTCTTATTACAAATTCTTTTCCTGTGATGTGAATATTTCCTTGCTTTCTACAATCAAGATGTCTGCAGGACAGAACTTTTCATGGAATGATAACTTGTTTAAAAACATCATTTGTATTTTACCTAAGTTAGCCGCAGCTCACATAAGCAGTAAAGGCCATGCATAAGTAATATTACTTTGATTTGTCGCCTTATTTGGTTGCTGTCAGATTGAAGATACTATCTCCAAGGGTGAGAATTCAGTCTCCCAGTAGACGGTTGGGCTAAAGCCTATATGGGCATTAAGGTGTAGTAAGAAGTCTGTTCTCTACCTTTTTTTTTTCCCTGAGATAGATATTGATCTACGTGATGTGGGGTTTTTTTTGGTTTTTTTTTCCACCTGTTTGAACACCACACTGTTCAAATAGAAAACTCTATGGTTGTGTTTTGATTCAGACTTGATTTATATTACACCTTAGAATTGGAAACATTCCTTCATCTTATCTGTCATCTGAAACTACTCAGCTGGAGCCATTCTTGCTGCTTTTGTGGGATTTCAGTTGTTTAATTCTTTGTTTTAGGAGGTCTCTGCAGATACCACAGGAACTCTCACAGCTGCTGAAGAGAGGAAGGAGAAGGTGCCAAGCCCACATCTCAGTCATCTCGTAGTTTTGACATCTGGCAATTCACTGTATGGTTTGGCAGAGAGAGTGGTAGCCACGGAATCATTGTAGGTTATTTACTGTACTCTACATTTTGTGGTCACTAGAAGCTATGGATTGTTTAAGAGACTGTGATTCCAAGCCAAAACCTTCTTGAGAGGTCAAAAATTCCTACCTCTTAATGTGATTTTAAATATGAGTGATAGAGGTAGTTTCTTAATTAAAAGTAGTGGGGTCTAACCATCTGGTCTAACCACCTGCAAGCACAAGCAATGAAATGTTACTGCAGCTGGTCCAGTAATTTGTGACAGTACAAGGCCAAATCTAACAGGAAAAAAGTTTAATTTTAAAGAGGCTGATGGGAGTATTTAATCTGTATGGTTCATTTAAACCTTGTATTAAATACTCCAATGTTGATGGCTGAGACTCAAAACTGCTTAGTTCATATTGGTCTGGCTTGGATTGCAGTGTTCTTTGCAGTGGGTGGAAGTTTACCTGTGAAGAAGAGATGATAACAAGGAAGTAACGCAAAACTTAGTGTTTTTTATTTGGTCAGAATAATAGTACGAGTCAGATAGGAATTATTTCCCCCCCCCACACAAGATGACACTTAAAGATTAGAAGTTAATTTTAAAATGAATTTTAAAAATGTATCTTCAAAGGAGCTTATTTTCTTTTGCATTCATTTATGTTTGGTTAGAAATGTATTTCTTTGTTATGTTATTAACAAATCCTACCCCTGAGAAGATTCACTAGTATGTAATTAGGAATGTTATTTTGGAATTCTGACATGGATTTATTAATGTTAATGTTGACTGCAGCATGGAAATTATGTGACACTTGTTCACCGACTTTACTAGACTTTGGATCAGACTTTTTGCAGTGTATCCTGAGTAAAATAGAAATATGAATTGTTGATATTCAAGCCTTAGTCTCTTTAATCAAGCATTTTCTTGTTTACAATCATATTTTAAAATTGCCAGAATTGAGAATACTTGTTGATATGCTGGCATGAAACTGATACGGTTCTTCTCAGGACTAAATTTTCCAAGGTTACATACCGTTATTGCCAAATATGTCGAACTGTAGACTAAAAGTTGTACAGAGACATGCCAAATGTTGCATTTAGTTCACAGTAAATTTTCTTTGCTTTCAAAGGGTATTTTTGGCTGAGCAGTTTGAGTTTCTTCAGCCTCATCTTGATGCAGTGATGCCAGCTGCCAAGAAGCCTTTTCTTCAGCAGTTCTATTCTCAGGTCAGAATTGTGTAATTCATAGCTGATTCTTAAACAAAAGATTTTAAACTTGTACAATATAGTGGAAATACTTGTACATCATAGTTATATATTGGTCTTATTAGCCGGACATTTACTGAATTGAATTTTATTTGTATTCTGTTTCAGACAGTGTCAACTGCCAGTGAACTACGTAAACCAGTTTATTGGATTGTTGCTGCTAAAGCCATTGATTATGAACAAATGCTGCTTCTCATGGCTAATGTGAAATGGGATGTGAAGGAAATCATGTCACAACACAATATATATGTAGATGCTCTTTTAAAGGTGAATACTTTCTGTGAAATGGTGTGCTAAAGTTAATATAAACATTAAATTACTGTAATACTTCACTAAAACTGTTAAAGTAGCATAGTTAGAGCAATACAGCATCCTGACAAATGGTAAGTTATTATGAGGAGGTCAGTCCAGAATTTTCATTATTCTTGCTGCTAGTGGATTGTTTTCAGTGATGATTTTTTGACTACATGGTGGGTGAAAGTGACCACAAAAGTTTTATGAGTTTCATGTCTAAGTCTTGAATGGTAGAGAAATAAATGTGTAGTAAGCGGAGTAACATTGAGGAAAATCCAGTGGCCTGAGATAGTGTTTTTTTTAACAAAGGCTATTTGCTGTTTTGCATAATTTTAGTGGTCATCTTTGAGATATGTCATATAGGGGCTATAGGTCAAGTCAAACCAGCACCAATAATGATCATGCACTGTCTAATTGAAGTTGCTATATTTAGAAGTTAGTATTCGAAAAGGAAGGTAAAAGGGAAGTTATTCACCCAACTTCTCAGTTGCATTCAGGAGAAGAGGTTATACAATTGCTGTTCCTTATGGCATACAGAACCAGTTCTTGGCAGAATCCCTCTCTCATCCTTTTATATGCCTATTAAAGATATGTGAAGTATGTATCACAGAAAAAGTTATGCATCTGTGTTGAATAACAGATTTGATTACACCTTTGTACTTTGTAGCTCTTCTCTGCATAAAAAAAAGAAAATCAGTGCAAAGAAGGGAGAATCTGATAGAGGATATATCATTGCACTGAGTTTGACTGAGTCTTTGTGATTACCTTTCTTTATGCTGCCATGGCTTTTTGAAATCAATTTGTACTTACAACATTTGGTCTCTGCAGTAGAACTTTTTCCTTTTCTGAGTGTGCAACTGCTGATGAATTTGCTTCAGGACAATCAGGGCTAATAGCATTTAAAACCATATCTGGCCTCTATATTATATAGCTAATAATAGTTGCTACAGAAGCTTTTAGATTACTGCTAAGCAATTCATGATTTGGGAGCCTGGGATTCCAGGAGTGTCAGATGTAAGCACAGTGTTTAATGTAATAACTAACTACTTTTAGCCATGTGCATACATATGCAAAATTCTATAGTCAGTCATAGTATGTATGGAAGCAGATAAATTGGGGAAAGAGGATTGTTCAAGAAATGCATTAACATGGAGTGTTAGGCATTTTCGTCTTCAGAAGAGTGAGTTGTATGCCAGTTAAAGCATGACATTGTGGTACCCTGCTTCCTCTTGCCAAATTCTTCTTTCAGAAAAATTGTGTTAAACACCAATTATTTGGCCAGATACTAGGTTAAATTGGTTACTGAGATTCCCTTCTCTTTTTCATCACTTAATGAATTTTTGATGGGAGAAAAAAGGGGGAAAAAAAGAGGAAAAAACCACTTAGATTAACAGCTTTGGAATGAAAGTGCTTTGTTGGACAAGTATGGTCTTAATAGGCTGCAGTACAAACTGCTTTTGCTGGTTACACAGAGCAGTTTGTTATCAGTCTGCTTTATATGTAAGTCATTTGATACTTCTTTTAAATGATAGAGGCGTTAGTGGCAGCAGACTTCTCTTTCACTTTATGTAAGTCATAAAATCATTGTAGCAGTAATTACATTCAGTTATGACTAGTTTGTCTCTCATAGTAACAGCTCAAATCCATCCAGGACATTGAAGGTGGAAACAAGTGCCTTCCCTCAACCTGAATTGTTATCTAGTGTTGCAGTATGCTCCTAAACTGTTAGATTTGGACTCTTCAGTGGGTGCTCTCAGCTCCTTTTAAAGCACCGGAGAACTATGTAATGCAAAAGGTTGAAGAATGAAAAGTGGTTACGATATTTCTGAGCTTCTCTTTGAAAGCTGATGGGGCGGGTATTTAGAGGGATAAATAGATCATCACTAGATTTTCTTCAGTGGCTGTATATTGACTTTAAAAAAGTTAAAGGTGAGTTTAGGGAGTGAGGCAATGAAAACGGCATTTGAAGGATTAGCTACTTGGTTAATTTTCAGAGGTGTCAGTTTCACAGAGAACTGCACCTCTGGGGAACAGAGCAGTATTTCCTTTTTTAAAAAAAATTACTGAGGCAATGTTGTGAATGATATACTAGAAAGTGGTATGCTTTCTACTTTACATATTAAGCTTGTCTCTATCTCCGTGCCTTTTAACCTTCTCTGTTTTGCTCTTACTTTTCAGTATTCTCTTTCATGTGCGTTTCTCATTCTTTGTTGTTGTTGTTGCTAGGGATGTATAGAGTATGATCCCTTTTATGCTAAAGGAATAACGATCTTTCATGTTTCATCAGGAATTTGAAGAATTTAACAGGAGGTTGAACGAGGTGTCTAAGAGAGTCCGTATTCCACTGCCAGTCTCCAACATCCTTTGGGAGCACTGCATACGCTTGGCCAATAGAACTCTTGTGGAAGGGTGAGTAGTCCATGAAAGTCTTGCTTTTGGGTAAATATGTCTATAATGATAACGTCTATTTTATGGAATTAAAAGTTCTAATTTTGTAGTGCACTGGTAAGCCCTTGTGCTTTTGGGGAGCCTAAAAAATATCAAGGCTTAACATAGCCCTTAGCAGTTGTTTCAGAGAGAGTGGTACAGCATGAAACCTAAAGGGGATGGTCTTGTACCTAGATACTGCTGAAGAATAACATCATCTGATGTGTTTTATTGAAGCATTTGAAACAACATAGTTCTGTTTCAAAGAGACTTCTACCTGAAAATTGTCATTTCCCCACAGAGCAAGGAAGAAAGATAAAGTGTAATTGTCAGCATCTCGATGGTGATGCCATTTGTCTTTGCCAGGAAGGAAGATGGAGTTGTCAACCCTAGCAGTTATCTTAGAGTAGCCATGGAGCAGGATTTTTCCAAATTCATCAGGAACAGAGAGATGCCTTAGTTGGCTTGGTAAATAGAGGCTCAAGCACCTTAGTAAGGAACTGCTACACCTTGCTCATGCCTCCCTCTTAATCAGTGTCCCAGTCTTTTCAGAGTCAATATTGTAGCCTGAGTATTGTAGTCTTTTCTTCCACAGCATTTATTTTTGTGTTCTTGTCCCCTTTCTACTTATGTCTGGACTCTCATCACACCTTCTTCTGCATCATAGAATACATGCTGTCTTCCACTCTTTCTACATATGTTTCCCTATTTCTTTCCTGGTTATCTTTGCCCTGTGCACTCCCTACTACCCATTTTACTTCTTTCCATCCCACTCTCCTGCTGTCTGCTCTAATTTAGGACCTCAACAACATCCTTCTTTTCCAAGTGTTAGCTGTCTATTAAGGCTCTTCAGCTTCCACTGCTTCCATCAAGCCATAATTTTTAAGCTCATACCCATTTCTTTTCGTGCCGTCCTTACGCAGTCTCTTGAGAGATCAATTTCATTTTCAGGGAGACAAAATACAGCCATGACCTGCCCCTGGCTTCTCGATTCCTTCATATGGCAATTGACCTATACAACTATCTTTTCTTTTTGAAATTTTATTTTCCACTTATCATGCCTCAAATCAAAAGAAGTGGAACAAAAGCATCTGTCTTCTCCTTCCCCATCCCCCTTTCCTTTCAAGTGGGTAACACCATCAGTTACTACCAAACTCCTCTGCTTCAGCCCTTGTGCCTGTTTTGGACTTGTTTCTTTCCCTTACTTCACAATTTTACTCATCTTTTGTGACTTCAGTGTTCATGAACTACTTAATTCTTAGCTGTGAAGATTGTCACTCATACATTTTGTTCCATGCTGCAGTTTTGGTTCACACTTGTGACCTACCATGAAACTTTCACCTTTAATTTCACCTAAGCATCTCACTGACTGGTCAAAGTGGACTGGGAATACCTTGCTAATACGATTTGTCCTGTGCCCTTTCTTGGAGTGTAAAGAACACTCATTATTATCTCCTCCCCAAAACCTGCCTGTAATTTCTCTTTCTTGCCCAGTTCTATTTTTTCTTGTCAATCTTGTAGTTTCTTTGGCCACTGGGGAAAGGGAAGGAAGGTATTCTGAACAGCTGACTCTCTGAATACCTTCATAACTTTTTTCATCTCTGAATTCCATGAAGGTATGGAATTAAAAGCCACGAAGGAGGTGTTTCTCCTCCAGTCAGCCAGTCAACTGGAATTGGTTTCACCAGACTGTTCACTGAGTGAAAAATTATCTCCAGTACAGTCAGCCATATCCCTCTTTAAATTTTGCCCTGCTCTCCCTCCTAGTTCTATGTTCTCTCTGGTTTCCCATCTGACTTTTTGAAGTGTTTCAGTATGTCCTATTAAGAATCATCATCTAATCTTCTTCAGAGCTCCAGAGCGCTCGTGCCTTGGTCATCTTCTCTTTTTGCCTCTGATATTTCTGCATTCTGCGAATTCTTTCTGCATACTGACTGTAAGGGTGCAATTTCTTCTTAACCTGATCTTGCTGTGTATCCAGTTTCCAGCTGCATGTTTCTGCTGCCTCCTTTGCATCAGACCTAATAATGTAGGGACTGTATAATAATTAGGATCAGCTTCATGAACCAATGGAAGACTGAGCTTGCTTTAAGTTTGGTATAAAGGAAGAGCGGAAACAGTGGGACAGGATTGTCGCTTGTGGCAGCAGCCTGTGGGTGGGCTGGATTAAGTCTATCAAGGCACTGTGCCCCAGACCAAAGCTTTTTTTATTCCCTGTACACAGCTGAAATTGACACTGTTAAGGGCATTGTGATGTCATTTCCTTTGATCTTGACAAATACAATTTCTTATCCATTTGAAAAACTACAAAGATCATTTTCTTCATTTGTTGCCTATCACCCCGCTGTAATCCTTCCTGGTATTACCCTGCCCTAAGCTCATCTACTGTCTCTTCTTCTTTGAGCTCAAACCTATCACTAGGCTATTGTGGGTGTTTATGAACAAACAGCTTTGTGCTTTTCTCTGATGCTGCCACTGTTGATTCAGCAAGCTCCTGGTGACCATTCCTAAAGCTGCTGCGTTACCTTTCAGATTTCAGTGGTCGCGATCACTTGCCTAAAGCTACTGTCCAGTGTGCTGATCAACATTGATTTCATTTCCTTTGACCCACTTCTAATAAGTTGTTCAGTGTAGGATTTTTAGTGACTTGGGGGGGGGTGGGGGGGGTGTTTAATTAGTGCTGGGTACAGTGGGGTTCTGTTCTATGAGTGGGGCTAAAACATATTATACTAATGCAAATAAAACTCTGCATCAGACATCCTAAGAAGAGTTCTTGTCTGCTTTTAACTTAAAACCATAATTATGTTCCTCCTGAAGGTTCGAAGGACTAAGTTAAACAATTTTGAGAAGTACAATTCATTTTTATTTTCTTCTAATTTTTACTTTCCGCTGTGTTTCTCTTTTCAGTTATGCCAATGTAAAGAAGTGCAGCAATGAAGGACGTGCCTTGATGCAACTGGACTTTCAACAGTTCTTAATGAAACTAGAGAAGTTAACAGACATTAGGCCTATTCCAGATAAAGAATTTGTGGAGACCTACATTAAAGCATACTACCTAACAGAAAATGACATGGAACGCTGGATAAAAGAACACAGGGTAAGAGTTAAATTTTCATTCTTTTACTGTCTGTTGGGAAAATTCACCATGATGATAGAATCATGCTAACAGCTCTCAATGGTCAATGCTTCTATGTGTTAAAAATGATTATACACATATATACATATATATTCATTTATTATAATAAAATCTGTACGGGAAGCAGTAGACATATAAGTGTGTGTGTGCATGTATACATTCATTATATTTATTATCATATGAAATCAGCATGTGTTTGTACTGATTCAACATCTGATGACTGAGAAGGATGAATAAGCCAGTCACATCTACCTACTGTATCAAAAAATGTAGAGAACCAGAGCGAAGTGAAGTGAAAAGATTTGTGTGCTGTTTGGAATATGCCAAAGTGCACAACTTGATCGTCGAGAAGTACAGTTTGAAATCACCCCATGAAGTTTTACTTTGTCTTTAGCAGTAGGTTGCTTAAACTAAGGTGTAAGGCACAATGGATGAGAGTCATTACTTTTTCTTCCTTCGTTTTATAATACTGAATAAGGATCAACATTGCTCTCTGAGATAAGGCTTCATTTGTGTTTTGAAAGCATTTGGCATGCTTTCATGGTAGCATAACCTAACAATTATAACAGGACTGCATAATTAATAGTCACATGCTGTTGGAGCTGCCCATTGTTAAAGTGAAAAGTTTTTTTTAAATGGAGCATTTTGAAATCCATATTTTGGGATTACTTTAAATCCTACTAGAAATGGGTGAAAGAAATATGCCTTTAATATCA
The DNA here is from genome assembly GCF_047370975.1 of Nipponia nippon. Classification (NCBI taxonomy): domain Eukaryota; kingdom Metazoa; phylum Chordata; class Aves; order Pelecaniformes; family Threskiornithidae; genus Nipponia; species Nipponia nippon. The sequence continues at coordinate 141,130,127 of NW_028262290.1, read as the reverse complement.
TTTTCCTTGTTATACCTGGAGCCACAAGAGAGTATGTGAGCTGTTGTTTGGTGACCTATGTGGAAAAACTCTTGTTTAAACCTACTGGTGGAAGCTATATTTTGGATAGTGTTAAGTATAAAGGTAGTACTGGCAAATGTGGTGTTTTGACAGATGTTAAGAATTCTTGTCTTAACATTTTTGCCATTTTTTCCTCCTTTATCATGTACTGAAATTAACATTGTTTGGAGACCCTGTAGACAGAAGTATTTAGAAGCTTATTGGAATGAGAAGTCAAAATACAAAAGACCAACTTTTGTCACAGTTTGTTTAGAAAAATGTTTTTGTGTTAAAAGCTTATCCCATTTGCATATATATTTCCCACCACACCTCCCAAAGAATGGAAAATACATTAAAAATTGTTTTAGATACATATGTATTCACAGAATTACTTTCTGTGAACTCAGTCCAACACTAGTAAAGTCATAAGCATTTTCCATTATAATCTGCCATGTAGCAAAATACACTTTTGTCCTCTGCCTCAACTATGAAAACTATCCAGACCTGACTTAACTACCACTTTAAGTCTCCCTTGTGTACTGACTGCTTCTATCAGTTAAAAAGTCCACAGTGTGCATGTCTGTGTTTTTTTAATTTTCTATCTTTGTCTGGTGCTTTATTCTGCCATAACATGATCTGCTTTCATTTGCCAGGAATATTCCACTAAGCAGTTAACCAATCTGGTGAACGTTTGTCTGGGATCCCACATCAACAAAAAGGCAAGACAGAAGCTGCTAGCTGCTATTGACGACATAGACAGGCCTAAAAGATAACTGGAGAAAGTTACTTTCCTTGTGACTCGTACCTTTTTCTGTTCATGTGAAGCATGCAGACAAATCTCTCATGGACTAATGACAACATTCTCTTAAGAAACATTGTGCATGACTTTTCTTACCAGCATTGGAGACACTCTGAAGTGGCATAATGTTCTAAAATATGACTTTTCTAATCTGTAGAATTCTTTTCTGTTGTTTGTTTTTTTTTTTTTTTTTTTTTTTTTTTTTGTTATTTGCCCTTAGTAAAGGGCCACTGTGTATCATTGGTGAGCTGTATATTTTGCAAAACTGTATACTGTAAGTAAAATCAAAATCAGAGAGAAACACATTGGCTTAATATATAGTTGATGCTCTTTTTTAATAAAAGGGCTACTTGAAAATATGATTTCTTTCCTCCCTGCTTTCACCCTCAGAAATTGTGCTTTATCATGGACCAGTGTAAAATGAAAGGAAATGTACAATATTTGATCGCTGTATCTTGCATGTGGATTAAGAGTGCAGATCAACTAAATACGCTCATGTTAAAGCCTCTCATCTTCATATGTATTTAAAAATGTCTGTTTATTTCTGAATTTAGTCATATCAAAATGATTGACTTCAGATTAATAGAAAATAATAAATACTGTACACTAATATGATTTCTTTGTGAGACTTTATTTTCCTAATTCAACAATGCAAAATGTCATTTACAATAGAAATCAGTACTGTTCCTTTCATATCACTTCCCTTTTGTCCCTCTGCCAGTCTTCCCTGTTCTGAAGCAATAATGCCAGGGAATAGGAATAATGTTTTTTTGGCTGAAGTTTTGGATTGATACTAAGATAATCTTACTATTTCCCACTGTGCTGTAGACGCCCTGAGCGATCCTGAGCAAAGCAAAATTGCTTGGCTGCGTATTTGTCCTAGAAATCAGTTTGTCAGAGCATCACTGACTGGACTGAAATTTTCAGGTTTGCGCTTGGTTTTCAGTATGTAAAGTTTTAGTTTTGTTTTTTTTTTTTTTTAATTACGTAATAAACTTTTTGCAGTGCCCTCAGACCTTTTAAAAGGAAACCTGCTAGCATTGAGCTAATAGGTAAAATAATTTACATAAGCAACAATCCAGTAATTTATACAACATGGTAAATTCTCAGTTTCAGGTTCATACTTGCCATTGGACTTTTAATGCAAACCTGAGAGAATCAGGACTTACTGAATGACAGCAGTACCTAGTGACAGAAAATTGCCCTGTGGAATCATTATAATTGCTCTTTTCGGAAGTTTAATTTCCTCTTCGGAAGTGGACTGAGCATCATTGTGTGAGTTCAGTGAAAGCCTGTGTACAGTTCTAGGAAAATGATAGAATTTACATTTTAAATATTGACTGTGTAGTATTCACCTCCCTTGTTCATCTGTATTTTAAAGGAAATAACATTTAAACCAAAAGTTAACTCTGTTCTTTATTGGCCATTTAAAACTTGTTTAGCAGCGTGTCAACGTATCTGTTGAAGGTGACTCACTTTCACCCTCATTAAAAAGGTTGTTCAAAAAAAGAAAAGTGTAGTTAATATTTAAAGTGTGGATTTTTTGCGTCAGTGTGTTTGCCCTGAAGTCAGATCCTGAACCAGAGCTCTTGGAAGAAATAGAAACGTGTCAGAGACGATTAGTGTAAAACCGGTTTCAATTTTCTTCTCATGGATGAAGTAAGAAATTTAAATATCTTTACCGGCGCTTTGGTGAGCTGAACACATGGTTAATTTCTCCTGAACTATTTAGGCTGCTGTAATTTGATTGCTTACCAAAAGGGAGGAGTATAAGCACTGATTGGAATGCAGGGTCGAGAAACGAGGTGGGCAATTGCATGAATCATAGTCAGGAGTAATTTTTTGTAGTGTATCTATAGTTTGACTTGTTATTTTTAAGTAAGCCCCCAAATAAAAGAATGTGTAAGATGCAGTGTTAAACCTGTCCAACAACTGTTTGATGTTCATTCTTATATGACTCAGAAATGATTATATTTTCCAGGGGAACCTCCCCTTGCTGCCCAGGATTGATGCTAAAGGAGAAGCTACATAGCTTAATCGCCTAGATATGCTCTTAGATATATGGCTTAACTTTTAGGTTGCCCTCTGTGGAGTCAGGAGTTGGACTAATGATCCTCATGGGTCCCTCCCAACTCATGATGCTCTATATTACTTGGTCCTGAGTGGCTAATGAAGCCAAGTTTTGGCCAAATATTGGCTCTGCTGTGAGAATTTTTTATAAACCACTGATTTTTGAGAATCTGTAGATTTTCATTCACTGTGGTATAAGAAGACCCTGTTATACTGCTTTTACTGCAATAGAGAATATGGCTTAAAACATCCTCTATGTTTTAGAGGAGTGTTTTAGAATACTTTAATAATGGAAGATTATTTCCTTCAGCCTCCAAGGAGAATGACCAGCACTGCAAAGGTGGACAGTACATCTGTCAGTCCCTCTTTAGCCTAATGAAGAATTTAAATCCTGTTCCTCAGACAATGAATACTCTGATATTTGCCAAACTCAGCTGGAGCATAGATGACTAGTTTTCAAGTCTCTCATTAGGCAAAGCCTACCCCTGCCCTGATCAGCATACAACTGGCTTTTCTACAGTCAGCTTCTCTCAGTTGCATCTAATGGTGATGCTGTTCTCCAAAGAAGCAGCTACTGGGACAAAAATAGGGGGAAGCCAACTGACCAGTTGTTGTGACCCTGGTGTAAGATTCAAGTCCTTGCTTCGGTGTAGGTTTAATTATTCAAAGCAGAATGGCATTGACAGGAAAGACCATCTTGGATCAGCAGTGCTTCTGCTGATGGGATAGTGCACAGAGCAGCCTCCGGAGGTGTAAATCTAAGTGCCCGATCTGGGTAGGGACTTTAATGCTCCGTGATTTCAGATAAGTAGCTAGATTTTGAGGTATCTGACTATTCTGGGGTCCTTTGTTGCCGCATGGGAGAAAGTCCTCCCATGTGTAAAATAAAAGCTTGGCTTGCTTCTGATCTGGAATGGGAAAAACTAGGCCCTGGCCAGATCTTTGTAGCAACACCCTGAATGTGGTGTGTAGATTATAGCTTGTGAACACCACTGAAAGAACAGTCTTCCTTCTTTTGTCCCTGCCCGCTTAGGGGAGAAAAAGGGACGAGTGATCCCTAGCTGTCTCAAAGCTCTCTGTGAAAGGTTTGCATCCCCTTTTAATTTTCACAGGTGTGAATGACAGGCTTAATACCAAAGATGCAAAGCTGTGGATGTGGGTTGTGCTCTTGACTTGCCCTCCTGCCACAGAACACACAAAATTATAAATATCCCCTTCTCTTACTGTGAAAGCTGTATGTTTGGGCTCTTTCCCCTTTAAGACCTTGCTCATGGTTAGTGTTTATGAAATGTCTGTATTGCGAGCTGTACTTTGGTAATTCAAACTTCGAATAAAGCCCATGTTTAAAACAAAAAAACAACACAAACAAACAAAAAACCTCAAAAACACACACGCAAAAAAAAACCCCTTCCACCCTGATTAAACTGATAAACAGTGCTGTCTCTTACCAAAATCCTCAAAAGGCCCCATGTCAGCAGGCACCTGCTATATTATACATGACGCAAACAGAGCTGGACAAAAAAATGCGGATTTATTGCGTGTGGGTGACGGTATCTATTTTATTTATAACCACTGCTTGAAACAGCATGGCATAAAGACTAAACACGGCACCACTCACTAGGATTGTGGTGCAAGCATGGAAAAAACGCAATTTGCAAACAGCAAAGTATCCGTGCTTGCTGGCTATTTAAAGATATTTGCGAGTGTGGGTTTTTCGCAGTGCTAGAGCCGTTTTTCAGCACAGTAATTCAACACTGGAGACCACAAAAAAGAACGGCAAAGGTCAACAACAAGCAACACGTTATTGGTTTCCCTGCCATCACTTACATTAATAGTTGACACTGAAGCCTGGGTTGTGGTGCAGAGGTGTTTCCTTGTGTGAGTAACTGGTGCCCATTGAGGACAAGGGTTATAATCTAGGTCTGAATTCAGAGCTTTGATTACGTCTGAGTTACTGCAGTGCTGCCGCTGACTTTGTCTGCCGCTGACGTGCGCTGTGTAGGAAGCACCGTGCGGGAGCCTGCTGAAGAAGAGCTCCAACCCAGCCCAAAACGCTGTAAGCATCAGGTTGGACGCTGTTGGTGGAGCGTGATGCTCCTGCCCTTAAGCAGAGATCGTGGATAGCCATGCTTGCTGTCCTGGCTGCTGGGGGGTTACCTGCTCTGAATGCACGAAACTTGTGGGTTGGAGGATGGGCAGAATCGGGCTGAAAGGCGGTGGTCTGTCAGCGTGAACATGCAGCTCGCTCCCGGACAGCGTTCTCTTGAAACCTGAAACCTCAATAAATGCAGGAATTGTCATTGCCTGATGCAGTTATTAGCAGTACTAAGCACCTGTGAGTTTTCAGGACCGTTTATTTCTTGAAGTGTAGGAAAATGTCATCGATGTAAATGAGTTTGACCAGGGGCTGCTTCGTGGTCCTGAGCTGCCAACTTCTGTCTCCTCCAGAGCGGTTAGAATATTTAAGCAGCCAAATGCTCCAACCAGCTGAGCGTTCATGGGTGGTTTATAATGTGCCGCATTTCAACTAGATAAAATTGTTGCCGTGAATAGTAACGCCTCATAGCTGTAATGTCGTTAGCCCTTCCTTCCCCCCTTGCACACACAGCCCAGCGTTGTGCTGGTGTCTCTGCTGTTCGACCGGGCACTTCCTTCTCAGAGTTTACTGAGCCTTTACACTGAGGTCTGTTTATTTTTAGTGAGATGTTTACTGCTGCTTTCTGTTGCTCAAAATCTCTGTGGTAAGATGCAGGGCTCTGGGCGATGCATGTGTGTTTGCCTGTATGCACTAAGAGAGCTCTTGCTGTTTGTGGCTGCCCTGGCCGGGGGGGAAGGAGCTCCCCATGGGTGGCACGTTCGGTAACACTTCAGAGATGCTGCATATCGCAATGGCCAGCTCACAGAACCGTCCTGATTTAGGTTCTGCTCTGTCTTGGTGCCTGGTGTAGGGAAGTTTGTTTTATTTTCCTATACTTTACTCCCCTAGCTATAAAAGAAGTGATGTTATCTACCATGTTTTATAAAGTGCTATCAGGCTGTGGTTCTGCAGGCATGAGCTGTACTTTGAACGGCCATCAGTGACTTAACCTCAGGGAAGCTGAAACATGAACTAGGGAAGCTGAAACATGAACTCTTTGTGGAGAAGAAGACACATAAGGAAACTTGCTTCCCTATGCCTCAGGCTTTTAGGTGCTCTTTCCTTTGCGTTAGGACAGAAGCCAGTAATCTCACACGTGTTCTTTCTTCTGATGCTGCGCTTCAAACCGCACCAGGCAGTGCTGTTGCCTGTGTAGCAGGGGACCCTGCTATGGACCAGAAAACATGGGCTGAGCTATGGATGGGACTCTTCTAAGATGTACCTATGCATTACGATAATTTGCTACCGCTGGAAATAATAACCGGACAAATTAGATAGGGAAGACTGTGGACAAAATTAAAGAGACATTTATCTTTTTTTTAAATGAAGGTATGAAAGGATATTAAAAATACACACAGGCATCCTGATGGCTGTCCTTCTATACACCATCAATAAAAGCTCATGCCCTCTGTGTGAATTGTGGGAGTAGTTAGCTACTAAGGAGGTAAATACCCTGGAGACACCATATGGATGCAGACTGAGAGGTGGTTTATTGGGAGAGACAGACTTCTAAAGAGACATAAGCTGTAAGGAGGCAAGACACTTGCAAATAAGATCTCATCTTTATTGTGATGTTCAATGTGATTTCTAAGTAAAGAAAAATGTATTTTGGGGAGGTAATCAAGGCATTTTTCATTTAGGACTCAAGCCTTTATCCTCCCCTTCTATATAAGAGACCTTCATTGCATCGATTCCTCTCCCTTCCCATTTGTTTGTTCCTGGAGCCTATATTTTCCTCCCTACACATCCAGACACCTGGACTCACGGAGGGACCCTTTCCAGAGGAGGCTGACTTGGAAAAAATCTGCCTGGAGGAGCCCACAGCAGTGCTGCTGGCAAAACTGTTCCTGGGAGAGGGGCCAAGGCTGCCATAGAGGCACCAGGCTCCACGTGGGACATCTCAGGCCAGTTGTAGGTATCTGCTGGCTTTATGAACCACACATTTGCTCTTCTGCCAGGAGAACTTCTTACCTTGTGGCAAGAAGCATGGAAAACTCTGGGATCACCTTGATTTTCTTTTCCTTGAAGCACAAGTTATTTTTCTTAAGGCACCGAGTTATGACCTAAATGTCAGAAGCAATACACAAAGGAGCTAGACCAGGAGGGACAAGGACAGTACAGATGAGATCTTGTTTGCTCACAAAAAACCTAGAACACAAAATTCTTGAGCATTTATTTTCTTTATGAATAACTTTTTTTTTTAAAAGCCCAAATCTGAGACTGTTCCAAATAAAAAATTCAGGTAAAGAGATCAGGGAAAGTTTCTTTCCAATGCTTATCCATGCTTTTTAAAATCTATCTATGCAATAATGGGAAATGATGCGATAATATCTCTAGAGATTTTTTTTTGTAGGCACCAAATTGTTTGATTAGCTTCAGTTGCCTGGGTGAGTGTTCAGACTCCAAGCTGGTAGGCTCTGTTTAAGATTCTGGGTGATTAGTTCCCATGGACTTGTGTGCTCTTATCTCATGTCTTTAGGTTGAGACTAATTTCTGTATTAAATTTCAGTTTTCTGCATTTGAAAGGAGAGAATTGTATGAATAATTAAAACACATTCATTAACCTCTAATGAATGGTCAGGAAGGCTGGGAATTGGACTGGGCGATGTGTGCGGGAAGTTTTGAAGCCTACTCTTTGTAGGAATGAGAAAAAAAATCTCAAAGTTGATTAAGTAAAATTTTCTGGAGGTCAGTATGTGCCTGGATCACAAAAAATAGAAGTACAATCTTCTTTGGGGTTATCTGGTACTTCATGGTGAATCTTTCTGCTCTCACTGTTTCATGAGGTCGGTGAAGGATTTTCAGGCTGAAGTCTTCTACACTGCACCCTCACATGCTTTCCTGAAAATGGGCTACTGTTCATATTGTTCTGTTTACAAACATTAATTTTTTAGGAAAAGTAAATTAAAAAAAAAATGCAGAATACTGGGCTTCTTTAATATTTTATTAATATGTTCACCTTGCTTTAGTTTTACAGTACAGAGTAAAATAGAGATTAAAGCATTAGCTGTTTTAATGTAAAGCTGACAGGTTAATTTTTGACATTTTCTTTCTTTTGTATTCTACAGCACACTGCATAAACAAAACAACCATATTCATGGTCAGTGGCAGCTGGTGGGGGGAGCCCTCTTCCTTGGCTTACTTCCAACTTACGAGTACTGCAACAGCACTTGGGTGCCCCAGTCATGGGCCACATCATCACCCTGCTGGGCTTTCAGTAAAAAATATGGAATAAATGGTTTATGTTGACTCAGTAGGGCTTGAATCTAAGAATAACATAGGTGGAGGGCCTTGCTTGGCTGATCTCCGTTGGCTTGTGTATAATCAATCACAGGACGGAGAGAGCAAGGCCTCAGCCCCCCCCGCCCCCCTTTCTGGGGCAACTCAGGAGCCTGACACAGGTACGCCGAGTCGCCTGGTGGAGCAGCCTCTCTCCCCATATACTGCACGAGTCTGAAGAGACTAACCTCTGAGCCCATGCTGCCTGGTGTGGGCACCTCCTGCCGAGACAGTCAGATTTAGCACCGGTGTCAGTGAGGGTGGAGACATCAGCCCCTGGAGTGGAAAGCAGCATCCAGCCCCAAGGTGATGAGCCGTGCCTCCGTGGGATCTTTCTGACTTTCTGCATTGTGCCACCCATTGTGGCTGTGGTGGCCTTCCAAGGAGAGGGCTGGAAGCGGTGAGGGTGGCCAGCCAGGGGGGGATTGCAGGGCACTGGGCAAAAATGCAGGCTGGGTGACAAGGACCCAGGGACTGGTGACCAGAGAAGACGTGGCTGCCAAGAGAAAGGCATCTTCTGGTTTGTTTTACTGCCATTCCCATGCTGTTGAAGCAGGGGAGCAGCCTGAGGGACTGCGCAGAGGGCTGCCACTCTCTCCTGGAGTCACAAGCTCTCTGCCACAGTGCCCCACGGGGACATCCCTCCTAATGAAATCACCAGCCGGTCTCTGCTGCCTGGCTTCTGTATTAACAGAGTTTAAATTAGGCCATCACTCTGAAGAGCCAGCCTCTCTTTGCTAGTGACAGATGAGGAGATGCAAGTATAATCAAAGGAGTAAATTAATCCCATCTGATTCATCTAATCTTGGTTTAAATGAAATGCTCCAAGGAGGCAATGGGGACTTGCTCTTCAGCATGTGCTGGAGCTCAGGCTCTGGCTACAGAAGCGTTTCTGCGCCAGCCTTGGAGCAAGGCTGACCGAGGTTATCAGCAGGATCTAGGATGCAGACTGGCAGAGTAGCTGGGCCACGGGCCAAACAGGGTCACCACCTTGCAGGGACAGTATGTCCAATATGTTCCTGGGCTGGAGAGGGGTAAAGGATTGGGGAACAAGTGGTAAAAATCCCACTACAAAATGGGCAAGTTTTTATATTGACTTACTGGTTTTGTGGTGATGAGGCTCAGAACTAGTGCTGTGAGGGACCAGAGAAAGGGAAAACGGTTTGCATGTTTGATAGGATCTCCCATGATCTACCCCAATATATAGAGAGAAGGAGGCCAACTGAGCAAAGTGGCCTCTCTCACCTGCCATGGAGAGGGAACAATAACCCTTCTGGTTCCTCTCCTCCACTCCGTTAAATCAACCTAATACCTAGTTTTTGGCATTTACCTCAAATCATTATTTCATATTTAAACCTATATAAATGGAAATGAATATGTTCAACAGTTTCTTCTGGAAGGTACAGAAAACACTGTGTTTATGTAAGCAGTCATTCTTCAGCGTGCATTATGTACCTGCCTGGGTATCAGTGAAAAATCATTTGCAGAATGGGTGTATGCGTATTGTCTGTTGTTTAGAATGCCTATTTTTGTGAAAATGATGCTAGTCCAAATAATTAGGTGTAATGGAGAGGAAGTACATAGAAGCTACACAGTGCTACGAAAAGGCTGAATTTGCTCTGGAAGAAGACTTAAGATTTCATTACTTACTAAGAGCAAGGTAACCTGAAAAGGAAAGGGACTACTTTGACAAATCACTTTTATTTTGCTTCCTTCAATAGTTCACGGCCAAAAGACAAATTGGGTTTTCGATGCACTGTGTCAGATAATTCTTCTGACTCAGCCACCCTCCCCCAACCTTAACTTGACTGAAGTGGCAATTTGATTGTACATGTATACATCCTGCTATCTTTGTAAACGTGTGCCTCAAGGTTTACTACAGCACCATGGTCTATATTTTCCCTATGAAACGTAAAGGTCCCAAACAGTTCTGGGTGTACAGGAGGAGAGGTGGGATCAGGCAGGTGCCATTGCCTTTGCAACCAGCAGCAATCAGGCCATTGCCAGTGTCCCCTCATGATTCGATCTCGTGCCCTTAACTGGAGGAGGTGGGGAAGAAACCTGAGTAAGGTCTAATGAGTCTGGATGATTTTCTGAACAGTGGGGCATTTAGTCCAATACAGAAATGCACAATGCTGGCCAGGAGCTAAAGCCAGTCAGCCAGCTTGGAAGATAAATTCCCATTGTGAGGGACAGGATGACCCACAAATGGGGAGGAGCCCGAGGAAACGGTGAGGGTCCATGTTTCCTGAAATCTTCAAATAAGGTCATCGGGTTTTCTTAAAGATCTTTCTTGTAACATTAACCATCTGTTATGATATGATATGATATGATATAGCTTCAGTGTCACTGTGCTGTTTTGGGTCAAAAAGGAGTATGACTGAAACTTCCACAGTTTCTCAAAGTTAACTTTGAAGGTATAAATAAATAAATCCCAAAATACAGAGGAGACCATCACGACTGAGATAAAGAGGACTGAAGTAGTGAAAGTCCAGAACTGTTTCTCCAAAACACCAATGGAGCACAGAAGGAGTAGGAAGGTGGCAGAGCCCAGCTTCAGCCAACACAAAGGCAGCAAGGAAAAAACTGACTTTGCAGGGAAGGATTTGGAGAAGAAAACCCTGAGCAAAATATTGACTTCCAAACTTCCATCAAAATACGCCTTGAAATAGTAAATCCAGTGACTGAATTCCCATTACATTCAAAAGACTCTGAAACAAGCCTGTGAGACAAAAACCATTAGTAAGGTAAGAAGGAAATGTTTTCCTCCATAGAAAGTCAAATGTACTTTTTATTCCATAGAGACATGCATGTATTCAGGGCCAGCGCTATATGTGACCTCTGTCAGAAAGACATTCTTTCTCCATTCTGATCCATTTGCAAACTGAGTCAGTGAAGTACCAATTAACCTCAGGTCATTAATTTTAAATACACTAACAATTTTCTTTCTTTTTCTTTGCTTTCTCTTTTCTTAAACTTGTGTAATGGCCTGTGGGGAGGAAAAAAAAAAAAAGTTGCTTGGGTCCTTGGCTTTCAATAAATCTTTTCTTAATGCACCAATATCAGGGCTCAGATTACCACTATCCTTGGCCTTTGAGCTGCTGAAGACATTTCTATGCTTTTAGTTTTAGTCTCCATCCTCTACTTCCCCACCTGAGATGTTTTACTGAGGAGGGGGGGAATTAGTCTCAACTCTTATCATCGTTGAGAATGTGGGTCTGTGTTGGTTTTTTGGGAGAGGAAGAAAGAGCAAGAGTTCAGAATCTATAAAAACAAATTCCTGCTTTTGTTTCTTTAGTTTCATTATTTTATTTTTATTTTAATCATTTTAAAGATGTTTTCCGTATTTTTAGGTCTTATATTTCGTTTTTACTTTCAGAGGGTTTTTTAATTTTAATTGAAGGTTTAAAAGAATAGGATATTTGTTGGGTTTTATAATGTGCCAAGGGATCCTTTGCTATGAGCTTCTTAGGCACTTGGTAGTGTCTCTTGATCTACATATACCATTTGTTGTACACTATTTAGCTCCTCTTAGGGTTTTAATTTAATGGGGGCTACATTGAGAACAATCAGCTCAGTGGCCATCTCTGAGTTAAATCCTCCAGGAATTAATAGTGCTGAGTGGAACAGGGATCCCTCGTCAGCGCCTCCTTGTTTGGGCTCTAACCAGATTTTCTGGCATAGTGGGGAATGCCTGGAAGATTTGCCCATGGCTAAGTTTGCTCTAGGGGGGCTTCATGAGGTTGACCTAACTGTTCTACCTATTTTAAGCCATACTTCACAGTACTTTTAGTAGTGCTATATGGACTGCTGAGTATTATGGGAAACAACACAATTCCTTGATTAGTCAGGAGCTCTGGTTATTACCTTTAGGAGACCCATCCAGTGGCTTGCTAGCCGCTCAGCTCAGTTGCGTACCTGACTTATTCCATGAGGAGTTTCACTATGCAGCTCCTGAGGACAGTCAAACGTAGACTCTAATGACCTAAGAGCTGCCCTGGAATGGATTCTTCTGCTTGTGAAAGAAGAATAATAATGTGATGCCAGCTGATTTTACTCATTTTCTTATCAGCTATTTAAAAAACCCAAGTGTTTAAATCTTAAAAATTAACCACACCAAAAATCAGAAGAAAACTAAAAACCCAAAGCCCCCCCCCCCCCCCGAGATAAAATCCACAGTTTAATTCTGAAATTTCACCTGCATGCAATTTAGTAGAATAGATCATCAAGGAAATTACATCTCATTTCACCGACCAATGTTATGGGAGTCAAAACATGTTATATCTAGACAGGTGGGGGTTAAAGTGATTAAATATTTGAACAGAGAGAAAAAAAATGAAGCAATGGCGCTTTCTCTCAAACCAAACAGGGCCAGTGACTTGTTGAAATATGACAGTGAAACTCTGCAGAAGAGGTGTCTGGACATAAATTGACCATATGTATCTCATCTGCCCCTCAGGTTACATTCAACATGAACAGACACAGTATTTTCTGGCAAGAATATTGCAGCTCAGCGAATTGCAATACCTGCTTCATTGCAGTTCCTGGCTCCTAACAGTCCCCTGCTTCGGGCTCGCGGTTCAGACCGCAAGCTGCACGGCGGCATCTGGCTGCAGGGTGCACACTGAGGTCTCCTGTACTGCCAGGGGACAGAGGGAGGCAGGTCTGAAGCAGAAGTCAAGTTACCATGCCAGCAATCTAGCAAGTTGCCAGTCTTGTTTCTCCTTACAAAGTGACTACACCAAGCCTGAGTTGGAGGTCCCGAGTTTCTTGAAGGTGCTGGACTTTTAGCACGGACAAGATTTCTAATGTATACATGTCTCACTGGCAACCCTGTGTAAACCAAAATGACTCCCTGTGAGTTAAACTATATGTTAACCTTCAATGACTCTTCCATGACTGAAAGAGGGCTGGCTCAGGCCTGTCATCCTTGCACACATGTTTTCTGAAACCATCAGTAAAACTTCTGGATGACAAGAATGTGGAGTTGTTCCTAAATTGATTTATATTAGTTCAAAGAACATATGGAATGGAACTGCTGTTTGATTTAGGAGCTTGTAATGTTGTTTCTCAGAAACATGTCTTTCTTAGAACCTGTAATGTCTTTCTACCTGGCACGGGAAGGATTTCTACTTGCAATATTTCATGGAATTACAGTTTGTATAATTCCAAACTTACATTAGGAGCTGTAGCATGTTGTCTCTGTCAAAAAGTGTTAAAATAGTTCTGAATAAAATTAGTCTGTTTCAATAAAATGAGTCCATTTCAATACTTTGAAATAAACTATATTTAAAAATATTATGCGTATTTCTGTACTTCCTGTTTATAATCCAACCCCCTAACTTTTATGGCAGAGTTTTTGCATTTTTATTAATATTAATTAATATTATTTAGTTTCCAGTTGCTTGGTAACTGTTGACAGGCTTATGCTTGCCATATCCATAAAGAATGCAGGAGAACATATAACATAAGCATGAGTCAGTTGTACTGCTGTCTACTCAATATGTGCTATCCAGAGCAATTCTTCAGGCTGCTCTAGAGTTTACGTCTCTGTTTTGCTTTATCCTATGCCCTTTTCTGGAATCTACTTGCACGCTCCTGCTCCTCTCCTCTTTCTCCCTCGCTCTCCACTGCTTTCTTCACCAGGAAAAAAACCTCCTGAAATTGCCTATTGCACTCAGGTCCTATGTGCATAATGACTAATTCTTAACTCTGATCTTTATTGCAGTATGTCAAAAGCTCCACTTGCTCTGTGACTGCCAACGAGCACCTTTGGCTTTTCCTGAGACATTTGCTACGCACTGCAATGAATCATCTGCAATATGGTGGCATTTGAGAGCCTGAGACAACACAAAATTGATCCGATCTAATAATAGAGTAATTATTCATAAGAGATACCGTATATTTGATCTGGATGGGAGGTCAGCTGGGTAAGCAGCTGGGTGGCCGGGACGGAAACATTTAGGAGGACTTTACTCTTACACTCAAATTCTTTTTATGGGCAAAAGGGAGAACAGAACTTTATATGTAAAAACAAGAATTTGCTGTTGGTTTAATGAAAAGTTTTTAGAGTATAATGATAAGAGAGTTTATTCATCTAGTTACAATACTATATATTCATATTCCATATATTTAATTCAAACTAATACTGGAAATCCTGGATAACAGAGTTAAAAATGTTATAAAAGAAAATCTCCTTCCTAGTATATTTGTTATGCTCACCCTTGCAATGCTCCTCCGTGTGCCAGGCCAACAGTTTCAGTGTATGTGCCTGTGGAGGGGTTATGAGGAGCTGCCCGCGCCCTGCAGCACTCACTGGGGAAGAGAAGGGTGTTTGGTCTCCCTCCTCTTTGCCAGGCGAAATGTAGTGGTAAGCTTTCTTACTCCACTCTCTTGGGATCCGCTTGGGTTTATTTTGTTTGTTTTTTGTAGCACAATTTGTTTCTGTGCTCTGTTCACTGGTTCCCAGTTACTCAGTTTTTCTATTCTCTTTGTTACCACTAGAACTGGTTTTACCAGAGCAATGCAAGTTTGCACTCCTGTAGGGACTGCTGACTTGATCAGCATGATTTGTTTTAAAATCTGTGATCTCCAGTATCATCTTGCATCTGCCCTCTTCCACACCAATTTCATTCCAGGCAGTTCATAGGCACTTCGATCCACACGGCATAGCTACTCCTTAAACTATGAACTACAACTCAACCAAAACAAGCTCAGGCAACAGATACCAGATGTTAGACAGTTGCTGTCACAGTTGAACAGCTGAAATGAGTTCCGTCTGAGGCAACACCTCAGGTTATGCAATTTCAGGCCAATATAAAGCCTGTAAGTAGTAATGGCAAAAATCACATTTACTGGCCTATATTATCCGGACTCTGTTGTTCAGTCTTAGCGTAGTACCTTGGCTTTGTTGGAAGCTTTGTTGAAAGGCTTAGACAGATCCAACTATGACCTTCAGGCAGACCACAATAAACAGGCTGACTAGGTTTTATAGACGTCAAGGTTTTTTTTAGTTGTGCATGATATATATCCATGTACCAGTACTTAAAGGGTAGCTACAAAGAAGATGGAGACTCCCTTTTTACAAGGAGTCACATGGTGAGGACAAGGGGTAACGGGTACAAGTTACTCCCAGGGAGATTCCGATTGGACACAAGAGGTAAATTTTTCACAATGACAACAGTCAACCATTGGAATAATCTCCCCAGGGAAGTGGTTGACTCCGCTATGCTGAACACGTTTAAGACTCAGCTGGACATGGTGCTGGGCCATCTCATCTAGATTGTGCTAGAAAGGTTGGACCAGATGATCCTCGAGGTCCCTTCCAACCTGGTATTCTATTCTATAAAAATTACTGAAGGATAATTAGTAGTCAGATGGGTAAGAATGGCATGCTCTGGAGTCTCTGTGCAACCATCTCCATACTCACACATCAGACATGGCAAGCAGTCCCTTTTAGCAGAGAAAACAAATCAGTTCCAAGCACATGAATTCCAGATACTTGTGATTTTGCCTTTTACCTTCAAAATCTACCATACAAAATGGTGTTGCATATTGACTAGCTTTTACCAACATTTAGATGAAAGACATGCTCCATACATGTTTACTATCTCCAATGCTTTCTGAGAGAAATAGCAATGCTTTTGTATTTAGGACACTCTTCTCACAGTACCATCAAGTTTTAATAAAGAATGGGCTCTGAACGTTCAAGTGACTAGGGCTGGGTGAAGAAAGGGGTCTTGAAATATCCTAGTTTTTACATCTTGGTTGATTCCTCAGCATTGTTGGGAATTCGGACAAGGAGAAAATCTGTTGATGAGAAAATTTGTTGCCAGTGCCACTGGAAATTTGGACACTGCCATGGTAAGGTCATTAGGTTTCCATTTCGCTTCTAGCAGCAGGGGCCATTAAGGTTTGGAGTAGGTTGGTATGAAGCAATTTTCTAGAAGTGATCTTCATTATAGTGTGACCTCTGCACCTGGATGGTATTTGCCTGTTTCACGTGCAGATTTTTTTCCTCTTTCAGGCACAGGTTGACAGTATCCATCCTCTTGTAATTTAATTCCAAGTCAGTCTGAAATTTGAGAGTAAATTTGTATGTGTACAGTACAGATTGCATAAGTCTATGGGCTACCGTTGCATTTCTTTCAAAGATGATTATTTATGTGTGTAAGCTGAATGCCCACTATCTAAACGGGCCCAATCCAGTGAATACATAATATGATTAATTCTTTGTGTCTGTTGTGTTTTAGATAATCATTGCTGAGTGGTTGATCCAAAATACACTGAGTCGATGGAGAGATCCACATCAGGTCTTAAATCCTTAAATCCTCAAAGTCTTTGCCTTTGACCGTAGGAGCCAGGTTCTGCTCACTGTTTCACTAAGGGGGGTAACACGGAGAGTTCATACAATAGAAGAGCAATAGGCCCAGATCAAGCTCTTGTGAACACTGCTGTCTTACAACTGATTCCTATTTCCCTCTCTGCCATCCCAGTCGCTGCTGTGAAGCAGAGAGATTGGTTCATTTTCTGCGCGTAAAGGGATGCTTACCCTTTTGGTTCCATTTCCCTGAGAAGCTGTTTGGCTGTTCTGTGTATGTTCACGGAGAATAAACAAGTTGGGAGCAGACAGACCGTAGGATGTTTTATGTTTCTGCTAGTGATGCGACTCTTGTTGGTGTTCAGCCTGGAACCTCCCGTGGAACCCTGGAGAGAGAAAACAACCCTGGGAGCTCAGGCGTGGCAAAGGCATCAAAAAAACCCCAAAGCAGTGGATTTGTAGGAATATAAAGCCCCCCAAACCTTCCTTATATTAAAGTCAACATAGCTTCATACTGCTTATTTCTCAAATAAAAATATAGTTCCTTGTAAGACAAAAATTCAAAAGTATAAAATACTTCCACATTTTTTTTTATGCTTTGTGCAAAAGTACGCTCTGAGTACATACATTTGTATAAAATTTGAATATTTCATATCATACTGTTCCCCTCATTATGTTATTATAGGAGCAAATTTTCCCCCGTTTCCATTTTGTGAAAAAAAGCGTTTGATGTAAAAAGGAGTAGCTCCAATGTCCACTAGCAGAGAAGCAGCCCTTGTGAAATTCTGCACTTAACTGTAAAACACTGAAGTATATGCTTCAAATCTTTTGACTTTGTGCTGAAAGAAATGAGACCATTCAAGCAATTAACTTTAGGTGTTTGTTTAGGTACTTTCCTGAATCAGGGTATAGTTTAAGCAAGAAAATGTTATCTAATGATTGATCTTCAGAACGCTTCACTGCAAAATATGTTGACAGTATAAAGCACTACTATATTAAACACAGGTAAACCAGTGAACTAGCGTGAGTCAGGAGGCAAAACTGAGCAAGGGCAGAGGCAGTGGCCCAGATCTTAGGCACTGCTGGGCAGAGCGCCTTGCCTAGTCCTGTATTGTGGTTTTATCTGTATAATGCCATGTAGTGCATACAGGGTGCCTCAGAGCCCCACAAGCAGGAGTGAAATGTCCTGGAAGAGGGCTGGACTCAGATGGTAAACCCTGGGGCCAGCCTGTGCTGTCCTCCTCTTCTTATTGCTGTGGACCTCTCCTGGTGTTATGCACCTAATCCCAGTTTTCCCATTCATGAAGGACAAGTGCAAGAATGCATTGCATGTATTAAAGGACTCAAATATAAATATGCATTGTATACAGGAGCATACAGTCATTTATCAGAGACCACCCCTGCAGAACAGATAGCAGCTGCCCGGTCAGGTGAGAGCAAGTCCCCGTTCAACCTGCTTCAAACCAAGGACTCGAACTTGCACGAGCTGCTGCTGGCGCCTGGCTGTCAGGCAGGGTTCCTAATGCAGTAGTAGGAGGTAGAATACAGGGAAAGACCTGGCTGAAGTCATCGTGGGTAAATATTGGGTGTAGATAGATCCTATGAAGCCACAAACAGAGCAAGTAGCATCAGAGTCATCTAATAGTAGCTTCCATTAAAGTGCTTACCATGGGAAATGGACTCACAAGCTGCATTTTGATAACAATTTTCTAAGGTCATTTCCCAGATATAGAAATGTAACCTTTTTCAATTTAGCTGGGAGTTAGAGAGCTAATTTCTGCAAAACATGGCCATTTTTCACCTTACCCTGCATATCCAGTGCGTCCTTCCCCTTATGTTGCTTGTTGTCATTCACAGTCTGCCATTCATGGACGCTGTTAAAACCTTTTCATTTCACATGTGGAAGTTGAAGCTGTCTTAAAACTTTCCTCATCTATTCTATCAGTCAACAAGAAGAACAAGGCCCTGGGGCCTTGGGGTGTAATTATGGGTGAGATTAGCCCAGCAAATGAAACACCTGTGTGTGCCTTCTGTAAACATGTGCTGCTTTTCTGTGGCAACTTGGATCATAATTTCGATAATGAACCTCCTGTCGTCTAACTGAAGTTTGGTTTGCTGCGTGGTGCATCACATCTCTTTATTTTCAAGGAGATTTTGGAATGCTGATTTGTAGGTGTCTCTAATACCAGGTTGAACATTTTTCACTCAGTTTTGCTCAAATAGCAGCTGTCAAATTACAGACCAAACAAAGATACTTTAACTACATTTAACATAAAACATGTTAAAATAAAAAAACATGTTAAAATAAAAAAACATAAAAAATGACATCACTCTGAACAATCTAAATAATAGTAAAAAACATCTAGTTCTGAAGTACAAACTATAGGCTCAGCACAAAAGTAAAGTGAACTTGTCTAAAACAGTCAGACACAGTTAGCCCATAACCCATGTTCAGGAATTAGTGAAGGTGAATGAATAAGGACCAGGTCCAAAGCTTGAATAAGTCAACAGGAGTTTTTTCCTTTGGCTTTGACGGGCTTTGAGTCTGGAGTTCTTGGTTTGCTTCCGTCTCTGCTAAAATCATCATCAGAAACCCTACTGACGTCAGCGACACAGAAACTGGTGGCAGAGGTCCTGTTTCAAAATTAAACACAAAAATCTTGTCATTTCAATTGGAATAAAATATCCAGAGCTAGATGGACAATGAGGATGTAAGATCACGACCACAACCTTTAACTTTTAAAGGTCCTTCTGCCCCATGTAGTTCACAGCCCTGAAGTGTGGGGGAATTTTGCTGTTCTAGCTACAGGGTTACTGTGCACATAACTGCTTGAAGAAACTTAAGCTCTTAAAGTCATTTACTGCCAAAAATGTAGGATGCAATAATGACACATCTTCAAGACCAGGTGGCTTTTCAGATTCTGCACTTTGAACTTAGGTGCTTAAAGTGGAGCTCAAGGAACTGTACCATGTTTTATAATTGATGCTTTCTTTTCTTACTCATAAAAATAATATTAATATATTCTTTACATATTTCATATTTTATTATGCTTGAAGAAATGCTAATGTATTGTCATTTAAAGAATTACAGGATGTGTTTACTTAGAACACTACATTGCTCACAGTTTTGCAGATACTGAGATTCATATTGTAAATAGAAATTCTTCTGTCATTGTATCAAAACTATCAAATTTTAAACCTACTGCAATAAATATAATTGACAATTTTTATGAGTCGTAACATTCATAGTTGCTATAAATGTTAATGAAAAAATGGAATGAAGAAACTGCATGAGTGATGAAAGTCATAAATTATACCAGACTTAATTTGTGTATTCACTATAAACTCAGGCTTTTATGGATCCGCAGGTTTTGTCTGCTCTGTTCTGGCACGCTTTTTCAAGTGTTTGTTAGCAATATTGCAGCACTGCGGCTCCAAACACTACTACTGTCATTGTGGGACCATTCTCTGTTGACATAAATTATTTTGGGTCAGGCCTGAAGCCGTTAGCAACTGATTAACAAAACTAGAAATCTAAGGGCTCATGCTATGGGAGCTGAGGCTTTCCTTAGGATTAAAGCTGCACAGAAATTTGGTTTGCGTTTGCAGATTTGTGTGTCTTTGAAGACTGTCTCGTGCTATGATTATGAAACATGAACCAGTGAGGGCTGGAAGAAACATCTTAACAATGCAGCCAAATTTTTAATTAAATGACTGTCAAAAGCTCCTTGAGAGCACTGGCAGACTCGCATCTTTCTTGTCATGGAGCTGAGAAGGACAGAGAAAAAGAATGGGTCTTCTGGGAGTACTAACCAAAGGTGCGTCTGCTGTTTTCTGGGACACTTCCAGAGAAACACTGCAGTTGCTGCCCATGTCCAGGAGCTGTTAAAAGGAAAAATGTCTCCAGATCAAGAAAAAGTGTCACGGTGCCTGAAGTGCAATGGAAATATAGGCCTTGTATTCCTAATGTGGAATGAAGGGTATTTATGCAGACACATATGGTACAATTCACACATACCTTGTTTCTGAGAGGAGTGGGTGCCACATCCTCACATGGAGGAAGAGAAGTTTCCCTATGCGAATGTGAAGTAACATTCACAGATTTAGTTTTTCTTTGAAAATTACTTAACATTAACTACCGAAACTCTGATATTGTCTTATCTCTGTAAATGCACAATTATTTTTGTCTTTTTTTGCTAATTTTTGGCCTCGATATGGCAAGGATTCCCAAAGTTTTGATTAAATAAATGTGAAAAAGTAATCTTTTAAATGGGTTTGAATAATGCTTCCTTTTGATGGTCTTGCATCTTCAGAGAAGAATGGAAGTCCTGATTAAGTTTTTCTGTTGCTCAACATCTTAAATATTTTCGTCAGATTTCTTTTTAGTGATCCCCTTTCCAACATAAGCATTTCCACACTCTCTGTCTTTCTCAGGAGGGGGAATTCTTGTTCTCTCAATTCCAGTGAGAAAGCTCAGGTCTTTAGTGTATTTCTTGCAAAAGGCAAAGCCAGGCTCAACTTTAGGACAGCCAGCCTGCTCAGGCCAGGTCTGCCTTCAGAAGAGATCCCAAATGGGCAGCACCACATGGTGAAAGGGCTGAAGTGCCCACAAAGGGCGGTCACTCAGACACGACTGTGCCAAACAGTGCCTAGTACCCACGGTTACTTTCCTGTACACCCTTTTAGAGGCTTCTCCTTTCTCTGCTGGTGTTATGCATGCTTTGAATCACTTTGTAAGCACCATGTGCCTTCCTTTAAGACTAATGACACCTACATTTAGTGGCTAATGTGGGCATTTTAAGTATCTCTTGAATACTTTGGCTTCTTCAGAGTTCTTGGCAATGTACTAATCCCTCTGAGGAATATACGAAAGAGGAGGAGTAGACCCAGTAGAAATATGTTTCTGATATTGATAGAAAATCATCTTCCCTCTCAAAAGTATTCCCTGAAACCTCTCATTACCCCACAGACCAACAGATTCTTCCATCATTCTGCGTCCAGCAGATTTGCATCATTTCTTTGGTGTTCATACTTGCTGTTCTTTTCTCTGCGAAATCTATTTTAGCTCTTCCAATTTCCCTTTAAAATATTGCTTGTTAATATTTGTGTCTCTTTTTAGTAGAATTTGTATGCCTACTTGTTGACAGAGAAGTACAAGACCTCTGAGAGTCTGAGCTGTCAGAACATTAACGGATGTGCCACATTTTCCCAATGGAAGGCTCTATAGCAACATTGGTTGCCTTTCCCAAAACATGTTTATAGCTTTGTCCCAGAGTTTGTTGTCCTGAGGCAGCAAAAAATGAATCTAATTCTATGGTCTGTGTTTTGAAGAAAGCCTTATTTAAAAAAATCATAGTTACGCCCTTGACTCTAAAATGGAATTTCTGGTTGTATTAGGTTGTATTTGGTTGTATTTTGTGAACATCCTTCAAACACTCGCATTCAGTCCACAAACCTCATCTCTTATATCCCCAAAAAGCAACTACTAGCTTTTTCTATAATGGTACTTGGAGGTATTCTCCTAACTGGTTTCAGTGTGGTTTGCATGGTTTCTTACAGAGCCTGTTACCTACCTAATAACTCTTTTCTTTCAAGAAAAACCCAACCAACATCTTCTGCTTCTTTCTCTTTCTCCAACCAATACCAAAGCCATTTTACAAGGGCGATCTTTTTTGGCATGCACCAAGGAGTCCACCAGTGGATTAGAAGCACCAGCTCAAGGAAAGTGTGGAGCACTTCTCTTTACTAATTTGCCAGTCAAATGAAAATTTCATGTCAGACTTGTAACTTCAGAGGAAGGTCTAATATTTGCAATTTTAATTGCAGATGTTGTTCTTTCAACTTACAGGACTGCATGCTGAAAAGTAAGGCTGGTAAGGGACAGTCTGGGTTGAAAGTGAATCGCTCCTAGCTCAAAAATGGAATAATTTCTGGTTCAAATTCATTTGTATGTTTTATTGGTATAAACTGATGAGAGCAAAAGTGACTAGACATTATAGTTAACTGTTAAGTCATACCATGAGCTAAAGAATATCCAGGGTGTTGCATGTTAAAGTAAGCTTATTAGTAGCATTAAAAGCTACCAATTATACACTACTCTCACAAAACTGCCCTTGAGCTATTAGATTAAAAAGCCTAATAGGTATGTATTTAGCTACTCTAAGTGAAAATATCCAAAGAGGGGAAGTGCCTTTTCCAAGAGTTTTGAATGCTTTTGAAACCTCAGGGCTACCTTATGATTAAATATTGGGGAAAAATACTTTTAGAAAACTTCTAGGTAAATCAATGTGGTATGAAAGCTGGCAAGGACTGCTGGCTCTCAGGCGCTGTGTTAGCTTGTGGCTCCCCACCTTACCCACTGGATTCACTCCAGTTTTGCACAGTGTTTCTATAGGTTACTGCTGTGTTTCTCTGACAGTAAAGCGTCTCAGCAGTGAGCACGAACCTAGTGTGAAAACTAGCGCATGTAGATATGTCCAAGAGAATACTTATCACACCTTGCAGCCTACAACTGGGCTGCCAATGCAGTTTGTAACCATATTAACCTGTATCAAAACACATCATCAGCAGTGGTTTTTTTCATGAAATCTGTTTATCCTTTCAACAGAGTTCTCCAGGAAACTGTGTGCCTTGTCTGTTCTGTAAGCTGTGTCCTCGCTGCAGACTTCAGCCAGCGTAGCTATGTGAGTCAGGACAGGATATGTGCAAAGTGAGACCCACATAGCTCTCCTGGACAATACCTCTGCTAACAGCAGTTATATATGTCATAGGCTGCACGGAGAGTCTGCGTCCTTTACTGCTCCCCAGTCCTCTGTAACGTCAAATCTGAATTGTCTGTCTTTGCTTTGAGCCCAAGAAGTTCACCATGGCTTATACCCTGCCCACAATGCCAGCTGTCCTCCCCATATTGACCAATTTCCAAATGACCATCTTTGTGCATTCTCCTGTTCTGTGCCTCGTGTCTGGAGAAAAATGACTTACCAATAACACCCTCCTACTGACCCCACTGCTCTTCTGCAAATCACTCCTTAAAAGTCTTTCCTTTGCTTTGACATTTTTAAGACCTAAGGAACGATGAAGTTCCTTATGTGCCAAGACTAGCATCTGTCACAGTGTCCAGCACTATCTCGTGACACCTTGTGGTGGGTTGACCCTGGCTGGATGTCAGGTGCCCACCAAAGCTGCTCTATCACTCCCCCTCCTCAGCTGGACAGGGGAGAAAAAAAAAAAATGAAAAGCTTGTGGGTCGAGATAAGGACAGGGAGATCACTCACCAATTACCAGCACGGGCAAAACAGGCTCAGCTTGGGGAAACTAGTTTAATTTATTACCAATCAAATGTAGTAGGGTAATGAGAAATGAAACCAAATCTTAAAAACACCTTCCCCCCACCCCTCCCTTCTTCCCAGGCTCAACTTCACTCCTGATTTTCTCTACCTCCTCCCCACCAGCAGCACAGGGGGACAGGGAATGGGGGTTGTGGTCAATTCATCATACATTGTCTCTGCCACTCCTCCCTCCTCAGGGGAGGACTCCTCACACTCTTCCCCTGCTCCAGCGTGGAGTCCCTCCCACAGGAGTCAGTCCTCCATGAACTGCTCTATCGTGAGTCCTTTCTATGGGCTGCAGTTCTTCACAAACTGCTCCAGCGTGGGTCCCTTCCACGGGGTGCAGTCCTTCAGGAACAGACTGCTCCAGTGTGGGTCCCCTGCAGGGTCACAAGTCCTGCCAGCAAACCTGCTCCAGCGTGGGCTCCTCTCTCTCCATGGGTCCACAGGTCCTGCCCAGGAGCCTGCTCCAGCACAGCCTTCCCACACGGTCACAGCCTCCTTCGGGCATCCACCTGCTCTGGTGTGGGGTGCAGGTGGCTATCTGCTCCACTGTGGGGACAGCCTGCCTCACCATGGTCTTCACCATAGGCTGCAGGAGAACCTCTGCTCTGGCGCCTGGAGCACCTCCTCCCCCTCCTTCTTCTCTGGCCTTGGTGCCTGCAGAGTTGTTCCTCTCACATATTCTCACTCCTACCTCTGGCTGCAATTGCTGTTGCGCAGGTTTTTTTCCCTCCTTCTTAAACGTGTTACCCCAGAGGTGCTACCACCATTGGTGACGGACTCAGCCTTGGCCAGCAGTGGGTCCATCTTGGAGCCGGCTGGCACTGGCTCTGTTGGACAGAGGGGAAGCTTCTAGCAGCTTCCAACAGCAGCCACCCCTGTAGCCCCCTCGCTACCAAAACCTTGCCACACAAACCCAATACACACCTACACAACAGCATAACACAGAAACGATAACAACAGCTTTTATAAAATAATGGACCAGCAGTTAAAATAAAAGCATCTATAATTGTCATCTTTAAGATGTTCCCAGTTTAAGTGATGAAACCGATGAGAGGAAGGCAGATCTAATGGAAAATTACAAAGTGCATTAGTTGGCCTCGAGGTAGAGGGAACAGTGAAAGATTTCTTCTAACAAATTAGAACCACCTGAGATATCTTTTCCCCCTACATTTTAAAATAAATTATTCCTTCCAAGCCTTTCAAAGTATGGTGAGAAAATGAAATTAGTAAATATTGCTTTTTACATCAAATTTCAATCTTTCAACCTATTTTTATAAGAAAAATATTTGCCTGAGTAAGCAGTTCTGGAAGATTGCTGCATGATGTATCTTTCCTTATTGTTATATAGGTTTTCTGCTCTGCAGATATCAGATAGATGAAGTAAAATAGTCTCTCATTTCACCGAATAGCTTGTGACAGTAAGATGATGAAAAAAAAAAAAAAAGTCACAGAATTGAGATCCCTATAAAAAAGCTCCATATTTTTAACACAGTCCCTCAAGATTTCCCAGAGGAGTCTTTGGACAATTTCAGAGGTCTTTCCTCTGCCTGTTTATTAAGTCTTTTCTCTATCAACATGAGGGAAAATTTTGCGTGAACCATAAGGACTGCCCACGGCCAAAGCCCACAGAAGCCTACAACAGGTCAAACACTAAAAGTCCTGCTACGTGTGTCTTCAGTTTAATGTCACTGCTGAAGTCAGGAAGAACTTAGTCCCTCCTTGGACTAAGTAAAAGCTTCAGGACATGAACAAGGCCAGTTTCTTTCATTTGCTTCTCAGCAGGGAAAGTTAGTACATTTTACAGTACAACCACTGGATTTTGAAAAATAATAATTAGGGCCTCACTTCAGTGAAACACTTGGGAAAGTGTTTAGCTGCACTTTAAACAGGAAAAAAATAATTGAATGTTTAATGGCCACTACATTGTTTATCTGAACAAAACTATTTTATTTTAATTTCTTTTAAATGAGCACCTTCTTTCTATGGCCATATCAGTTTTCAAACGTGTGACTTAAGGCATATTGAACGAAGAACTGAATGGGGTGGGTGTTCAAAGGAGGAATTCAGGTTATTGGAGTCTTTTTCATCAGCTACCTTTTCTTTAGGTAAATAAAATATGTGTTATTTAGCTTAAAGATTGTGTCATTTTTCCTTACAGCGAGAGTCTTGCTGCACCAAGGGAAAAGCCTTCACAGGGTTTAAACAGCTCGGGAAGCTGGAAGGTGTCCACTTGTGCTGTTTGTTGCTAGAGCCATCAATCTCGATCAGAGCTGGCAAACAAACCAGGCCTTTGTACCACTGTCTGAAATAATATTCTTCACTGATTGAGTAACAGAGCCATTTGGGAAAATTCCTCAGAGACAAAATCAACAGCTTTTTCTCCTCGCCCCATTAATTAAAATTGCCACATTCTGCCTGTCAATATGTTCTTTGAAGGCAGTGGAAAAATGGAGAGCTGATTTTTGTCTAAGGACATATTAGATCCAAAAGCAATGTAGTTCTGCACTTGCAGAGTGTTTCAGTCCTAAGGGTCTGTCCACTTGGCTGACTGCGGAGTCAGAAAACCGAAACATTTTTCCTACACCTTGTCATCGAGTTTATCTATAAATGATCCAAAGACAGTAAACTTTCTCTATTCCCGGTAACTTTTGTGAAGCGTATCAAATTTGCAAAGCTTCAGGGAAAACCATAACTTGTCCTTAAAATGCCCTTCTGTTTTCATTTATCCTGTTGGTTACGGAATAGTTATTAAGGCTGTTTGTCCCGGCGTGGTGTGCTTCTCACATAGGCACCAGAAGATATGTTATCCTCTGGCATAAGCTATAAGAAAACAGGAAAGAAATGGGCCATTGAATATGAAGCTGAAGTAAAAAGGAATTTTATCCCCTTTGGCTGGGGTCCTTCACACTTGGTCCCTTTGTCCCACCCCACTCTGGTGCCCCTGCTCCCGCACCCCTTTTTCTTAAAGGTAAACCTGTGGTCCTGATTATAGCTGAGGCTGAAAATGGCCCTACTATCTGCAAGCAGATCACAGGTCAGAAGGAAACAGCAGGGACGCTGCCGCAGAAGCAGCCAGACCAGGGACCACACTGCTCATGTGAGCCTCGCGGTGTCTGGTGTTTTAGCTGCAGTCACCACTCTGAGAATGAAATGGCAAAGCAAGAGTTTCAGCATGCCAGTTAGAGAACTCCCATTATTGTTATTTTTACTAACACTAATATTTGGTGCTGAACCTAGTGGATTTTTGAACGCAAGGGTGTTGCAAGGAGAGGGGATAATTCTACTTCGTAAGACACCTGTGTTTGCATCACTCTTAAGCCCTCTCAGTGTCTGGCCAAATGAAACCTCCAAAAGTGTATGTTTCTCTTTGCTTAGCCATCCACTTTCATTCTGAAGGATTACTTGTTCATTTATCTTAAAGGCAGGGGAAAAATTGTCAAGATTTTCTTAAGAGTAATTGAGCTCTTGACGTAATGTTAAATAGCCTCAGAAGAAGACTTATGAGGAGTGGCTGAGGGAACTGGGGTTGTTTAGCCTGGAGAAAAGAAGGCTGAGGGGAGACCTTATTGCTCTCTACAACTACCTGAAAGAAGGTTGTAGAGAGGTGGGCGTTGGTCTCTTAGAATCGTTAAGGTTGGAAAAGACCCTTAAGATCATTGAGTCCAACTGTTAACCTATCACTGCCAAGTCCACCACTAAACCATGTCCTCAAGCACCACGTGTACCTGTCTTTTAAATACCTCCAGGGATGGAGACTCAACCACTTCCCTGGGCAGCCTGTTCCAGTGCCTGACTACCCTTTCGGTGAAGAAGTTTTTCCTAATATCCAACCTAAACCTCCCCTGGAGCAGCTTGAGGCCGTTTCCTCTCGTCCTGTCGCTTGTTACTAGGGAGAAGAGACCAACCTCCACCTCGCTACTGACCCCCAGCTCTTCTAGGTTAAAGATTGGACCTGATGACCTTAAAGGTCTTTCCCAACCCAAACGATTCTATGATTCTATGATTCTAAGATTTTTTACTGGTGCAAAGGTGTTGCTTCTCTTTGCTAAAAAGAAAATCAGACAATTATAAAAGCAGATTTAAACTTGTTCTGCTGAAGACAGGGTAGTGTATACTCTGTGGCAGCATCCACATGTGGGTGTTCTTGCCGTGTCTGAAGCAGAAACCTGCACTGACAATTTGACTATCTCATCCATCTGGTTTTCTACTCACACTGCGGCATCAAACGCCCTCTGTGTTGCTGGATCCAAAAACCCTGTCAGGTTTATGAGGAGTTATTTGTCCAAGGTGTATCCAAGAGATCTCTGGAGACTTCAAGTAAACCACTGGGATCCTGTGGGGACATTACACCTCATAGATGTCTCTTATCTGCTGTCAGACAACAGATGGTATGTGTTTCTCATATTAAATAAAGCTGCAAATAACTGCAACAGCAGGACGAGATTTGAAGTATTAAGTATTGTTTAGTTAATCCAGAAAGCCCATTACTTTTATTACTTACTCCTTGAAACCTTAGATTTAAGCACCTTTGCTCAGGTGGCACTACAGGCTTCTAAACCTCACTAACTCCCCAGCGGAGACCTTCTTGTTCCAGACAGCTTCCCAGCCCACGGGGTAAAAGACCAAATGGTTTCTTCCTCTTCTGTCAGCCTCATCTCTGAAGCAGGAGATATTGGGGCCGAGGGAGAAGGTGCCCGCCTCTATCTCCCTGCGCATCTCAGCAGCAGCTGCCAAATCTCTGTAGACTGCAGGTGAGCTGGAGCCAAGGGCTGGAGGCCACTGCTGGCTGGTTTATGTGCCTGTGTGGCACAGTGCGGCTCTACCACAGGAATCAGGGCTCTGAGTCTGAGCAAAGATAACTTACTTTGCTTTTCCTGTCCCTTCCTATCTGTCCCACTGATTTTTAGAGGGTCCCACTTTTGCCACAGGGACTAGCTGGCACTATACACCCGTGTATGGGTCAGTGAGGATGGGAACAACCACTATCATTCAAAGACAAGTGGTCTTGTTTGTGAATCACAACCTTAACTCTTGTTTGAGCTGATGTGAGTCATCTGTGTGACCAGAAAGCAGTTTTGATGAGTTGACAGGATGTGTTTCCAGCTCTGCACCCAGCTCTGACCTAGCTCCTGCCAGTTGTCTGCGCTGTACTGCTTTAGGCGGTGTACATCAGTCCAGCCACCTTCCAGCTGATGGTGCTCCCTGCTCTAATGTACGTTCTAATGAGTCAGGAATCTGCTCGCTCTGCTTCATTTTAATGAAGCTTTGAGTTCCTGTGAGACATGACTATCCAAGCTGCTATCCAAGCCTCTTTTTTCCCCTAACTGTACTTAACATGTTGAGTACAGCTGTAGAGCTTGGACCCTAATCTAACCACCTCCAGCATGTAGAATATGCACTTACTGTGTCCTTGGTCGGCTCATTGGGAACAGGAGTCCAGGAGAGGAAATTAATCTCCAAAGGCCCAGGTGGGTACCCACAAAGGGAAGGCAGCTTGGAAGTAACACTCCTCTTCATGTGTTTGAAGTGGATTTATTTTCTATGAGCAATTTATCCCAGATTGTTTTACAACACGTCTGCATCCTGTTCTGCCGACTCAACGCTTTGAGGCCGTGCCCATGAAATAAAAGACTTTAATTTTTATGTGTGTTTTTATTTCCTCACAAAAACTGCAATACAAATTTTTTCTCCCCTGGTTTCATTTGTATCACCAATGCTCTTCCCTGATGGCAACCAGAAGCCTTACGTAAAGCAGCAAAGCCCTCCAGGGTTCAGCAACCAAACAGAAGTGCTGGTGCCTATTCCCAGCTTCTTGGGAACAGCACAAAAATTGCTCACGGACGTGTTTGCCCCACATGTAGCAAAAAAAGTATTCAAGCGGTGAGCTGCTGTGAGCATTGCCAGCTTGCTGCTTGGGAAGCAGGGCTTGGGGGACCGTGGTTCTGCCCCATTTTGCCCAGTTTAAGAGCTCCTGGGCTTCTGATGGAAATCCTGATTCTCAACTAATTGCAGCCACAGTTCCTCTCTCTTCATAGCATGGCTGGTGAATTACTCTGCAGTTCTCTTCTTTACCTTACCCTAGCTCTCTCTTTAGGTATCTTTCTCTAAAGCAAAATTCTTGCTGGAATTTGATGGGTGTTGTTTCTACTCCATTTGCAAAACCTTTGGCCAAAATTATGTTGTATTATATTATATATTATTATAACATATGATAATGTATCAATATACAATATACTGATATATAACAATGTAATATTATAATATAATAATATATCAATATATAACATATTAATACCTACCTATTATAGCAATAGAATAGAATAGAATAGAATAGAATAGAATAGAATAGAATAGAATAGAACAGAATAATATTATAGATTATGGCTTCCTTGAGACACCCTTCAGAGCAGATGTACCCAACCCAGACTTTGTTGAGGACTTGACCTATGAAAACCATAACTCCTTTAAAGTAAATCCAAGTCTGGGAATCCTAATTGCATCCAAAGTAGCTAATAACTTCTGGGAAAAAAAAGCCCTCCTGTTCTTTCTTTTATAAGACCTACACAAATATCTTTTCTTTATTTACACAAGGCAATCATACAATAATTTTGATTTGTTTTTTATTTTCATGGTAAGTGCATTTTCACGGTGGATATTGTGTGTTTTGTAACCAGAGATAAAATACTGTTTATTGGCTTCCTTTATAAGATTTCTGAATAAAAGTAGTCGCTACTGTTTATTTTCATGAAATGACGAGATTTTTTTTTCCCATTGCAATTATAGAGATTTGAAGCATATAACCAAGATAATTATTGTATTAGCCTTCTGGCATTGGATTAACAGTGTTCCAGTTTAGGAAATTGACTGAAAATATGTTGACAGAATATGATTTTCTCTTACCATTTAAAATGTAATTTTATAGCAAAGTATAGTGACTTTTGCTTCTAAAATTATGTAATTTTTTCTATTTTATTGGTACATGTGGCAAAATGACTCAAGGAAAAGCACAAGTATACATAGCTTCAGTTTCCTTGAACCTCCTTTGATGGAAAATTCATAGAATACTCTTTTATCCGTACTATAACTTAAAACATTGACAGTCATCGTGGGGTCTGAAGGGTACTGTCCCTAAATCAGAGATAGCAAAAGTACTTGCAGCTTAGCCTAAGACCTGAAATTGATAGTGGTTTGATTTAATTCTGACCAGAAAAAGGATATATTTCTGTATCAGCTATGGGGGCAGTAACATCTGGCAGAAGGAGGGGTAAGCAACATGAGAATAATAATAATTGTTAGAGCCCTTCCAGCAATATCTCCTTGGTTTCAGTGCTTGGAGGCTGAACTAATTTTGGTCCTATCAGTCTGCTCTGAATCTTCAGTGAATTTATAATATAGCTGTTACAGGGAGACATGTTTCAGTTAACCTCAGAGTGGGCTTTGGATCTGCCTAGAATTTAATACCAAAACTCCTGAAAATGGAGACAGTAGCAAACTGCAGGCAGACAATTAATGAAGTAGATAATTAAGAGGGTCAGTCTATTAGACTGTCTCAGCCTTTCTCAGCTGATTATTTCAATCATCAGCTGCACTGATGTAAAATTCCAGTGCATCAGCATTATAGAAACCAATAGTTTTTCATTTGTGAGTCCTATTTTGCAGAGATTGGCAGTCATAGTTGTTTGGAACCATAGAGGTGAAAACAACCAAAAGATTTGTAATTAGAACAATTGCTGAATTTTCCATGTCATAATGAAATTCTGGAGACTGAGGCCCTTTGCAATAAGCTGGAGAATGGTTATGTTAGAAATCAATCTAGACAGTTTCCAGACTTCATGTTATTGGAAAATGGAGAATGAGTGGTTTTCTGGGGTCTTCAACTGGACCAAAAAAAAAAAAAAAGGGTTTTGAGAAATGACAGGAAGGTCATGTTTGATTTTCAGGGAGAAAAATGTGTCTCCAAGTCCTTCCTGCTATATTTCTAACTTCCAGATGATCATGTAACAGGTGTTCCCTTCCTCTTTGCTATATGGCTCTGCAGTGTTGAGAGACTATGAAACCCCCTTTCTCTGTGCAACCTGTATGATTAGGGTATAAAATACCTTCAAAAGCTGAGTTTGAGGATTAGAGTATTAAACACCAAACACCCCAACAGAACTAGAGGTTTCAATTTACCCTGCGCTTTTCTCCACGCTCATCTTCTGCCAGCTCATCTTGTCTTTCACAGGTGATATCCTTCTCTTGCTGCCATTTCCCTCAGTTTTACTGGTGTGAATTGTGTTTTTCTCTTCCAGAGCATAACTGAAGAGGGGTGTTCACCGGTTCAACCTTCAGGATAAAGGCAATTAAACCCAAGAAGTGGATCCATATTGCATTTTCTGTGGAAGCCAAGCCAGTGGAGGGTCTTCCTTTTCCCCCTCCTTTCCCACATTGCAGTTTACCATCTCCTCACTGTGCTGTCCTCAACCAAATCTATCAAATGGCTGAGACAGATGAAGGAAAAAATCTGAATGCTTTTGGAGTGTGCAATTTATCTATT
Source organism: Nipponia nippon (assembly GCF_047370975.1). Classification (NCBI taxonomy): domain Eukaryota; kingdom Metazoa; phylum Chordata; class Aves; order Pelecaniformes; family Threskiornithidae; genus Nipponia; species Nipponia nippon. The sequence goes on along the minus strand of NW_028262290.1, from coordinate 141,097,613 downwards.
TATTTATTTATTTATTTTTAGAGAAAAGAATCAAAATGCTACAATTCAACCTGGGCACATAGGAATGGCTGTTGAGTTGGGAGAGGCAAGAGTGGAAACACTTAAGGTATTTCCATAAATTACCATTAGTCTGGTTAGTAACAAATGCTGTTCTTCCTAGATAAGGAGTCTGACCTAAGAAGAGGGTGGAATAGATTAACACACATCAGAATTAAATAGCCAATATACCTGGAGCCCTAAGACAAAAATACGACGTTGTTTAACTCATTAAAGATTATACTCCCCTGGCTGAGGCACTGTGAAAAAAAATGACAGAGGAATTAATTAGGAAGTGAGAGACCTTAGGAAAAAAAAAATGTTTCCTTGAAGAAGAAGTGGAATTTGTTAATGAAGTGTTAAACTCTGCTGGCACTTTCATAAAACAAATCATGTCAGTTAGTTAGAAAAACACCGAGCTGCAGGGTGGGTTGGAGAGCGGCTGTGAGCAAGACTCTCCTTTCTGCTGCAGGGGCTGAGAGCTCCTTGAAGCCAAGGTGCAAGAGAATTAAGAATAGCCTAAACCAAACCAAACCAAAACAAAACAAAAGAAAACAAAATCTAAGATAGTTATTTTTGTGGAAAAGAGCTTCATTACATCAAAATATAATTTTAGTCAGCCCAAACCACTTCATTCATTCAGAGTGTACTTGGCTGCATAGCAGCTTAACTTGCCTCCTGGTTACGTTACCTGCTCCAAACAAGACAGGTCCCTGACATCCATTACCATTTAGGTGCATGTAGAGAATAACATACATGGGATCTCAATAAAATTTGTCCAAGTATTAAGAGACACACACGTCTACATGTAAATATACATGTATTTGTAAGACAACATATCCAATTTTTTGACTTGCATTGCTCCTGCACTTTGCAGACTGAATTCCCAGTGCTCCTTCCTCAAAGTATGAAGTGCTCTATGCTCAGGCATCAGCCCCTCACTCACCTGCCCTGTGTAATGTCAGCGTTGCTGTGTCGTGTGGTGAGTGAAAACAGTCTCTGGGGGCAGGCTCCTGAGCTCTTCATGGAGCAGGCTCTCCTCTTGGCTTTGACTTGCTGCGCCCAGGTAACAGCACTCCTAGCCATTGTGTAGGATCTCTTGGCAATGAAAACACTTAAATAAGAAATATTCACAATAGAGACTGTGATTGCCTCAATCATAGCTTAGATAGAACCTGAAGGATAGCTATGAGCAGTGAATGATGCTGTGTTCCTCGTATTTGGGAGGAGTACAGCAAATTTCATAATTTTCTATTCTTACTGGCCATCAGTAGAAAGACCAGAAACCAAGCAGTTAAGTTGAGAGGCAACATGAATAACTCTGCTAAAGAAGTTTGGATGCATAGAAATTTTTCCCACATTCTTTAGACATATTTCTAACTCTAAATAAAAACAGATCAACACAAGCTTTGTCAACACCATTTTCATGCAGCCAAATTGTCTCTGGACAGCAGCGATGCTAGTGGGATTTGAAAGTTCTCAAGCCTGGCTTTTTGAATAGGATACAGGCTCCATTTGGAGCCCACATGTTTTTAAAGGTAAATAAATTCAAAAGTCTTAACTCCTGTATGTCCAGTTGCAGTCGGATTGTCAGAAAAATTGTGACCTTCCAGATCCCTCTATATTTGACTAGCTCAGTGAGATTTTCTCAGCTTTAGGCAGATTGCTTATGACTTCTGCATGGGCTGTGCAGCACATAGTGTTGGTGCTCCATTTATGAGTCCCTGCTAAGCCTAAGAAAGAAAGTAACCTCATAACATACAGTATGCTGCCCCATGGCACACAGTTTGTAGCTAGAAAGGCTGGAAAAGTTGTTTGTAATAGAAAGTTTCTTTCTCATTTTGCAGTGCTGTAATTAGAGGAGCAAACACCATCTCCAGAGAGAAGTTGTGCTCATGTCACTCTCTCAGATCTGCAGTGCTAACCAGTGATAGAGAAAACTCCTCGTAGTTCATATGAACTTGACTTATGGCCCCAGCTTTTTCTTTTTGGTATAGTCACTCTAATTTGTAATGTTTGGTCTGTGAGGGAACTGTTTTGCCTTTCCCTTTTTGCCCCATGGCCATATAAGACCAGAACCATCATCAGGGAAGAAATAACAACCAAATCCCCCTACCCAACCCTCCTCTGAGGGCTGTGAGAACCTGAAACCAGAACCAAGTCAACAGGAAGACATAGTTCCTCCACTATCAATGCCTTCTTTCAATGTCAGAAAAAAAGTAAAGCTAATAAGAACATGTTACTGACAAGGAGCTCAAGAAGTGGGGTGACCCTACTTGTGTGTGTTCTCAGGAAATCCTGACACTTTGAAACCACGTTTTGACTGAGTCAGTTGTAGCAGAGAATTAGGAAGACAATGACAGTTTTCTGAAAGACAGAGATGAAGAAATGAAATATTATGCTGTACTAAAAGGTGTCCAAAGTCTGATTCTGTTATGAATTTTGCATTTTGGGTTCTGTGCAAAAATGCACCTAGAACACCTATATTCTACCACCATAGTGCACCATGGCTCCTCTTTAATCCAACTTTCTTCTTAGTACCAGTTGTAACATTGTATTTTGCTTATTGTAGTTTCCATCTTGGAAATTAGGGTTTAATATTTCAGCTGCTTCTAATTTGACTGCACTGAAACTTGGCTTTACTATTTACTCAGATACATTTCCCAAGGAATCCAATGAGCTGTGTTTTTTGAAGTGCAATAAAAATAGCAAACCTCTGTTGATTTCAGATGTATTTTCCAAGGTGTTATATCCAACACAGCCTGGTTCTGAGAAAATAGAAATGTGCAGAAAAATTGCTCTTGGTCCATGTCTATTCTGGATCACTCACAGCTAACACGCCAACAGTGGAGGTGTACTCCAAACCCAAAGAAATAGCTAGAGATTAGCTAGGACTTTTGCTGCTATTGCTCTTGCCAGTGAGAACAAAACAGCACTTTTAATGAGAAGTAGAATGTCCCCAGTTAAATCAGCCTGAGAAAGGCAAAAGGATGCAGTCTTTCCAGCACGAAGCAGTGGGAATTTTTCAAGGCTTTCATGACAGGGAAGAGTTTGGGCTTTGAGGAGAAATAAAACAGATATTTGGGGGCAGTGGGCAACGGCTGTAGTCACAATAGAGGTATGGATCTGTTATGAATCCATCCTGCTATGGCAGATTATTTGGGGGGATTATTTTAAGCTTAGACTTGCAGAAGTATTCATTGCTTTGTTCCTACACTGTGAAGGATCAGAGTCTTGCTTTGGTGATTATTACTCTGACATCATGTTGATAACTTCTTTCATGCTGTGCAACATGGTATTGTGAAAATGTGAGATATTTTTCAGGATGAATAAGAGTACAGATATTTGACCTACCAGAGCCAGTGGGACTATTTCTAAGCTTGACCCCATCCTCAAATGAATTTGGGAAATTCATGATACCAAAATACCTCTGAGGAGCCAGGCTTTCTCTGTTGCTATAACATGTAAAAGACTTCATGCCCATTCTACATGTCTCTGCACAGTCTGAACACAAACCACCCCTTACTTATGGTCTTGAAATCCATATGAGCAAAAATGTTTGGTGGGTTTTTTTTGTTTTCGCATTACAAAATTCATTCACGCTCAAGAGCCATCTGTGAAAGTCAGTAATGTCTCATAGTAGAGAAGAACCTCAGAGCAATATCTGAAAACAGTAGAGAAATGTACAAAATTTTGTGTGAAGCAGAGTGGTTTTAAATTTGGAAATGGAGCAATCATCTTTGGTTGTTGCTTTTAAACTGCATCTACACATGCAATTATTCTGTATTTCAAATCAGAGCTATTAGGAATATGACGGAAAAATACCAGTAGGGATGAAGTCTATTTTGATGGGCAATATTATGAACGCTTTTCTACCGGGAGAAATAAAAAGCAACCCTCCAAAAGTCGCGTAAGTGTTTGAGGCTTGGAAGGGAGTTCCCCTATTGAAAATGGGATATTGTTAACAAGCAATTATTTGTTATCACATATTATTCTATGATGGAGTCACTACATCACTGGACAAGGGAAGAGCAACAGATGTCATCTATCTGGACCGCCTTTGACATGGTCCCCCACCACATCCTTCTCTCTAAATTGGAGAGATATAGATTTGATGGATGGACTGTTTGGTGGATAAGAATTGGTTGGATGATCACATCCAGAGGGTAGTGGTCAATGGCTCAATGTCTAGACAGAGATGGGTGACAAGTGGTGTCCCTCAGGGGTCCCTACTGAGACCAGTACTGCTTAATATCTTCATCAGTGAAATAGACAGTGGGATTCAGTGCACCCTCAGCAAGTTTGCAGATGACACCAAGCTGGGTGGTGCAGTTGACATGCCTGAGGGACGGGATGCCATCCAGAGGGACCTGGACAAGTTCAAAAAATGGGCCCATGTGAATGTCATGAGGTTCAACAAGGCCAAGTGCAAGGTCCTGCACCTGGGTTGGAGCAACCCCTGGTATCAATACAGGCTGGGAGATGAAGGGATTGAGAGCAGCCCTGTGGAGAAGGATGTGGGGGTACTGGTGAATGAAAAGCTGGACATGACCCAGCAACATGCGCTCGCAGCCCAGAAAGCCAACCATATCCTGGGCTGCATCAAAAAAAGTGTGGCCAGCAGATCAAGGGAGGTGATTCTGCCCCTCTACTCTGGTGAGACTCCACCTGGGTCCATCTCTGGAGCCCTCAGCACAGGAAAGACATGGACCTGTTGGAGCGGGTCCAGAGGAGGGCTACAAAAATGATCAGAGAGATGGAACACACCTCTCCTGTGAGGAAAGGCTGAAAGAGAGGGGGTTGTTCAGCCTGGAGAAGAGAAGGCTCCGGGGAGACCTTACTGAGTCCTTTCAGTACTTAAAGGAGGCATATAAGAAAGATGAGGATAGTCTTTTTAGCAGGGCCTGTTGCAATAGGACAAGGGGTAATGGTTTTAAAGTAAAAGAGGGTAGATTTAGACTAGCTATAAGGAAGACATTTTTTATGATGAGGGTGGTGAAACACTGGAACAGCTTCCCCAGAGAGGTGGTAGATGGCCCACCCCTGGAAACATTCAAGGTTAGGTTGGACGGGGCTCTGAGCAACCTGATCTAGTTGAAGATGTCCCTGCTTATTGCAGGAGGGGTTGGACTAGATGACCTTTAAAGGTCCCCTCCAACCCAAACTCTCCTATGATTCTATCATGATCAAAGACAACAGTTAGGTCCATCTCTATCAGCTCTGAGTTTGTCTAATGTCCTTAAAATACCTCCCAAGACAGATACTCAGGACCCTCTAGGACCATCTGTCCCCCAAACGAGGAAAGACTTTCTAATTCTAAGACAGATAATGTGTAACTGCTAATTGAAGCCCATTAGTCTTGTCATTTGTCCAAAGAATATGAAAAAAAGGTTTTTCCCCTTTTTCTTTGCAGATACTGTTTAGGTGCAGAAGGCTTCATTAAATGACAGCAAGACATACTGGATGCCAAAAAATCATTGACCTGAGAGGTCCATTTGCTATCCCAAGGAACCTGATGGGTAGCAGTGCTCCAGCCTCTCCTGAGCAGCTTTATAATTCACTGAGCAGAATAGCAAACACAACTGTATTCAGGAGGTGCCACTGAAAGATTTTGTCCCTTGGCTGAATGAGAATATTCTTAGTCCACCACCGTGTCCCACGCTTTTCTAATTGCCTAATGTTATTTATGTATATTGCTCACTGGTGATGTTTCATCTAATGCAAAACATTTTTTAATAATATAAATTGTTCTGAGTCAGGATGTATTTTTCTCTTCCAACGTCTTCCTGTGCTAGCTGACTTCTGCAACTCAGCTGCATTGCTTCAGAAGCAGCTCTCTCTTGGCAGACTGACAAAACACCTCTGCCAAAATTATTTTCTGCTGAAGAGCTGGTATTTTTGAATGTTACAGAACCAATCTGGGAAAGGGCTTTCATGCTTTGTCTTTCTGAGGACTGCTGACATTCACAGACAATGTAGGGATGCTTTGCCTATGTCTATTTTGCCCTTGTGCCAACAGAGGTGTGTTCATCAGGTCATTGTGACACGAAGCAGATTTTAACTTTCTTGTTGACTTTGTCACTGGTAGCACCCACAGTGATTTTCAGTGTTGCCTTGTGGCCCAGAAAGAGGCAGTTTTATAGCAGAAGCTGAGAAAATGAACATCAAAAGGTTGCTAGCAAAGCATGCAAATAATACTGCATGTATTGCATGCATTTGATATGCTCATTGTTTTGGTGGTTTTTTTTTTAATATATGTAGATGGGCCTAATTCATGGAGAAGGGTTCAGCGCTCTCAGCTACATGAGGCATCTAAAAAATACGTGCAATTTAGTCAGGACTTTCTGCACACCAGCCCTGCCACAGCCTAGTAGCTGCCTTTTAGCAAACTAGTTGCTGGAGTGCTACATAAAGGACAGGAGCTGAATCCCCTCCCTGCGCAGCACAGCTTGAAATTGCATCACTTGCACCCCAATTGGATGACTGGGACTACAGGTGTAGAGTCTAGGTAGGTATTTTGTATTATATCTGTATGTTTAAATATATGCGTGTGTGTAGTCTCGGCATCACAGCACGCTAGAGGGTTCCCTAACCCATGGCTCTTTCAGAAACAACTGTTGAATATTTTTCCTTCTAATACTTCAGAATGTTTTAAATATTTTGAAAAATTCACTGACTAGAGGGAAGAAATTAATTAGCTCACGGCTGAGCACTGTTATGAAGAAAGAGATTTTGGTACCAAATTCCCATCAGAGAGTGGAAAGCTGGGCAGTCACTCAGGAACAGGTGGTTTGGGGGGAGGAAGGGACAGCTTTTCCCAACTGACTTTTGTGGGAACTTTGGTCAGGACTTAGAGACAGTTCTAGATGTGTCTAGAATAAAATGATCTGACAGGTTGGGAGTTTTTACCAATGAAAACATGCTTGGAGGAAAAAGTCTAAATTTTCAGTGTAGGAGCCTAAATCTGTTGGTGGTAGTTTCAATGGACTCAGTGAGGCTAGCACTTTGTTTGCAATCATTTATCTCAGGACCACACCGTAAGTCTGTGGCAGGGACATGACCCAAAAGTAGGTCTGCTGAGTCCATGCAGTCCAGTGTCTTAACCACAGGTTTTTACTTGATTTTAATAGATATTTCTGTGACCTTTAATGCTATTTTGTGCTACTAGCTCATACCTGAGTTTGTCAGAGACTTTAAGAAACTTCTTGATGGGGTGAGGGTTATTCAACTGTGCAAGAGCTAGTTGTTTGGTGTTCATTTATATCTGATTACCTTAAGAGAAGAAGACATTTCAATGCTTTTAAAATGAGTCTGACTTTTCTTTAATTGCAAAAATAGAAGCCAAAATTTTCTGAATGTTCAATTCTACACCAAAGAAATTGCATGTAAAACACTCCTGTGCAACACATAAAATAAACCAAGAAAGGGCAATTGACTGGCACCCAGCTCAGTGCAGACCCCACCAGGTATCACCTGATCCGAGGGCTAGAGCAGACCAGGTTTTCCAGGGTATATCTGAAACCCCTCTCCAGGGCTCAGTCCTCCTGTATCTGCTGTGATAGGAAATGTCAGAGCAAGGTTTAACTTCTGTGTTGTTTTCTCCAACGTTGCTCTCTAAGCAATCTCCCCAGTTCTTTGGGGGAATGACCTGAAGAGACAACAGCAGCCCCCACACATTTGCAGCCCCTGTGGGGGACATGAGTGTTGCAGGGACAGTACCAAGCATCCCCTCTCTGATCCACTTGTAGCCATTGAAGTTGATAAAAATGGGAGCTGTAAAGGGTGAAATCCTGGTTCCACAGAACTCAAGCAGCTGATGCTTTTCATTTCAGTAAGGTCGAGATTCACAAGGTTTTCTATGTGGTGAATTATTTACAGCAAGGTTCAGCTTATGTACAGCACACAATGCAACAGAACAATTGGTTTACAATCAGAAACATACATCTCCTGGTGTAGAAAATCATCAGGGTATTTTTATGGCATAAAAACACACTACACAGTACATGCTAAAGTAGACAATGAATTTCCTGGTTTATATAAAAACAAAGGGATAATTCAATTAGAACTGTATTTTCATTCATATCGGTCATAAACAATGAATTTGTGGCTTATAGGCTGTCCCTCAGATTTGCCAGCATGGGAAGTCTTGCTACATTTTCAAGCCTTTTCAATTTTGTGAACCATGCATTTCAAGCATAATCCAATAAAAACTGATTGCATAAAAATTTCCTGTCACGAACATACAGTAATATTTTATCTAGAGATGAATTAAAAAAAAAAAAAAGGAAAACTTCTTATATACACAGGGAATCATTTAAAATATGTCCAGATTTTACTGTATATGTTTGATTTCTGAAGTTCTATTGCTAATTGACAAAGATTGTATATGTTAACCATAAAATATATTTATCATGTTTCTTTGTCCTGAATGCATTCATTTCTGTTGCTGAAGTGCATTATTGGTAACTGGTGCACCATTCTGCACTCAAGAGTGTTAGTACCTGTGTAATGCAATACAAATGGCTGAAAAGCAGACACCTTTGTCCACGATATCCTGATCTGCAAGAAAAATTGTTACCAAGTTAATCCTACATGGACTATAGCTAGGAAGGAGAAACATGCTCTGGTCCTTTTTTTGGCATTTTCCCAAATTTGACAAGTCATGATGAACTGTTCATCGTGTATGTGGCAGTACTTGTGCAGGTGATAGCACATGTAGAGTGACCTGTTATCCTTCCGCATCCTTACTAACTGACTTCCTGAGGAGTCTCTCATCAAGGAGAAATTTTACAGCAGAGAAATAAAATGAAAAATCCTTGTGCTCCCTGCTTTCAAAAATGAAGGGTGCAGTACAGATTGTATCTACTTTGGGTTGGACATACTCGTACTATAATTCTTGTGAAGGCTCTGAATCACTGCCAGTTCAAAGCTACAGCCTCTGCCAGAGGGGCACCTCCCTTCGGTTGCTGGAGAGACAACTGTGAGCATGAGGGCTAAGTCCTTGGGAGTTAAATATTTGCTATATACTCAAAGACAATAAAAAAGCTCGTAAAATAAAAAAAGCCTGTAGTACAATACAATTCAATAAGCAAAACCTTTTCTTCAGCTAATTCCTGTTCATTTGTTGTGGGCCTGAACTCAGTGCATCTGCCCACACAATCTGCATCAAGCAGAATACAAGCTCTGATCATTTGTAGAGCAACACTCATTGTAGGCAGCTGTTCTATATAACTTTCATCCCTGTGGAAGCCAATACTGGTGATGATGTCTCTAAACCAGAGATATGGCCTCTTTCTTCATGGAAGTTATTTCACAGATTGTTTAAATTGTGCAGAACTCCCTCCCAGGTCCTTCTCAGAAGGGATGTTAATCGTGATGATATTTATCCATAAAGGGTTTATTCATTAAAAATGTGCACGTGCACATACACACACACACACACACTGGGAGAAGTTCATCCCCTGCAGCGGTTATTGGGAAGAGCCGTACATCTCCTTGCACATCGCCTCCCAGAAGCACCTATCCATACAACATACTGGTGATCAGCCTTGTGCTGCCATCTGCATTGAGATATGTTGTCCTTGCTTGTTCAAAACTAAAGAACTATTAGTGTATATGTAGCATAATACTGATGAATTGGGATCTTTCATGTTAAATATAAAGGTGAGACTATTTTACCAAGTGTTTTCAATGTTTGCTAGATATTTAGACAACCTTTAAAATCAGAGGGAGAAATCCTGCCCTTAGCCACACTGCTGAAGTCAGTGAGAATTACTGCTGTGTTACACAGGGTACAGTTAAATAAGATGTTTTCCATACCAAGGAGCTGTTTGGTCTCAGGTCAGTCTTCTCCACAATAGGGGGTCTTATGCTGGTGATATAAATGAGGTTACCTGTTGGAGAGCAGACATACAGCTGGGAAAGAGATTATTTCTGCTCACCTCCTGATCAGCCCCTTTCCTCAGCTCAGCGTTGTTTTAGCAAGCTGAGAAACGCAGCGTAGCCAATGTCTCTTGGCCCAGTCATTCCCATCATGAACCCATCTGGTGCAGGAGTGGGCAGATGGGTGACCCTGGTTACCTGTGCTCTATATGGGGTCCCCAGAAAGCATTACAGTAGTTAAGAGAGGCTACATATCTTCTCTGCCCCACAGTCTCTCCCACTCATGACTTATGCTTTGTGCATTTTGGGTGGACTAAGGGTCACTCTCTACCTGAACACAGTTCTTGTAAAAATTCATTGTATATATATTAATATATATAATTTATATATATATATATGTATGTATACTACCTAGAATTTCCAGATGTTTTCTTTTTTGTGCCTTTTATCTAACATTCAACTTCTCAAGAGCTTTTAGATGTTGCTTTTTTTTAAATGTCAGGATTACATTCTGTCAAAAAGAGAAATGTAATGTTATTCTGCTTCTAAAGATACTTGATCTGTGTGCTCAGACTTTTATTCCTAATTTAGTTTTAAATCTGCACCTACCATTTCCATAATTCCAGTGTTGTTTCTTTTTCAAAACAACGTGGGGCAAGCACCTGAATTCTATGAACTGGTTTGGAATAACATGGACACTTTCCAGTCTGACTTGTGGTGAGTACATCCTGGATCAACAGCAAGTCAACATAAGGTGCAAACTGTAAAGGAGAAACGTTCCTCCTGAGAACGTGCAGGATGCACAGATTGGGGAGTAAACACTTCTTGTGCTGGTGATACTGAGGTGGAGAGAAATGCGGAGCAGATAAGGAAAGGAGCTGTATCCCCTTAACCATATTTATGCAAACTAACAAACATCACCAGCACTTGGGAATGGAGGAGTCGCATCTAGTCACACTGCTGCACCTCAGACATTACACGAAGTAACCTGCTGTGGTCACTTCTCGAAGTTGCATTTGCTTGCAGTGAGAGAAAAGGAATCAGATTCTTAAAATCAGTGTAGACATCTGATGTCCTTTAAAAATTGACTGAAGATACTCGTTGTTTTTTTGTTTTTTTTTTTTTTCTTTTAAAGATAGGTTTATGATATCCTGAAATTGGATGACGAAGAAAATCTCAGATGGCATATAATGAGAGTTAAGTACCTTCCTGCCCCAGAAGAGCACAGTGCCCATCCCTGCTGCTGTGAAATAATACAAAATAAGTCTTGACAGCAGTTTGACAGGCCATCTAAATGGTCCCTCTGCCAAGGCAGGTGAACGAGGCCTAAATCCTCCCTAACACTGTCTGTGACAATTTGTGTTTCATGAAACTCACATACAACACCCTGCTTAGTCACCTTACTGTGACGCTTTCTTTTCCTGCAGCAGTGTCACATGCTTAGTAATGATAACCTTCTCACCACTTAATTTTACTGGTTAAAACAGCTGTCTTTCATTAGTCTGAGAGGAACATCCTGATCTATACTTGAGATGCTGAGAAATATTTTCTCAATGATATTCTAAGTACTCAATAAAGGGGTGCTTAGATATAGATCTGTGATTCATCTGGAAGTACCTGCAAAATTCGGTGCTGCACAGAAACATCTGCAGGTCCTGAAAAGGATACTTTGAAATTAAACCTTACAGGTACCTTAATTACTACAGCTGCCACAGAACTACAGGTGTCAAAGCAGAATAACTCTGGCACCATCCTAAATCTCAGGGCTGGCCAGGGACTTAAAGTTCACTAGATAGTTGACTAAGGAGCTGATCACGTTCTTCCTCCTGAGGTGGTATTTCAAGCTGGAGGTCTGACTTTCCCTCACTGCTGGCTGATGATGTTTGCTGTGTAGGACTCGCTTTCATTTTGCCAAGTCCCTCTGAAGCAGGTGTTCCTGGAGCAAGTACAATGATACATTGCAATGACCCAGCTGGCCCAGGAACTAAAAATTCCCAGTTTGGCACTAACATTAGCTGCAAAGTCTCCTTTTTTGTTTTGTTTTTTTTTCCCACGTGGCTAGCACTGGGTCCAGATTGCACCCGGTTTGGCTCAGGTCTTCTATGCTGCCAGAGGGCAAAGAGGGCATGCTTACACTCTGCAGAGTCTCATTGACTTGGGATCACCTACTGTTTCAATGCAAATATAACTTGTAGGTTTCAAGTGTTCCTGTTTTTGAGCAGTAATCAAATAACTGTGCATATTTAGCTTCATGAAGACACATCTGACTTTTAAAATTCCAAGCACTGGAAATGCAGATACCTTCACATTGTGTGTTTAGGATTTGCATCTTTGAAAAATTGCTCAGATTTTGTTTATTAAGATTGGCAAAGGACAGAGGAGAATTTGGGAAAAGAGGACAGAAATTCACCACATTTGCATGGTTGGTTTTATCCCAAAACAAAGTTATGTTGCTACGTTATAAACACATGTGCACTTTGTAATGGCAATACTGGCAGACTTTTAATTAAGGTAGCATTGTTGCTAAGAATTTTAATACAGACAAAATTGTCTGTTCTACCTTTGTTGCTGTTTTATTTCAGCTAAATCATATTTATTAAGTAAAGCAAATAAAAAAGAAGTCTTACTTTCAGCATCCCATGCCACAGTAAGTCTTTTAATTTGTGCTGCGTTTCTGTACCTAGTAAAGAATAACAACCAGCATCGTCCTGACAGATTTAGTTGCTCAAACAAAGCAACCACAGAAACCCTTCTGCCAGAGCAAAGGTTCACTAAACTGGGTTTTCATTTGTTGGGTGTGGTGTTTGAGAGCAAACAGATACTGCAGAGGTGATTAATGTAAGGTTGGTTTCCTCTTAAAATACACCTTGAATCCACTGATTCACGTGTCAGCTCCTTTCCTACTTTTTGATACACTGGTACATTAATTATGCATTTCTGCTGTTCCTGTGAAATGTTTTAGAGGCAAAACACTCTACTGCCAAGACATCGTAATTATTGAGGTCGTATCAGCATTCCCAATATTACTGTCACTAGTGTATGCTACTATTTTTAAAGCAGAGAAGTGAAATTTACCTTATGTGTGCAATGACAACATTTCAAACCATCTTGAGATGAAGAAAACTAGAATTTTCCATCGGAAAATATTTTGATTAGAAATTACTCAGTAAGTACCTCTAAAACACAGCCTTTCCTGCAAAGCCCAAGGGTGATGGCAACCCTAAACTCAGTATGTACATTAGACCAAATTTTTAGTGGCTGCAAATTGTCATCACTCCACTGAAACCAAAGCCGCCATAAAGACTGACATAACGCCACAGTGTTTCCACCACCTGAAGCTCAAACCGAGATCCTAAACCCCAGGTTCCAAATCTGGCTTTTCAGAACATTCTACTGAACAGAGGAAGAAAATATCATTACTGAAGAAAGAAAACAACCACTAGAATGGCAAAGCATTTCCATTTTGTACATCCACATGAACATAATAGACTGTGAAACAACTTTCACTTACATGTTGTAAACATGTACATTATTAAAACCAACATGTTCATTATTAAACTCTCCATATTATGCACACTTCTTTTACAATCAGTTCATTTGTGTCTTTAGAAACTAGGAATGCCTTCTGGAGCACTCCCAGGAAGTGCAGTGTGCCCCAAAGCTATTCAGAAATACAGCATTCATAGCAGAGCGACTTTATTGTCTTTAATGACTAAATCCGCCACTTCCCATTGTTCACTGGTAAAAGAAGAAATAGCAATACACGAAATATTGTTGTCTGAAAAAATAACCGCCTTCATATTCTTTGAAGTCTGAAAAATAGGTATGTGGCTTGAACAAATACACACAACTGTATTTTCTTGTAAATGTTCCACTGGATTAACCATGCGATGATCCGCACTGTTGGCAGACAGTTAGTTCTTGTTCCCCCGCTCCTTTCTCTTCTACGATCGCAGCGCCGGCAGCTCACTCCTCACATTGGGGAGGAAGCTTCAGTGGTGCACAGTGGCTGTGTGTGTGTGCTGGTGGCACAAAAGGAGCAAACTCCTTCCCTCCAAGGCATTGCCTCATGTATGGATAGTGGGAATTTGGTCCCCTCTCGTAGCACTGGATTCATGCCTATCCCTCACAAACTCATTCCTGGAAGGGACTTTTCCAATGAGACAGTAACTTGTGTAGGTAGACATGTACAGCGGCCTTCCATTTAAAATTTACAAATGAAGGGTAAAGCTTAGGGTCTATCTGTGTCAGTGAAGGAATAACTGAGCCTGGCTGAACAGAATATTTAAAAATGGTTTTAAATCTCTAAGGATGAAATTGTCTCCTGTTTTCAAGCTCTACGCCAAACTGTATTGCGTAAGTCATTCCTGAACATTGAAGAGAGTTGTTCACCGCTCATCTAAGTCAACAGGGATTTGTCTGCTATTTTCAATAGAATCTGAAATAGATTATCAAGGTTTATGGTAGGACTAGTTTATGATCTCCTTCTATGGGACTCTCTAAAGTGTGTTTTACCTTCTGACATACAGACTGTTCTGCGGTCCTTCCTCAACACACCTGCAGGGTTAGGGCCTCTGTCTGTAACCTCCGAAGTTCCCTCAAAAGAACTGACATTTAGCTCAAGTGCCTTATTTCAGTTTTTGTATTCTCCTTTACTATCTGTCAAGATCTGGATTTAAGACTATTCTAAGCCATGATATTTTAAGTACCTTATGCAATGCTAAGGAGAAAAATCATTATGGATGGAACCGCAGCAAGCAAATGAAGGAAAGGAAGAAATTTTACAGCAGCAGCAGAAGTCCCACATGAATGCAACTGCAGTATAAAGGATGCCATTCTGCCTCTCCCCATTCACCTAGGGCAGTATTTTTACAACTCCCAGGTCAGGGCTGGTATTTAGACACTGGAGATGAGCAAGTGTCACCACTGGCACTTGCAGCTGCCTCCTCCTCTGACCACGTCTTCCTGCTTGGGCTGGGGTTGAAGCGTCAGATGCAAGTGGAATAGCAGGGAAAACAAAGGGGGACTGATAACTTTCCAGCTTCCCTCAAAGTTAAAGACTGTGATGAATATCTTGAAGTTGTTAGCATTTGAAATATCCCATGCACTTCTTAGCCAAAGGTAAAGGAGTGGGAATCTGTAGGACAGTTTTTCACAGAGATGCAAGAAGGAATGACATTATATTCATTAGACATTTTATGCGTAAAACTCCATGGGAGTCACAGCCCTGCAAAACTTCCTTGGCACTGGCCTGGCTGCTTGCAGATTCTTTACAATTAGCTTCATGTGGGAGATTAATCTATTTTATTTCTTTTGTGATTTGGAGAACTTTTGCAGTGACAGTACTGTAACTTCTAACTGCAAATCAGCTTCTCCCTGACCTGATTTCTGCCTCAGTAATCACATAAAGACTCTAATGATGCTTTGAATGTGTGATAAAAGGTGCTTATTACTCACGAAACTGTACATTCATCATGTTTTTCTGATGACAGACTCACATATGAAATCACCGCCTTCAACAATTAGGAACTCAGAACAGCAACCAGATTCTAAAAATAGATGCTTCCTGTGCTAAGACGTTAGTTTCTCATTTCTTACCTGGGATCCTTTACTGCCGTGATTTTAATTTTATAACAGAGACAAGCATTCATCTAGCATTCATCTCAGAATGGCTTTCAAAGAAAATTATAATTTCAAAACAAATTTCACAGTTTATTCAGAGTGAAAGAATTGTGCCTTAATGATGAGTTTCTGGGCAGAGCAACAGGGTGACAACTTTTCCTATAAATAAATATTCTTGAACTACCAGTATTGTTAAACAAAAACTATTATAAGATGCCTTTAGGACTTGTTTGAGGCAGCCTAAAGAACTGATCTGTTTCTCTGAGGGTGTTTGAGATCTTGGTATGCAATGGCTATTCCAATCTTCATTTGTTTTTTGCACCTGTTAATGGGATGGCAATATTTTGGGGTATCCTTTGGGGATGGTAATGTTTTGGGGCATCCTTTGGAGATCATCAAGATTTGAATATTTTGGAGTGATTCTTTTTCTGTTCATCCATTTGATTTGTCTTAAAATGTGCAAAATCTTTTAAGAAGTCATCAAGCTCATTAAAAGGGGAAAAGTAAAGGATTTCAAGCCAGTCACATCTTGTGAAAGTTGATGGTTCAAAATCTAGTGTTAGAAAAGTACTGAAAGCAAAAAGTGCTGAAAGTTTCCAATTGCAATGTACTGGTTCTTTCTTTCCTATTCGCTATGGGCTACGTGGCACTGTTACTACTGTGGGATGGTAACTTCATACAGCCGGTATCAGGAGATGTGGAGATGACATACCCTGGTGGGCAGGTCCATGTTCACTCCCTGCTGCAATGCACAGGAAGAAATGCTGTTCCCAGCTCTGCATCAGACTCCCTCTACGCCATCACAGTCAGAGGCTGATGGGGTTTGAATATGATGTGTCCTTTCACCTGGTCTTGTTCTCTCCTGCAGTGGCTTGGATTTCCACATTCCCACCTTTGTCCCCACTTCGTTCACAATCAGAATGTGAAATGATGTGTTTGCCATGGCTGGTGCTGAGCTAGGCAGATGTCTCTCCAGATTTTAATGCAACGAGCTCCGAGTCCTCTGCATATCTTCCATTTAACTGTTCGTTGTTGGAATCATGATGGTACAGGTAAACGGGGACCTCTGTGATAGACGTTGCAGTGTAGGAGGTAGATCGTGTGGAACAGTGCTCTCGGCGCCTTTGGCCCCACTGGGTTTTGTACTGTGTCCATTGCCTCTTCAAAGCTCCTTGTACCTGTTAAAGAAAAACATGGTTAGAATGAGGCATAATCTAAACCCCTATAATTGTAGACATTTTTAAATATGCTGTGGGAAGAGGGAAGGGAAGGGAAGGGAAGGGAAGGGAAGGGAAGGGAAGGGAAGGGAAGGGAAGGGAAGGGAAGGGAAGGGAAGGGAAGGGAAGGGAAGGGAAGGGAAGGGAAGGGGAGGGGAGGGGAGGGGAGGGGAGGGGAGGGGAGGGGAGGGGAGGGGAGGGGAGGGGAGGGGAGGGGAGGGGAGGGGAGGGGAGGAGAGGAGAGGAGAGGAGAGGAGAGGAGAGGAGAGGAGAGGAGAGGAGAGGAGAGGAGAGGAGAGGAGAGGAGAGGAGAGGAGAGGAGAGGAGAGGAGAGGAGAGGAGAGGAGAGGAGAGGAGAGGAGAGGAGAGGAGAGGAGAGGAGAGGAGAGGAGAGGAGAGGAGAGGAGAGGAGAGGAGAAAAGAAAAGAAAAGAAAAGAAAAGAAAAGAAAAGAAAAGAAAAGAAAAGAAAAGAAAAGAAAAGAAAAGAAAAGAAAAGAAAAGAAAAGAAAAGAAAAGAAAAGAAAAGAAAAGAAAAGAAAAGAAAAGAAAAGAAAAGAAAAGAAAAGAAAAGAAAAGAAAAGAAAAGAAAAGAGAAAAAGCTCCAGGTCTAATTCCATCAGGTTCAGTCTGCCTCTCTCCTACACTCTGCTCCCAGCTCCAGAAGCAGAAGCTGTTGCTCAGCTCTCGGCCTTAACTCCCTCCCTGCCTACCCTACGGCAGCAATTAGAGTTTCTGCAGTTGTTGCTGCTTATGAGGAGCAGGTATGGGTTAGCTGTTCCCATAAGAGGTAAATGTGGAACAGATTGTTGCATGGGAACACAGTAGGATGCTGTGGTAGAAGAGGGAAGAGGAAGGAGGGATGGGGATTAAAACCCATCTGATGCTACAGCTGGATCTTTGCCCCTGGAATGGCTAATACATTGTGATCCCTGAAGAAACTTAACCTTGAGTAAAACTGGCCATGAATGGCAAAGTGTAAGTACATTTCAAGAGCTTGTCAGGGCTAATTTTGTAGAGAGAAAGAGTTAGAGGATTAGTACAGCTAAACAGAGATTTTGTTCCAGTAATTTAAGAAGAGGTTCTGTGCTGGCAAAAAACCAGCATTGGTCATAGCCCTCTGCGTAGCAGAGAATTTCAACATTTGGACATTCGTCTTCTAGGAATAAAATATTTTATTCAACATTTACATTAGGAGTGATGTTATATATGGAGCTAGGGTATGACTTAAACTATTGAGTCCTGCCAGGGAATAAGAAACCCTTCTCCAGCTGCACATTCAGGCATGCTGGCACTCACTAGCTCCTTCCCAAAGCAGGGAATGGGCAAACCCTGGCTCTGTTCCTCCAGCTCAGCTATTCCAGCGAGCAAAATGTGAGAACAGGAGCAGTTTGCTGTAATAATCTGCTGTAAATGACCATCCCTCCAGAGGAAGGCAGGCCCAGGTAAGGCACTGTGATGACAGGAGCGTCCTGGAGTTTCCGTGCTCCTGCTGAGGTGGACATTGTATGTCAGTCACTTTCACTCAGAGAGTAGTCTGAAGTCACCCTTTAGGCTCTGTGTAGAACAATATCTTGATTCATATAGATGAATCTGAATGACTTTAATATTTCCCAAGTCTCCACAATTCTAATCACTCTATTAATATGTAGATAGTAAAATGTCATCTACTCACCACCCACAGCTGCCTGCAAGAAAGCTGTTTCATGTCACATAAGGACAAGACTTCATAAGGAATTGTTATGAATCTGAGATGCTTACTGAGTGTACAGCACAACTATGCAGCATGCCAAGAGTGGCTATTTCAATTGCTTTGTTTTTTTATTTTTAATCCAAGACGCAAGCCAAGGTATGAGGACTGATGCTATAAATCCTTACTCATGCAAGTAGTTGCACTGACTTTGGTATGACTACTTTCTTGAGTAAACAAACGTTTGCTGGACTAGCCCTTTAAAACTAACTGAAAACTATATCCATGCCCAGTTTCCAACACTAGCTATTTTTTTGCTATTGTTTAGCTTAAGACAAAGTACTTAAGAGTTCTTTTAATCTGGAGAAATGTATTCCTATTAACCTTCTCCTAACACATAAAGAAAAGAAAATAAATAGCTGAGTGTAGGTTAATTAGATATCCATCACAGAAAAGGCATATGGTTACAATGGAACTTTAATTACAGGGGCTGTAAGCAAAGCTTACTATGCCAATATTGAGATTTAAAGTGAAATGGCTGCATACAGGGATGTTGCATATCACACCATTGCCAAAGTTAATTAGTGAGAAAGAATTACTGCATGCAACAGTAATGCAGTTGTAGCACATGATACAGAAATATTACATATGAGGTAAACCCTGTAAAGATTTTAGTCACTTTAAAATTGCCTTTTGATGTTATAGTATGAATACTGTAGCTTAGTCGTCCTAGAAGCTATGGGGAGGAACTGGAAGAAGAAATCTTCAGAAGGATTAAGTCAGTGACTTTCCCCAATATCACACTGGGGCAGTGGCTCCTGTAACCTACAGCTGGAGACACAATGAGGATAATGCAGAAATCTTGGATGTGCACAGCAGCTCTACCCGCCCACAGCCATCTCTCCACCACCACCACCACAGTCATTAGTGCCTGTAGCCACTGGGTACCCCTGGCCATCACCTCTTCCCCTAAGTATTGACTGTGTTTGCATTTCACAGCAGTTCATCCACTCAGATTAATCTCAGCGTCTTTAGTGAAGGTGGCAAGAACACGCTCTTACAGCCTTCCGTTTCCTCTCCTAGCCCCCCTTCCCCTGCCCCCTGCATACTCCTCAAGGCTTTGATCTCTCTTGCATGGGGTGAAGAGCTGCTGTGAAGGTGATGAGCTCCTGCTGAGCTCTCAAACTGCTCTCAGTTGAACTGGAGTCTGACAGCCAACCACAGGTCTGGAGATGATAACATGGTTAACTGAAGAGGGAAGAACAATGTCACTGAGTCTTACAAAGCCTGCCGTGAGGAGCTCATAGTTTTCTTCTCAGAAGGGAGTGACACTTAAATTGTATGTCTGGTTGGGGAGAGAACAGGTACATCCTTTCCAGTTCAGCCCATGATGAGAAGTGCCATTAGTCCAGTTTAAAAGTCTCCACGGAGCAGTGAGAGCATGAGGTCAAAGCAGCCGTGTTTTTATTCTCCACTGAACTGCTGGCCTGTGCAAGAATCTGGCCACAAACGGATAATGGATAGTACAAGCTGCTGTACTTGAGTAAAACAATGTGTTAATCTAGATTTCTGCCATCATTCCAAGGATCTCAGATGATCATAATTTAGTGCCAACTAAAACTGTTCATGCATGGATTTTAAATGTGTAAGCAGCATTACTGAAAATCACATGCACAGCCATAACATATTAACGACCAAGGAGGCTCCTGGAGTCTCCCAGGAGACTGGGAGAGGCAGGGCGATGCCTGCCATGCTTTCCGCTGTGATAGCAGATGGAAGAAAGTAAAGTCTAAAGAAATGAAGAGCCTGAGTTTATTTACTCTGCTCTTCAGAACTTAAAAGGTTTTTCTGTTCTCTATTAGCCATTCATGCCTCTTTGGCACACAAGATATATGGCTGTTTTTTTTCCAAACAGACTTTCCATTTTGTTGGCCAGCCTTGCAGTCTAGAAGCAATCTCAGGCCTGGAAATATGGTCTGGTGAGCAGACTATTGCAGAGACCTTGTATCATCTGTACAACACTGTTGTCGTTGGACAGAGAAACTACAGTGCTGCTGGACACTGAGATTTTATATGAAAATGCACAGGAAGGTCTCTCATTTTAAAAGTCCAAACCAAATCCATTGTTTATGTGTTCTTCCACATGAATGCAGGCATCAGTACAGCTTCTTATTACTATTTTTACATTTCTTTCTATAGATGGGCTTATGGTACTAAAGTGAGGTTGGTGAGATAGTAGGTGATGAATGCAATGTAAAACACTGTCAGGGGGTACTGAGTTTAGCATTGTTTGTCCTGGCTAAACTTCATGTATTTCAGCCTTGAAGTTAAATATTCCAGTAGGAAAAAGTAAATCCCAGAGTATCCAGGCTCCTGTGGTACTAAAATTAATCTCCTTGCTCCACACTGAATTTTCTCATGAGAAATAATTTTGAGCTCTATGGGAGCAGATGTATACAGCGGCTTGGAAACAATCTCCTACCATGTCTGAAGACCAGACTGTGGCTTTGGTCTGTCATACTGCACACAGCAAGACTGTTCCGCTTAGTTCTCCTGGGCAGTCAAACTCAGACCAGCACTCCCTTTGGAAGGACCTAATGCCATATTGGCATTAGTCTGTTGCTGTTCTTCTATAGGTGTTGTGCCTTATATATCTACACCTTGTGTAACTGCACGAATCAATAGACTTGGAGGAAAGGGGTCATAATCCTTTCATCCTCTCTTCTGGCGCAGCCCAGCACAGCTACTCCAGTACATAAACTTGGTTGATGTTTATTGGTATTGTGCTGATGCAAGTAGCACCGAACTGTCTTGAGTCTATATTAGAGAGGTGTCATCTTTGGCTCTCTGCCCACTTAATGGGAAATTCTAAAAAAACCTTCTGTTATTGTCCACTAAATAAAATTTCCTATAAGAAAATAATGAGAGGGTTTCTTAACATCCCTGCCATTGACCATGTTAGACAGTCTGCAAGTCTGCAGCAGATACAACAATTTTAAAAATGGGTGTAAAGGTGAAAAGTACCCAAACATCAACAAAAATCACACTCAACATGTCTGGGAAACGTGAATCCCAACAGCTGTTTGTTCTTACTGCCTGACACTGATGAATGTTTCTGATCAGCCACTCCATCAAGGAGTCATTAATCCTACACGCAGTCTGCAGCTGCTCTGAGGTAGTTAAGCCATCCATGTGATCACTTATGGGAGCAATAGACTACAAACCTGCAAGCCACATTTCAATATCAGATTCATTTTTATCTCGTTTTGGGCATCATCCTTTCCAAATATGTCCCCTTAGTGATGGGTCGCTGACAATTCAAGTATCAAAAGTGGATATCACTTTCACAAGGAAGAAGTTGTTTTGCTGTGGGCTGCCAGATGTGTCAAAAAGGCTGTCAGAGGCAACCAGGGGTTTGGTGACTATTGCTGTTATTCAGGATTTGTATCCAGACCATGCATCTTCAGTCACATAAGGAATGTCTGGCTGCTACTGCAGCTTCCTAACAGCAGCTCAGTCAGTGCAGCAGTCCACAAAGTGCGTGTCTCTGAGGCTGGACATCTGAATATCATGTATGAATATGGTGTATTTTCTTAATCCAAATATATTTATTCTGAATTCTAAATTAATGTAATACAATACTTAATGAACAAAAGAGAGCTGCATATTTATTTTAGACTAATTTTCACTCCTGGAATGTGGCTTTTGGTTTTCTGCCTAGCGCACTCTAGGTTAGTACATATGACAGGTAAATTCATTCGTACCCTGCCATCTAATTTTGAATTAAATGATACACGTGGTCTGCCATGATGTTGGCAAGCAGATGCTCCAGATCTATTCATCATTGGGTAACTTGAAAATTGTATTCCTGGAGTTGTAAAGGTGGATATGCTTCTCTGACATTGTGGCATTGCCAAAAGTACTTTGGAATTAGAGCTATCTGATGAAGCATACCTAAGAAGCAAACAGCCTTTAAGATACTTTATATTTTCAGTGCATTTTCTTGCTGCCTTGCCTCATTTTTAGCATTGCTACAGCCTTTCTAGGCACAAATCCATATGTTCTCATTAGGGTTGGAGAATTACAGAGTAATTGACCTTTTATTCTAAAGCTATAAAACTTAAAGCAAATTTGTTTTGCAAAATCTAATCTGAAAAAAATGGAAGATGACGTTGGGGAGAATGAATAAGGAAGAAGGCAATGTTCAAGACCAGGCTTTTGGGGTAACACATTGTTTGGAGGTGATGACACACTGGAGCACCGCCTGTCCAGGCATTCCTACAGGGAAAGGATATTTCAAAAATTGCCTGGCTGGTCTCTGCTTTCTCCATGCCAGGTCCTCCCTACCAGGGAGAATCAGAAGTCTTTCCTTGTTTCCAGGGCATGGAGACCGGACTGTGCGAGAAAGTGATGACAGTAAGGGAAAAGGAGAAAGGTGGTAGTAGCCTGCAGATCCTGCAGGGGACAGAAATGTGATATGAAAAAAATAGTTGTACGTCTCTCCAGCTTTTTTTAATTAGACCCATGAAACCATCAACTCCTGTAGCATGATTTTTACAGCTATCATTAAATGTTAGGTTCTGCTGTTATTAACTGCTTGCATTTTGCCATTCTCTTTCATTCTCCTGAGAAGCCATGCTACAGGATTACAGTGGGAAGCCTCTAATCTTTTCTACTGTTGCATTTCTCTGTACATTTACGCAGCAAGCCAGCCAGAAGCAAATGTCTAGTGATGTCGACGAGTGGTGGCAGAATTTAATACTCTCTGCCATCCCAAAAGTTAGCAAACCAGCCAGTAGCACCTTATTAATAGATAACTTGCTTCAAGTCGCTATCAAAACATCAGCATGGTCACATCATTACTGGGAATTTGCTGCTTTCTAATAATATACAGGGATAAACAGGAGCACAAATATCTTTTTAGGCTGGCATACTGAGTGGTAGCATCACAAAGCTTGCTCTGTACCTAATTCATCTGCTCTGGATTCAAAATTAACTCTTTAAAGGACTTTCTATCTTTCCTAAGGTATGCAGTGTTTTATTTTGCTACAGTTGAATGCTTTGATGTATTGGAAAAGCATTTTTCTGCTAACCATCTTTGGAAAATGGTTTACTGTAGGAATTTAAATGGTTCTTGACATATTTTAACCAGCTATTTTTTTGTAAAAAAAAAAAAAAATGTAGTGAAGTGGACATAAAACCAGCTGTAGGTATATAAAATATTGATCCAGCTGTAAGAGAACGGGAGACATCTTTGCCTCAAGGGCTTTTGTTGCTCAATTACTATGTGAGAAACACTGACCTTAAAAAGGCCAGTGCTAATCCTCAAAGGAGTGAAAGTAACCGCACTCCTCCAGGCTCCTCTGCTCTGACAGTGCTACGGGGACGGCATCTGCCACGGCTCTGGGGCTGAACGCAGCACACGGCTCTCCAGGACAGACCCCTGAGGATCCCCACTGCTTCTTATGGGGCATCGTGCTCCTTCCAGGCAATCCATCCCACTATTCTGGGGCAGGAAGAGAAGTACAGCATTTTTCTCCTTTACTTAGACCTCTGTCTCAAAATTGCAGATGGTAGGGGGAGGGTCTAATGCCTGTACCTCATTTGGTGCCATCTGCTTCGCAATGGTAACACTCCTGATTCATCTCTTCAGAGATATTCAAGTCACGCTCTGCACAGAGCTTTCAAAAACACACACTGCTGCTTGTATATAAAGAGTAAAAAGTGACTTTGTGTGGTTTCAAAGATTGTAGGGTGACATGCTTAATTTCTGCATTAATGAACAACAAAGTGACTATTTTTCAAGTTCTGTTCATTTGCTGTATTTCACGTGCTTACCTCGCCATTGAAGAAACAGAATATAGTTGCCACAAGTAAGCCCTAAGAGAAAGGAAAAGAAAAGAGTTTAGAGGTCAGAATATATATATTTTTTTTGCATTGTTTGGAAATTTAGACTTGAGGGATACAAGATAAAAACATTAGTCCACTTCCTCTGCATCGCAGACATTTCACCTAACCTTCTCCTCATTCATAGTTATGTTATTACACTGATTTTTGTCTTTTCAACATATTTTACCATTTTCTTCTATATTACTAGCATTTATAGATTATCTATTTTGGCTATGAAGTTATTTTTGTACCAGAAGCCTAGAGAAGGAAAATTAAATGGTATGTAAGGTAGATATCTTGCTTATGGGGGAGGACCACACTGGTACTGACTTTGCTGCAGAGATGGCAGAGGAATTGTGTCCTACAGGCTGCCACTCATTTGTCAGAGTGCAGTTACCCAGTTGAAAGTGTCAGCCAAGGAGAATCCAGCTGCCCCAGGAAGGCTTTCAATCGAACTGTATATCAGGATAAGTGAGCTTTTATGTGGGGCATCATGATGGATGGTGAGGATGTGAAAAGAGGTATAAATGGTCAGAAAAAGAAAAAAAAGCACAACAGGTGAGTTAGAAAGTAGTGGGCAGAGAAAAAAGAATAATAGATACTGCAGATCATAGCGTTCTAAATGGCTTAAAATTAATTTAATTGCCACAGTTGTCCAGATAATATTTCACTACTGCTACAAGATTAAACAGGGCCAAGCCAGGGACATGAGGTGAGAAAGTGTGAAATTAATAGGAGAGAAAATTCTCGCACACGGAGCCTGTCATTCAGAGTCATGTAGTTACACTGGTCCATGTTCTAAACTGCACTTGCTCTTATTAAAATAGCATTACATAGCATCAGTGGGAGCCAAATGCCTTCATTTTAAATTACTTAAAGCAGTTATTATAAACTAAACATATGGCAGTTTGTGAAATTGAGGGGAAAACTGCAATACTATAGCTTGTGTTCCCAAGGGCTACTTTGAAAAGCTTTACAGCTGTATCTTTTTTATAAGCCCTCATTTAACTGATTACCAGTTAAATTGTAGCTAATGCTTTTAAAAATGTCTTGGACTCTCAAGTGTATATTTTGGACCACAAACGCAGGGTAAACAACAACTGTTTCAACAAAATGCTTATATTTTAGAGATGTACAGGCTGGTTTGAAGAGGTGCTGACCACCTGAATTTTGGCAATTATTTTACTCCAATAAATTTTCTCTAATGCAGAATTTGTAATTTGACATGCCTTCAAATATGAACACAGAAAAGCATGTGCAAGGAGGAAGAAGGGCAGACATAGTGAGAAAAAGAAAGTTGCTTTTCATATTGTGGAAAAACTATGAGTATTCTCAAAAAACTCAAATCCCAGTATAAAATATGCAATGCACGATGGTTTGTCCATAAGGTCTGGTTTCAGAAACACCACAAAGTCAACCAAAATCTTACACCTCTAAAGCAGGACTTTGTCAGACCACAGATTCCTAAACAAAAAATTATGCAAGGGGAGCAAATGCATCACTTCCCGGTGCCCTATATGGATTTTTTGCTGCGCTGTGTGCGCTACATTAATTTGCACAGTCTTGCAAGACATCTGTTGTTGAACTGCATGGGACATGGTCTCAGTAGGGGTCTCACTATTTTGCTAAAGTGTGTTTATATTAACAGTAGTCAGCCAAGATGGGAAATGAGATGGATCTTAATCTCCTCTGGGAGTAGAGATGCTCAATGGACATCCCATGTGAGGCACAGCGGATACAAAAGACACCAGGAGGAGAGAAAGAACTGGAGACATTTTTCTAAGTCTGTTCTTCAGAGAGAGCTTTTAGAGGGAATTTGGGAACTGCAGTTCACCTAAAGGCAGAAATTGAACCTGAACTATTGAAGTAAAGCCATTTTCCATTTCAGTTCCTGTACGGTATTTGAATTCCTCTGTTACATCTTGCAGTTGCTCTACTTTTCTTCTGTTGGAGAGTGTAGTTCCCTTAACTAGTGTTTTCTCCAGACAACTTCTGCCAGAAAAGCTAAAGAGGAAGCTGTGGTGATGCCTCATATCCCTTCCGTTGCATTTCTGGTCTGGAGCGAGCTGAGAGCAGATCTGAGACCATGGATGTTGTACATCTCCTGGATGAAGAAATTATTTTGTGGGATGTGGGATATTATGTGGGATGTGTTTATCCCACATACATCTCACTGCTCTTCTTCTACCAGCAATGGTCCTCTGGGCTCTGCCACCTATTTCTCCTATTTCTAGCTCTATTTCTATTATTTCTATTTCTATTCTTATTTCTTCCAATTTATATGTCAAGTTTTGCCCATAATTCAGAGTACTATCATTATCTCCAGCTGTAAAGCTACAGAGATAACTATAGCACATACCACCTTTGTCTCTTCAGAGCCAGGAGGGCTTGGGATGATGGCAATTTTACAGTGGATCTATTAAAACATGTGGCAGACTGGATGTAGGCTAATTATTTCATGTAAGGCCCACAGGTTAATTCTCATATCTCTTTGACACGTCTTACATATTCTCTCAAACTGCTGCTGGTTTTTGCTCAGGGTGCAATTCTTGTTGAAGATGAGACCTCTAGGTCAATTATGTCTCTCTGCCACTGTGTGGAGTTGTTAAACTGACCTGTGATACATTGTCTGCTGACAGCAGGATAATGTTGGCTGTAGTATTGAAGGTACAGATGAAGAATACATTTAGAGATCAAGGCCTTTAATGACTGCTTCTGAAATTCTTTATTTCCAGAACCGTGTGAAGACCAGATGAATGTGGCTTTCAGCTGAATCATGCCTTAGGGATTGTCCACAGTCAGCAGCTCTCAGACCTTCATGTACCTTATTTATGCCATGGTGAGTTTTTCCCTGTGTTTAAGTGCCTATACTAGTCCAAGGACATTCTTTGCTTGACAGGTATTAAATTTCTATCTCACTCTCCTAGAGGACACGAGTGTCTACAAGAGAAGTTCCAGTAATTTGCTCAGGTTAAAAAAGAAACAAACAAAAAATACCTATGCAGATACTGAAAATTTACATGGGTTTCCACTACCGCCGTTATTTTTCTTCTAGCTTATGTCTCCATAAAACAAATAGAGCATATATAGATATGCTTATTTCTGTTATTCATGAGCATGTCCGTGGCCTTAGTCTCTGCCCTAATTACACACTGTCTTGCTGTTTAGGCTTTAGCAGGGTAATATATTCATTATTGATTGTAGATGATAATGGCACATGTAATTGTGCAGATCGCCATAATATAAAAAAATCAGTTTCTAATTCTCTGTGTGGGCTTTGGTCCATGTCCATTCACTTCTCACTTCTGCATCTGAATGGACAGAAAAAAAAAAAAAAGCATGGCCAAGATCCTTCATTGAAGTGCTTCCCATTCCCATCTCTCTCATTTCAGCAAAGATACAGAGCTTTGAGAAAAACAATACTGTGTTCCTCATCATCTTCATTCACAGCACATTCATACAGCATCTCTGAGGTAAATGACTGCATTGTAAAGTGTTCATCTATGTTAGTTTTAAAAAAAATAAGCAAAGCAAAGAATGTGTCTGTGCAGTTTCTGCTGCTACTGAGCTGGGGAGATTGTCACGAGAGGGCTGAAGTCGGCAGCCCACCTGCTGCAAAATGATGGAGACATCCCATCAGCCAAAGCTCACACTTTGCTGCTTCTCCCGCTCTCTTCTGGAGGTTTCATTACTGTCATTTTGTACATGAATTTTTCATACAAAAATGGCACTTTATAAGATCCAGATTTAAAAAAAAAACATTTTCCCTAACTTTTATAGGCTCAAAATATTAGCAAGTTTTGAAATTACTAATAATGCAAAGAAAAAAGGACCAAGAAATAAAAAAAACCCACTTGTTGTCAAAAGAATTCCTATGACCTTAACTTTGCATAGCAGGAAAAAATGTTTCCGGTTTGACGTCACAAAGGATATTTATTTCTCTTTAAATGGAGAAACAGATGGAATGAATACCTTTTAAAATGCACTGAAGTATCTTAGTACTTTTAAGAGGCTACTTTTAAATGGGTTAATTTTGTTCTGTGTAAAGCTGCATAGAGAGTTGAATTTACAACTCAGAGGCAGGGTGGATATATATGTGACCCAAAACCATGCCTAAAAAATACAAAATACCCTTTACACAAATGAGGCCCCTATGAGCTGGATCCTCCTGCCTGGCAGGGTGAGGGCTGCAGTCCTGAGGGTGCTGCTTGGAAGCTGCTGCGCGACACAGAAGTAATCTTACTTGCAGAGACAGAAAACTCTGATTATTCTCCATTTGATCAAAAAAACCTTTTTATTTGTCAATAAAAAAACCAAGGCCCTTATGATGAATAGCATTTTCATTTCTCATTAGAAACAGACTTGCACATTTAGGGCCGCAGTCAGCAAGGTATCGAGAAGAACAGTAACTTTAAGTGCTTGCATATTGCTGTTGATTCGGGGGCTATTTCTCCACTGCACTAAGCTGACCTCCATGGCTAAATCTTCTCTGGCATAGCAACAGTGCTGTGTTAGGTAACGTGACAACTTCTACAAACCCAGCTACAAGATGATGGAGAGAGAATTCGGTGAGAGGGGACAGTTGGTGGAAGGAACTTGCAAGCAGGAGTGTGCTAATCACAGGGCTTGTTTGAGGGCATCTGGTCGTGGGGGTCTATATGTGGGACTAACTGATGTATCATGGGGTTATTGAATTTTTCTACTCTTTCTTTTTTCTTGTGAGGCCTCTGCTATGGACCAATGCCAGAGATCAGAAGCTGGGATAATGGGATGTGCTCGCTGGTAGCAGACCCTCTGACAGGAGCTCAGCACCCTGATCTCTTTTCAGCCTGGGACCCCTCAAAAGATGCTCAGTGGCTCCCGGGGTGGGGGAAGTGGCAGGGGCAGCCCCGGGGCCCACAGAGGTGCAGGTGGCCCTGGCGGGTTGTGAGGCATGAGCCACGTCCCTCCCATCCTCTCTTGCTGCAGGGACCCGAGTGCAGTCACAGGCAGGAAACAGGGCTGCTGCTGCTTCACAGGAGGCACCCTCTTTGCCCAGGTGTACTATTTCATCTTTGCTGGGCAGCACGATGGGACTTTTCAGGCTTTTAAGTGACAGGTGTGTTTTCATGCGAGAGGTGTGCAAGGAGCCAGTGCATCCTGTACTGTAATGTTTTACACCCTGAGAAGACTGCATCTTTCATGTGCTTTCAGCATCATCTAACAGGCTTTTGAAAGTCAGGTTGTCTAGGAAAATCTGTAACTCACTGACTCTTCTGGAGTGCAAATGTTTGCTTTGTGGTGCCCACTTTAGGAGCTCTGTTTAATAAGCTAACTGAATGTTCAGCAATGCATCTACATCATCCATACTGTGCATAAGTTATGCCACTTAAGGGTTGAAATATCTTTCTTTTGCCTGGTGCAACCTTTATTTCAGCACAGTCTGGAGGCTGAAGAGCTGATATTGGTGATGGTGAGAGGAGATACTAGTATTTACTTTTACAGGATCCATGGGAGGCTGGCTGACTGTGCTGGAAAAGTATATGCATTCATATTTGCAGCACAAAAGCCAGTCTTAATGGTTTGGTTTTTTTTTAATCATTTATACATCTGCTCTACAGATCTGTTAAGAAGAATCTGGTCTATGTGATGAAATAGACACAAGCTGATACAGGGGAGGTAGACATATATTGTTTGTGAATTGCTCATATAGTCATATTTGAAAACCCACTTCTGTTTAAAATGGTGAGCATTGATAATATCACTGCAAAAAGAGCAGGACAATTCAAAACCAGGCTGGCATCTGTAATTCAAAAGTGACTTTAGCAGAGGAAACCTAGCACGTAACATCTCGATGTGTTGCTTTTCAACTGGGAAAAACATTCTCTGAAAGAAATACCATTACACAGTTTCTTGTGGGAACAAATTCTTTCTCATTCATCATCTTCAATCCTCTGATTTTTACAATAGACTGCAGTGCTTGTTTGCACCATTTCTGTGTACGTGGACGATGTAACTAATATATCAAACCACCGTGCTCACTTAAAGCAGTGATGTGCTGTTGAAAAACTGTCTCTCTTTCTGTTCTAGAAAAGGCATAAAAAATTAATCGTTTAACCAGTGCAGAAATGGAGAATGTATTATGTTTTCCACCAAAAAAAAAAATCATAATTGCACCCATGATGCCTGCTTGTATATGACTGACATGCCACAGGATGCAAAAACTAATAGACTGCTGCTAGTTTATGGAGAGGCAGGCTGCGTTGCCGTTTGTGAGAGCACAATAGCTAGCGGGGAAATATAGCTGTTAGCAAAGCTAATACAATATCTGCTAATTACATAATCAGTCCTAGAAGAAAATGAGCACCAGAGGAGTGATTATATAGCTGGCTATCTTAAATATGCATACAAGAAATGTTTCGGAAAGGATTAAGAAAATTTATTTTAGAATACAATTAAAAATCTGCTCGAAGTAGAAAAGGGAGCGTCACAGTAGCAGGACAACCGCACAGCCCTCCTGAAAGGCCAAATTTTACATGCTGGCGGGAAGCACACTGAGATTATACTGCAGAGGTGTCAAGAGCTCTTCTGTGAGGTCTGCAAATTGGCTGCCCTGGCTCGGGGACAGCCCTGGGTGGGCTCTCACCTCTTGGCATGCCTGGTGGCCTCTCTGGGCACAGCGGCAGTGGGGCATGGGCAGCCCCCACCATGTGCCCACACCAGTGTCCCCAGCACTGTCCCCACTGCTGAAACAGAGCAAAATGTATTGGCGGGGGCAATTGGGGTCAACAAGCCACAAAGAGACACCCATTCCCGGTGACTGGGACAAGGGCAGAAGGAACCCATTGGAGATGAAACTTTGCCTCCTTGGATCCCTCCCTCACCTAATCCCATCCATCAGTACAACAGTTTCATGATACTTTGGTTTTGTTTCTGGTTCCATTTTAACCTTGGTTTGGTGACTTTCTATTGTATAATGATCATAATTAGGATCATTAATTAAGATAATTAACATTCTTTTTGTAATTCTCTGACAACCTCACAGGATTTGAAAGATGTTTTAAGAGTAAAATGATTATTGTAACACTCTGTCTTATCCTAGCTTGCTAAAACTGTAAGCAACTTGTCACCAGAAAACTTATTTGGAGATATTCCTTTATAGCCCTTGAGACCGAAGAAGTGACAATACAGGTAACAACAGAAGAAACAGACTCTCATTCCTTTAAAGCAGAACTGTAATATAAGATGGCATACACTGCAAAAATAGACCTATAACTTCAGTTATTCTATGCATGCAGTATGATGCACATCCACAGTTTCGAAGGGATAAGAGAGAGAAGCAGAAAATGTAAGATGACAGGATGCATAGATTTTGGTAGCATTATTTATCACTTCATCTAAGGAAAAAGCATCACTGATTTTTTTAAAGCTGTTTTCTTACTACAACATTCAAATAATTTCTGCATTTAGCTTCCGTATGAAAGGAAACAAGAAGTGGGTCACTGTACTCACCCATGTTGACTACTATTCACAAATGCATTAGAAATCTGCCTTTCCTAGTCAATATAGGACTGGATATATTACAGTCAGTAAACCAGATATAACCACGCATTTAAAGTCATTTCTAAAAGAAAACAAGCCAGGCTTACTGAATGGTCTTGTATTTTCAAAGCAGTTATGGAATCAAAATGTCAGTCATATTTTAATTTAAACTGCCTAATAATGGAATTTTAACTCCTAAATGAAGCTTCATTGTCTCAGTCTTTTCTTCTGTGTGTCGGCATTCTGTCTGTACAAGAGTTTGCATACGCAGCTAATTTTAATATTAACCTCACAGCACCCGTTTCAGTTGAACGGAAATTGTGTTGGAACATAAAAGCCCGGTGTGATCTCAGTTTTCTCTCCTCAGTTTAGAAATAGTGCCATTTGATCATTTTTGCTACGTTTTTCATGGTTTCCCCTATCTTGTGGTTGTCCTTTATGCAGCGGTGCTATTTGTGCAAAGGCAGATAATCCAATAATGTGAAAGTGGTTGGAAAAGAACTGCAAAACCACGGTCGTGCTCAATTTTAGGGCAAAACAACTGGCAACAGCATCTTTGTCTAAATTAACTTAACATCAAGCACCTCACTTAAGCTGAAGTTGTTACTATATAACATACCTGGTAATGCATTAATATATGCATGATGTAATCGTATATTTCTCCAGCAAGTCGGTTTTCTGGTCTCCAGGGAATAATAACAAACTGAATTCCTAGTAAGGGCACCAGGATTAAAGTGGCTCTGACAGCTTTCATATACATGTTGGACTCCGCACGGTGGGTATCTCTTAGCTTTGTCACCAAAACTCGGACAATGTTAAGCAAAAAGAAAAAATTGACCTGCAAAAGCAAAGCCATAAGTGAAAGCATTCAAATTAAACAGACATTCAAAATAAAAATACAGAGCACATAAATGGCAGTAAACCCTAACTTTCTAGCTTAATTGTAGCTCATAATGGGCAGCTCCTTGGGAGTCAGGCCTTGGAAAGTACCTTGAATGTCTTCAGAAAAGAGATGTAAAGCTGCTCTACATGCTCCCCTTAGGAAGCCTGCATGGATATTTCAGGCAGGCAGGGATCAGTTCTAGGAAGCACTGGCTGTTTTGACACTGATGTGGGCAAATTTAGGATTTCCAGGGAACAATTAATCTCATTTTAATGTCTAAACTTTAAATGGGATGGACAAATTGTCCCCTAGGAGTAACCATGTCTCTCTTCTGAGTCTAAAGGTCACACTGAAGATGTCTGCAGCCGGGTGAGACAAACCCCAGCGTGTCCCTGGGCGTATGGGACCTATGGGGGCACACAATTTCTGAGGAATGTGCTCCAACTTACATGGGCCAATACTTCAGGCTTCTGTATGAGCAGGGGGGCAAGGCTGCTCTTGCGAAAAACCTAGGCTACCCCTTGCCTCCACCAGACTGCATGGAGCCCCGTGGTACACTACCCACAGGTAAAAGTTAACACTTACTGGCTCAGGGCAGAAATGACAGACACTTCAGAAAGTTTTGCCCCTGACCCTTATGGTCAGTGATGCCAAGTACCTCAGTGTCTCATCTCCTCAGTAATTTCTGGAAATCTGATTCTAGCTGTGGGTGCTCAGCATACGGAAACCTGCTCTTGACCCTGGCTTCACAAAGAGCTCCTTGCGGGATGTGCTGAGAGCCTGCGGAGGAAAAGGCAGGGCAGACCCAGGCTGATAATGAGCCCAGTGGGCACCCTGTGGACATCCTGGGTATCACAGACCTTCTCTCTCTCCAGTATAACCAGATCGCTGTTTTCCATTCTGTTACAGTAATATCAGGCACCTATGCTTCAGAACTTCAATAGACTTTTTTTCAGATTATTTTTTTAAAATAAGTATGTAAGCTGCATAACTTACATAGATATTTTAATAGCCCAAATCCCATAGATATATGAGAAATTTCAGCTGAATCTTTCACAACAATAGATCATGAATCAGTAAGCTTTGGTAAAGCATTTCATCACTTCTTAAATACTGCGAGACCTTTCAACTGTTTTACATTTGTGCTCTACTGGAAAAAAAGGAATAATAAATGACTTCTGAGGTCCCATTCAGCGTTAAATCTAAACCTTATTCTCCACCCTACTCTGACTTCACTCACTCTGCGTAACCTTCACTTTTACAATTTCTGGAAGTAACTGTGAAAAGTGGAAAAAAGACTTTACAAAGGTAAAAAACCTCAGCTCTTCTGAGTCAGTCTGTCACTATGGGATTTTTGTAGCAAATCGTGCAGTACATTCTGTAGACATTGACATCTTCGCAAAAAAAATAATGGAAATGGCATAAGCACAAGCCAGAAATTATAATGCCTTCTTTTGAAAACAGTTAAAGATTGCTCTTTTTCCATAAAAAACAGTCCCTCCTTTTTTCTTTGTAGCTAAGATGTACAGACTTGGAGCATGGCGATAAAAAGAAAGGTTGAATGGCCTCTCCTAGAAGCTAGTTGGCATTACAACAGCAGAAGCAATCAAGATTGAACCAGTAAACCCACAATGGATGTGATTCTATGGGAACAGCAGACTGTATATATAGCGGGGAGGAATGGGCTTCTTCACATTGCTGACGTGCAAGACTGCTTCTCAAGAAAGGGTAGAAAGTTTTTCAGTTTTTTCAGCTATTAGACACAAAGTTGTTTCTTTATTGAAAGGTGTTCCCAGTATTCACTGCCCTACTGTTTGATCTCCAAGGTAATTACTGCAGGTATGTCTATGCAGATGTTTGCAAGCAAAAGGTAGCTCAAAAGCTGAAAGTGCATCTTGGGTGACACACTGAGGTGAGCTTGGGGCTTTGGGTCGAATAAAACCCTTTCTGCACCTTTCAGGAAGGTCAGGGTTACTGTGCCAAACAGCACCACTGGCATACAAGATGCTATATATACATATACATACCTTGCCAAGCTGCACTTTGAATCTTGTCTTTCTACCCAGACAGCCCAGCCCAGTCTGTTCCCTGGGCTAGTTTAGCTCCCTACCTTTGGACCATACCAGTTCAGTGACCAGTAAAACTCGTACTGAGCAACCAGCCTGCACTCAGCTCACGCCAGCTAAGGCATAGCTAAATGCCTCATTGATGTCACATAAATGCAGTACATTGGTCACAAATAAGTCACGCTGGGAGAGAGTGACCACCCTGATTTTCAAAAGCAGTTAGTGATTCTGTTTGCCTCAAAATCTGATGCTTTACTGGGAGGTCCCTTTACAGGACTTGTTTTTGAAAAGTATTGAGACACTGTAACACTGAGTAGAGAAAACCCTAGCTACTTCTGAGTTTTGAATAAAATACTTAAAGTACAGAAAGTTTTATTCTGTACAGGTTAGCAGCATTTCTAAAATAATTATTAAACTACTGATAGCAAATAATAGTCTTACCAATAAAGCTGCCATTACAGGTCCATGAACAATATAGAGCAAGTGCGTGTCAACACTCATCCAGCAGCTGGAGGGGAAATACACCATTAAAATTTATTATTAACTCAAAATGTGTTACACAGTTAAATAATGCTAAGTTCCTTCAAAAACAGACATGCTACTCACTTGTCATTGAAGTATCTGGCTCTTGCAACAGCATGAATAGATGCTGGCACTAAAGGGAACCCTGAAATCATTAAAGTTATAGATCAGTCTTGGTATTTCTTTAGCTTGAATTTCATGTGTCACACACACTAATAAGCCTCTTGTCCACAAAACATACATATGTGAAATCACGGCTTTCAGGAAAGAACTGCAATCCTGTTGCACGCAGGGCCCTAGCATTACCTCGATGGCGAGACGCAAAAGGGAATAATGCTCAAGGAAGGCCAAAAGGAGAAGCAAATCACTAGATTTCATAAACAGTTTTAGAAGAGACAGAGAATCCTTAGCCAAATTCTGGGCAAGTGTCACCTCAGAGCACAGGCCAGCCAATGCTGGAGTGAGAATAAAGTCAAAGAAGTATGTAAGTAGGACACTCTGGTGTCTCCAGGTATCTTTAAGCAACAGCTACTTACTCTACTATCAAAAAAAGGTCTTACTGCAGTTTACCTTGGGAGGACATGCAGCTGTGGGAGAACAAACTGGATTGCGTTCTCCTTTATATATTGTTAGAAAATGATTACTTGGCCTCTGGCTGCAGAATACCTTTTCTGGGTGATGATGCACGGTAAAACAACAAAAAGCTCAGAAAAGAAAGAAAGGAGCTTCCAACCTCAGGGTGAGCTTATGGGATTGACAGTTTGAGAAAATTCTTTTTATTTGGAAATGGAGTAAGTCTGGGCCAGTTTTGTTGACAGACAGACTGAAGTGCAATTTTTAAGGGACCTTTCTGTAATAGAAAAAATCTTCAACTGAAAGCTCTGGCCTGGAGTATCACGAGTAGAGCGCTCCATATGATGCCAAGGGACCTTGTTTCTTCTGCTAAATGCATTAGCCTAGAATATTTGGCTCAACAAACTCACAAGCAAATCTTAAGAACGCAACGGAAAGTTTTCATTAGTCAGTTACAGGGTAAGAAGCTCATGACAGTCTATGGCTCAGATTTCCAGCTGCAGGCTGGATGGGCTCTTCTAGGGCTAGGTGTTGCTCTTTTCTTGCAAAGGGCCAAAAGGCAGAGAGTTAATGAGAACTGGAGCACCAAGGTCTGTTGGGTCTTGGTGGCACAACATGTGTCATTCCAGGGGTCCCATCAACACGTGGTAAGCAGTGAGTAACCTAAAAAAGGTCTTACCCCAGCCATCCCAGGAAAAGGTATGACATATCCCTTTAGGTCATGCCAGGTCCTTTATGGCACAAACTGGCAATTATGCTTAATTGTATTTCCAGTTGAATTTGAAAGGCACTCTGTTGCAGCACTGTCCAAATAAATGATTCGCTTTTCACTTTAACGTGGATGAAGCTGCCTGAAGCAGCCAGATAGAGTGGACTGTAGCTGGATGCACACATTTGATACTGTTTTCTTGCCCTGCATAAGCATGATTTCCTGACCCAGTGAAACAATAACAAATGAGAAATGATATCCCCAGCAGCAGTTCCCAGAGAAGGGGTCACCTGAAGGCACCAGCCTTGAAATACATCTGTCCATGTCAGATTCCATTCAATCATCTCAAACCTTTTGTAGAAGTGTTTTATATTTGCTCAGATTTTTATTTTTCTTATAAAGCTATTTTACAAATGTCATTAGTGATTTTTCCAAATAAAATAATCTAGATCTTCTTGCAGAGGAATTAGTTATAACAATCAATAATGAGTAACTTCATCTTTTTACCCTGTACATTTACCTTGATCTTTTGAATTGTAATTCAGAGCACAACCTGCTCTGGTTGCTCTGCATTGCCCTTTGGAGAAATGTATCTCTCTCCATTGATTAACATAGCTGGATGTTTAAAGTTAGACTGTGTGACTACTGCTTCTGGAATCAGTGGAATTACACTGATTTATGCAAATTTAAGGGGTGGCCAGATAGTTCTAATTAGATCATTTTGCTATTAATGATTTCTACCTTAGTTAGGAGGTGCTAATGATTACTTTTTTTTGTGGAAGTATTCATCTAGTTTCATTAAAAATGCTGCAGACTTCATAGTCAAGAGTTGTGTCCATTTTTATTAACCTTTTCTGCCTCAAGATATCATCATCCTATTATCACAGCCACCACCCTATTTATCTCTTGGGCAGTGCTGCAGATACTGATGAGTATCTTATCAGATAACTTCACTGAATTACCCACCATGACTGCTAGTGCTGTTCTCAGCAATATTACAGCTAGCTCATAAGCTTTCACTGCAGGCTAGGTGTCCCAGTTGCAATAAACTGCATTGCCTAAATTGAATATCAGCTGAAAAAAATACGTTTATGACAATTTTCCTCTTGCATAATTGGATATGGAATGACACTATTTTGGGAAGCCTTATGCTGCAAGACATGAAAATGGAAAAAGCTTTATCTGAAAGGAAACATTTAAAATGACTCTTCACATAGGGCTGCCATTTCAAAAGCAGAGTCCTATCAGACTTTGTATATTCAAATATTCTGAACTATGAAAACTTTGTGATAGCCCAGTTGCTTGCTCCACAAGGGCTCAGCTATTTGGATTGACAAAGTCCAGAAGCCTTGACTCAATTTAGGGTTCTTCAGGAAGGTTGTCTTCATTTAAGAGCTGAGGATCCACATACTTTTAATTCCAAGAGCATGACAGGTCCCTCTCTTCTCAGAAAAGATGCCATTCTCATAAGAAAAAAAAGGATGCATGATGGCATTCTCATTAAAACAAACAAACAAAAAACGAAGATGAGTTCTTACGTACCTGGAAACTGTTATCTGGCACTACAATCCATATAAACTAGAAAATCATGCTAATTTGCTAGGTATCTAAAGTAGGTATCCAGAGAGCACTAAGTCTTACACCATAAGAAGAAAGTAAGTTACCAGGTTCTTAAATGAAACTCCAAATAGGGGAAGAACAACTTTCCAATTTGCTGTTACTGCCTTTTTAGGACCTGATATTGGATGCCTAACTACTAGTTGAAGCAGAGTTTTAAAGTTCTTCAGAACATTTAGAACTGGGCCGTTTTTCTCTGGTCTAATTCATTCCTAATTTTTCTATGTTTAAGCAGTAGGGCTATTTTTTATTTTGCTGCTGTAAATGAAATCATGTTGAACAAGTATAACATCTCCAAAGAGGATGGAAAATACAGAGTAAATTCTATCTGCTTCAGACTGGGATTGCAAGAGATGAATACAAGTGAACATCCCTAAGTACAGCAGGACGATGGATAAAGGTCCGTCATTTGCTGCTTAGCTGCACCAGTGGTTTCAAGATATGGGGACTGGCTTGCCAGAAACTGGAACGAGGCCAGAGATTCATGGTTCCCAAAGTGGGCAAAAGCTCTTGATAATGATTTCCAGTCAACACTGATGTGGACTGGATTTACAATAGTCATTTAAATGTGAAAGAGACCGCACTGCACTGTAATGCATTGGTTGTATTTATATGGCCTTTTATTGGACCAGACAGTCCAAAGGATAAAAACTTGCTGTTGCTACTAATTAAAAGGCAAGGGATCCCTTAGTAAAAACAGAAGGGATCTGCATATTTGGAGATGAAGGACCAGACCTAGTCATGGTTCCTTGGGCAATATACATGCAACTACATACAGTTTGCATCCATAGTGTAAGGGTTTGTAACCTCTCTCACAGAATATCATTGAGATTTGCTTATTGACACCTGTGTGTTTCTCTGAAATACTTCAGAGATCACTGTTGTTGGACAAAATCAGCCCTGACAGCAGAGCCATTATCTACTCCTGTGGAGGTAAAATTGAATCTTGTCCTTTAAAACAACAGCTGCCAAAATATATCTGATACTGGATTCACTTCCAGAGAAATTCTGGTTCCTCTTTCTGCATGCTGTGTTTTTTCACTTTGGGAGACATAGATACTGATTTTTCCTCTTCTTCATTCCAGAAAAAATATACTTTTATAGGTACTGTCACAGATTAGTATTTTTGCATATAAAGTGACAAAAATAGACAACTTTTGTTCAGAAAAGAGATGTGTTTGGAGAGAAATCTATTTCTCTTCCAAAGCTTTGCTTAACAAAACTTAAGCATTTCTTTCAGCAAATCCCAAAATGCAGTAAATAATGGATACAGATACTGACTCCTGCTGATTTTTGTTAGTCTCTAGGCCCATCCAAATAAAGGCACTTATATTTAGGACCCAAGAACTCAATCTTAAGCTATGATCTGGTGGTATAAATACAACAATTCAGTTGTCGTGATAAGTGCTAGAAGAATTCAAACATCTGAAAGAATTGACCATCTTGCTACAAATTATAACATACATACCCCAGCCCAAGAGGTAATACCAGTGCAAGCGCTGCTCTTCAGCAAACACTGCTACCACAATCAACGTGTGAAGATAAATGCCTTCACAGAGCATCCAGAAGTAGTTGCAGCCCAACATGTACTGATGAAAGAACTGCAGCACCTTGCAGCTTACCTGTTAGACAAATGAGATAATGTCACACACCTGACCAGCATTTTGCATTTAAGCAGGCAAAGACAAACGTTACTGCTAGGCTATAAGAGAGCAAAGTGGAACAACAATCCCCAGCTTTTGCTGGGTTTGTTCAGCACCTGTCAGTCACAGGGATTTTAAACTTTCATAAACGAGATGAAGGGAACAAACAGACCCTCACAAAACAGAAAAAATGTATGATAACAGCACTCCAAAAACTACCACATAACAAAAAATCCCCTTCAAAATCTGATGTTTTTTTTAGAACTGAAACAAGCAACTTGCTTTAGATGTACAAGAAAGGCTGTGAAGAAGACAGTAACTTTAAGCTCCAGTTTGGGTGATTTCTTTTACTTTTGATCAAACTTTTATAACGTTTGTTCAGCTCTCTCATCTGAGCCAGAGTCACTCACTGTTTAAACTGCACCCAGTTCTGAACTCACTCCTTCCAAAAAGGCAAGTGCTGTTGTCAGTGGAGACTTTTCTTGGTAGGGTACCAGGAATACTGGCTCCGCCTCTTTGCAAGAAGACAGCTTTGCTTTATTTAGTCCAAATAACAAAGTGACACATGGAGCTAAACGGAGCCAGTGAAGCTGGGAAGTGGCTCCTGCCTGTGGTTCCGATGAGGTTGCATAGACCTTGACAAGAGACTGTGGCTTTGAGATGCTGGGAAGTGGTGGGCAGACGGTGGAGGGAAGTGTGTCCTGTCCACTACCAGAGAGCCAGCTGCTGCAGGACAATGCTGTTCCTCTTCTGAGAGGATCTCATGTCCGCCCGCCTCCTTGGAGAGGGCAGTGAGGTCCTCCACATGGGCTTCCATGCCACCAGCACCCAGGAGAAGGAGTGGGAGGGTGTTGCTGTGCTGGCAGAGACCCACTGCTCCTGGGGGAGCACCACGTGCTCCTTGGAAATCTGAGGTCACAGCAGCGATGGCAAAGTGACAGTTCTCATCTGCAGCCACAGGAAAATACTCCTTCCCCTTAACTTCTGCAGAAGTTTTCCAAGCTGACAACATGGGCTGTGAGATGTCTTTAGGATTTACTTGTCTCTTTAAAGAGACATTTGGGCAGTTCAGCAGGTAGAGGACTGCACGTTCTGCGTCCGTCTGGGGGGACTCAGACTGCCCCTGTGGACCAGAAAAGCTTGTTAGCCATCCAGCGCACCACCTTCTGCTGCTGAGAAACATTCCCAAAGCAATTGCCTGAACACATGCATTTAGTTTTATTTCAATATTTACAGTGCAGCTTGGTGCTCATGAAGATACAGGATTATTGATAGGTTAGGATACAGGATTCCGACAGGATTAACTTGAAGGACTGGGTTTTATTTTTGGTGATTCATTTTTTCTGCTCACTGCACAGGGCAGAGCAGACAGTCACATCTTTTTTTCCACACTGCGTCTGAACAGTTCTTACAAAGTATGTCAAAAAAGGATTGTACCGTGGTTTGAAAAAAGTTTAAAAAAAAAAAAGGAAGAAGTTATTTTCTCCTTTTTTTGTTGGCAAATGTGTTCATTAAGGTTCTTAAATCATCCTGGGACTGTTTTTCACAGGTCTGGGTCAATATGTTTCTTGCCTTTTTCCCTCGCCTGTTCTCAATGCAGCCTCCCAGCTGGCAGCTGGCCTTTCTCTGTTCTCCCCTTATCGATCCCCACAAGGGCTGCCTTGACTGACAGGCACTTCTCAAAGGCTGCACACACATTCAGGTGGCACCCTGACATCAGCCAGCTACCCGGGACCCTAAAAAGTCAGCAAACTTTCTCAGCCATTACAGCAGTTTTCCAGACAGGTTTGATGAAATCCGCTGTGTCCCAGGCTTGGGCTGGGCCAGC
Source organism: Nipponia nippon (assembly GCF_047370975.1). Lineage (NCBI taxonomy): Eukaryota > Metazoa > Chordata > Aves > Pelecaniformes > Threskiornithidae > Nipponia > Nipponia nippon. Next base: position 141,055,917 of record NW_028262290.1, on the reverse strand, counting down.
CCCATGCTCCGCTGTGGGGATCTCCTTGGAGGAGCTGCAGGTCAGGGGGCTGACCCAACAGCTCGAGGCATCGTTTCCCTGATGGCTCTGGTGGGAGTGACTTGGGGTGCCTGCACATTGCATGCAGGCTGGTCTTGCTCCTGCCAGTGCCAAAGTCACCCCAGGTTTCCATCCAGCCACCTGGGCCCTGGGAATGGTCTCGCGCTGCAGCTCAGCAGCTGGAGGGGAGCAGAGCATGGCCAGTGAGTTCTGCAACAAAATCCATGGTACATTCTCAAACCTGTCACTTTAACTTAATGCTTTCACCATTTCATATCACCAAACTGAAACGGAGACGACTACAGAGTATCCTTGCTTCTCTTTGCCAGTTGTTTGCACTGCTAACCGACCCTCTGAGCAGAGACTGACGGAACATACCTTCAATTTGAACCAAGTGAGTCTTTGCTGGAATGTTTATCTGTAGCTCAAACAAATGCACACATAGAAAGCACACTGCCTGAGAACTACATACCTAAACTTCATTTACTTGATTTCCTCAACATTTCTTTCTTCCCTGTACCCTCCATGTGAACTAGCACTTGTGGCTTTAAAAAGAAAATCATATACCTATCTTTTAGAGTAATGGCCATGCAGACAGCTCATGACTCTTTTGAGGAATTTAATCACTTCCTATGCAGTAAGTTAAAGAAGTAAGAATACCATTGGAAAAGCATGAAGGATGGGTCTGATTACTACTTAGATCCATATCACATTAATTTGAGAATGAATCTGAAAAAGTTAGCATAAAGAGTTTAAGCACAACAATGCATTGAGATGAATTATGTTAAATTCATATTAAACTACAGCAAAAATCAGTCTTTGCTTTGGATGAGCTAGAAAATGCAGCACGTTTCATCTGTGGCTAAGTGACACAGTGGAAATATTTTCCTACAACAAAAAGAGTGTTTTTCTTATGTCAGAGCAGGTAAAAGAGAAGAACTTGTTACTGATGAGAACCAGATTCATGCATAGCACAAATAAAACATGAAAAATGTAACCAACATCTCGGTGTACATTAGTGTTAGCCGGGAGCATTGCAGAACTAGTAAGTTTTATGAAATGTTTATTCTTACAGAAACAAGTAAAATAAAACTGCAAGATGATACAGAGGCAAATCTTCCACCACTTCCATGCTTGATAACTGACTGATGGTTAACTTTGCGATAAAAAACATGTCTAGGGGTTTTGTCTTCTGCTGAAGTCAAATATGTTTTGTTGCAAGTTCTTTGAGGCAGAGGCTCTGTCCTTGTTGTGTCTTGTACAATATGCAGCACAGTCAAATCCAGGACTCAAAGGATTATCACAGCACCTTCACACTATAAAGGAGAGTAAAATGTCATGAGCTGTCAGTCTATGGGTGTGTGGGCGACTGAATCTAGTGGGTTTTAATTCATGAGCAGGGCAGGCTGGTCCTTTCTAGTGCAGGTCAGGAACTGTTGCTCAGGCTGGTGTGCCTGTCTCCTAAACAAAGCAATAAACTAATGCTCCTCTTGTCGAGAGCCTGGAGACAGGCAGCATTGCACTGCAGAGGTTGGTGGCTATGTAGCAAGGGAAACTGTGATACAATTACCAGGAAAGCCCCCAAAGCCAGGTAACCACCTAAGAAAGCAGCTCCTTTGTGGCTCCAGGAGCATGGCCAAGAATGAACCCTTTTTTGGCAGACTACAGCCTGGCAAGGAACTTGATCTGCGAGCAAGGAGGCTGCCTCCTGCTACTTGTTCTCGCTGCACCAATGAACACAGAAGCTGAGGAAAGTTCTTTACAGATCTGCAGGAGAGCACCCAAGAAAAAAATCTCTTTTATTTTTAATTTTCCTTCCTCATGAAAGCAACCTGCAATGGCCTTAAATTCTGGCTAACTGCTCAGGGGCAAAAAGGTTCAAGAGGAATACAGTTAGTCATATTCTCCTCTCTTGCAAACCTTGCTAAGAGTCATGCAACTCTTGTGAACACCTGTGATATGTAATGAAAGCACTTCAAAAGGATGCTGGAACCATTTCACAGAGAATAAATAGAATAATTTATTCTCCTTTTACAAGAAGGAGCTAGAACTGGTGTCTACAATGTTTTGCAGGATATAGTGGCGTATTATAAGTACTGTTAATGTTCCAGTCCTGTCAAAGGAGTCCCAAAGGTCCATCTGCCTACGCAGGACCCTGCAATTGCACAGTAATGTAATTGGCATGCCACTCTCCTCGGCTAATCCAGCAGCCCCTCATCACATGTACCTGTCATTTCTCTGTTAACATTCTCCTTGATTATCAGTTAATAGCTTACAGACAGAAAGCTGCAGCATTAATTACCATCACTACCCATTAGGGCAAACCAAACCAAAGCACTCAGACTACATAAAACCCAGAATACTATCTTCAACAATAATAACAAAATGTAATGTGAAATAAACTGCTAATTGTTTTTGAGCAGGTCTTCCTAGTAATTCAGTCAAAGGACTGACTCAGTTTTGTCATAGGAAAGTTGTACAGATTTCTGCGTGTCCTCGTTCCCATGATGCTTTCCTGGGTGAAGGGACTCAGGTTGGCAAGTTCAAAGGTCTGTGTTTTATACCCATGCTTGACAACTCCAGAGAGCCTGCCCTATGGAAAGCGAGGGTGGGACAGCCCCTCAGTGTGCATAATGAAACCTCTCTTTTCAAATGCTCGCTATCCATTGAAATGCCCCCGACTGACATTTCAAATAAATTGTTAAGAACAGGCCAACCAAAGTTATTGATTTTAAACCAAGCCAGCTATATGGGCCATAGCTACAGCTGTGCACTTCTTTGTTTAAAGGGAAATAACCATATTTGACCTTATTAGTCTGGTTCCTCTTCACCTCTGTGAACCTCCCCAGTGCATGGCAGCAAAGGACCCTCCTCGAGGAGAGTTTGTACTGCTTGCCACAGAGGCCAGACGTGATTTATTCAAATTCAGTTTGAAGGCAATACAATATATTCTCAGACATTCTTAACTTAGCATTTTAAAGGAGTAGCTTGAAGTTTGATTACTGATCTGCCTTACATGTTTGTTTGTTTGGGTTTTTTTCTGGCTATTAGAACACTGTTCTATGAAAATATTCTTCAATTCCAAGTATCCATATGTTACACAAATAAGCAATAAAAGGACTTTCCAAAGCAAGACAGTGCTAAGTATTGCAGCTGTAAATCACTGGCTATCAGAACGTCATACCATTATACAATATATCTACTATGAGTCATCCATTAGAGTGTGTTCCAGTCAGAAACCTGGCACACAGGGGCTCAGGCTAAGATTAATGTTTTAATATACTTTTAAACCATTTACAGAACAAAATGTACACAGTTGCTCAGAGGGCTCCTAGGTTTTGTGTTACAAGAAAGCAAAATATGAAATTAAACAACAGGGGATATTTTTAACAGCATCTGTGTCCATATCTATGCTATAGTGAAGCAGTCAGCCCAGAATTAGGCATTCTAGACAGGAATTAATACAGCTACATCCACACATCCTTGAGTCCCGTCTGCCGTAGCGATTGCTCTCTTGGGGCTGCAGCTTTGAACTCTGCAGGGCGCCGTGCCGGGCTGAGCTCCCGCACGGTTCCCGTGGTGCACCCAGCACTGCCAGCGCGCGGCGGCCACCGGCTCCTTGCCAGCAGGGTGCACCTTGGAAAGCATCACGCAGGGTATGAAGCAGAGCAAAATGCAGCCTCATCACCCCCAACCAGCTTGGTTTCTGAGCTGGGGTTGCCGGAGGGAGGCAACTTTTCAGGAAGGCATTGTAAGGATGAGATTGGCTGATGGAGGAGGGGAGAGAGGCTGTCAGAGAGGGGCCCTGAGGAGGAGAAAACAGGGGCAGTCAGGGTAGCCTAAAAGAATAGTACAGGAACTACTCAACTTGCCATTCATTTGGGCTGGAAACAGAGTCAGAGTGCTCACAAGGTCTGCTGCCATCTTCTCCCAGCTGTGGGAGATAATCCCCAATGAAATGGGGTAAGAGCTTCAGTTATTCCAGGTACCCCTCCTCCACCAATTCGATGTCCTTTCATTTATTACTCTTCTGTTTCAGGCTACTTCTGTTTGGTCTTAAATATCTTCAAGACGAGCAGGATGGTTGGGTCATGGCTGAAAATGGGCAATAACACAGGTCTGCAACAGCAGTCACTGAAGGGCAATGAAATAGCATGGATGGCATTCATCTCGCCTAACCTGGATGTCTGACTTCACGGTATAGATGTGTAGACTGAAGTAGTCCCTGGAGAGGAATGAGCACTCTGCATTTAATTCACCTGACCTGTTTTAGCCAGGTGTGAGTGAGGAGAATGGTCTCCTGGACTGACACAGCTGCCTGCACTGGTAGCACTGCCATTTAATCAGACAGATCCCAGTGAGGAAAATAGCTGTGGCAGCACAGTATCAGGGAAAATTTTGCGTTTTGGAAATGTTATGGTACTGTCCTTCTGAGAGTAATTCCTTTTGGAAATGTCCATCTTCTGAGGGATTTTGAAAAATCTACTTTCTGACCAATTCACACTCAAATTTCCCACATTTTAGGTAGATCCTTTTAAAGACACATGCTAAGGAAAACTTGGAGAGGAACCTCAAGTTTAATTTGAATTAACTTGAATTAGTAGTTGCTTCTACAACAGCAAAGTTTCTAAACATAATTGCTTTATATTCCCAGAGAAATATCAAAACTTAAGCTGCTTAAGTGCGCTCCTCTTGTGGGAGGCCTTGTGTGGAAAGTGCAGGAACAGTTCATTAGGGGATGCCATGTCTGTACAGCGTAGCACAGAATCCACCAAAAAGGCAACTGTTAGCATTTGCACTTGTTGATCTGACATTTAAGATGAAGTCGCTACTTGACATTTTTCCATGCTTGCGTTTTTAGGGGCTAATGACATATCATCTATTCACCTTTCAGTCTCTCAGATGCACAGGAGACTGCAATTGATAGAAATTTATGGTCACCCAGGTCCCACCCTACATTTTTAGGTCATCTTCACTTTCTCGTTACAAACCTCTCCCATGTCTTGAGGAAAACCAAAGGGAAAAATAATAAAAAGCCTCAGTAAAGCATGGAGAATTGAATTAGTGTCAGAACTCAGTCAAGCACAACTCCACACCAGCCTTTCAGGGACTGCTACAGTTCAGTTCTGAGGGTAAAATAAGTATACCTTTCCTGAGCAGCAGTTTTGAAGGTATGTCATGAATTTTAGCAAATCTGGAGCAGATTCACTCATTTTGCACATACAGGCAGTGTGTGCTTTAGTATGACAAGCTCATATAAAAACCCCAGTGGCTGCAAATGGCCACTGTGTCCAGACAGGAGAATTGCAGTCGATGACAGCAAGACCCGGGATGCTGAGAGTTTGCTGATTTTGAAAACAGCTGTCCTGGGAGTGCTCACTTTTTGCTGCCACAACAGCAGAGCTTCAAGGTCCAGAGGCGCTGCAGGTACATAATGATTAGCCAGAATGACAGGTCAAATCAGACTTTTCACAGAGACATTTAAATCTGCAGTTTGGCTTCTGTGCCAGATATTTGGCCTCCATCCTTACTGTGGCTGAGAGTGCAGGTCTTCTTCACCTGAGCAGAAAAGATGCAGCCTGAAAACCTGGGAACAAGCCCCAGGACCTGATGCCTTCTGCTTCGGGACAACAATGCATTTTGCAGTACAAAGTCCTTTCTGGAGTCACAGTTCTGGAAGAAATGGCACTCCGCCTCCCATACAAGAGGCTGCGTGAAGGGATCACACTGCTGAAATACCATCCACAGGATTTGATAGAACCTGGGTTATTTTGACATGAAATACCTTGGGACTGGGCTACATGGAAGCTATGATCCCTCCCTTCATGATGCTGCAACAGTTTTGAGAAACCTGAGCCTACTAATTGATACTGCTTTGAAAGAAGAGCAAGCAACGGAAATGTAGACAGAATAATTCCTGAGGAAAGTAAGATGAGGAAATCTGTCCCAAAATAAATACTTATTATTAGACTCTTAAACCTCTGTTTTCCCCTCCTGATGGCAGCTGTTAATTTGATGGTGCCTTTCCATTGAGAAAGCAACCGTAATAATGTTGTTGAGAAAGTTCAGATCTTTCTCAGAGACGGTGACTGACTGACTTCTTCGCAGCCCAGATTCAGTTGTTCCACATAAACCACAAATACTGTTCACAGAAGTGTCATTTATGAATGCTGTGAATGTCCTTTAATCATCCATACTTCATATTCTGGGCATGGCACACCGCATCAGATCAGTGAATCTGACACCACCAGGATTACATGGTGCTTTGTTTCCTCCATTACTCTGAGAGTTTTGAGAATATAAACAAGAATATAAAGACCTTGGGAAAAATGATGGGAATTACTGCTGTGTTTCATGCCATTTAGACCCTGACAGATCTGTCTTAAAATGAATGCAGATATTATTCCAGCCTGAAAATTTGTGAGGATTCTTTGAATATTGGCTGGTTCTGAATTCACAACGTCCCTTCGTCTGCATTAATCTCGAACCTCGTGGGAGGGGGAAGACTTGATCTTTCCTAGGATGGAAGAAGAGATTCTGATTTACATCTGAATTACTGCAGTGTTATGCCAGTGCAACCCAGTGATTTCAATGAGGGTAAAACTGGTGCAGCACAGTCCTGGCACTGCCCTTGAGCTTACTGCTGGCAGAAACTTCATTTGCAAATGATTCACCAGCATAAAACAAATCCATCCTCTTGAAGGTGAACACATTCTCCTGAACCAAAGTCACAGTCATTCTCTGCCTCCAGGGAAGGTCACACTGCCCTTTGCTCACAGGCACAAGACACTGTCAGTGATCCTGCGCTGGCTGTGCCTAGGTGCCGGACCTGGAGAGCAGGAGATCCCATCCCTGTGCATCCTGCACAGTATTGCTCCATTTTCCTTGTCCCTGAGGCTTAGCAATGCTGGACAGGACTGGTGAGGGGGAGTCTAGACAGCAAATGCTGTTAGGAAGCAAAGAATTATACCCTGAGAAGTGCAATTTGCTGATATGAGAGAAATGCAATGGCAGCAGGAGGGACTGTCCTCTCCATGTGTCAGTCCTGTTTTGTGGATGAGGGCAGAGGCAGACAGAGCAGGAATTTCCTTTCTCTGTCACCTCCTGAAGTGACCCCCGCTGTAGACACATGCACATCAGGCACTGTGCTTGCCTGCACCTCTCAGGCTCAGCCATTGCACCTATGAACCTCAGAAATGTGATATGGTGCTTTGTAGCCCAATTCAGAAATGCTCCTTAGCCGGGACAGCTTCTCCCTAAACCTCAGCATTAGAGCCAAGCCTTCCTGTTCTCCCTCTCTTTCTATTGATTTTCCAATTACCAGCAGCACCCTTTTTGTGTAAAAAAAGAACAGTTAAATGGATCTTAGAAAGATGTTAGTGCCTACACTGGTTCCTGTTTCAAAAGACAATTTGTGGTTCTCCTGTCCTGGTATAGCATTTGCTATGTCAGGAAAGAACTTGTGCCACTCAAATACCTGCTGTCTGTTTTACTGGTGAAAGCTAATGACAAGACAGGTATCTGTCACAGGGGAAATAGGAGGGATGGGAGATGTGAACTTGTCTTCATGAACCTGCTCAGGGAAAGGAAAACAAATGGGATTTGAGTAATTTTTGGTAGATGACAAAAATTATTCTGGGGCACCTACAAGGCTAAAGCACAGCCTCAGTCCTTTGCTTGTAAATGACAAATTAAGGGGTTTGGTTCACTCTCCCACAACAGGCACTTTTGCTCCCTGTTTTACTTTGGAGCTGAATAAAAAATGCCAGACTTTCGCACTGAATATGGTGTGGTAAGACACAAAACTGGTGGAAAGCCTTTGACTTCAATGGCATGGGTGTAACTGGAGACTGACTTTGGCCCTCTTTGACTTACACAAAAGCAAGTAATATATTTTATTTTCTCCAGGCCAACCTTGCTGAGCCAGTTTGTCCTAGTGAAGTCAATACATAAATATAATCTGCGAATGCACAAAATTTGCACAATTTGTAAATTCACAAATACACACTGGGCCCAAGCCTTATTCCTATATCTGAGGCAGCAGAAGGGCAATGTTTTAAAAAGACGTTAAAAAGTCATTAGATGAAGGGCTCCTAGGCAAGATGATGACAGCTTTCACAAAACCACTGACTGTATCATAGTGCAGAAGATACATGAGAAGACCCAGGAAACATAGCCACTAGGCATTGGCCAGTAATTCTCTGCTAGAAGTCTGGTCTTTGGTTACTTATGATACTCTAGAATATCTTTGAGTAATCTCTTTGGGGCTAAACTGGCTGTGGAAGTCCCTGTAAGTAAACTAGTGGAAACAGGATGGAGGAACAGATGTACTAAGATGAAAGACTTTGGAGATGCTTTGAGAGTGACAAGAAAGCTCTGGAAATAGTGATGTTAATAAAGAATCAAATTAATTTAACAAGAACGGAGCCTCCTAAAGCTCTACCCCGAGCATAATACATGAAACAACTCAAGAGGATCAAAGCGCCCTTCTCCTTTGTGGAACTCCACCTTCGCTGCTTCCAGGGGAGGCTGCACTGCGGGAACTGCTGGGACTACTGAGGCAAACACAAGTCACACGGGGCAGCATTTTTGCCATTTGCCTTCACTGGTATCAGCTATGGGCCCCTCATTTGAGAACAATACGTTTAACCCCCTCCAGGCTCTGCCAGGCTACATCAGAAGGAAGTGAAAGCAACAAGAGACGTGGAAGGTAACGCTTACATGGTAAAAAGACCTAAAATTAACACTGTCCCTGAAATGCTGTGCATCTCCTTTGTTTTCTTGGCTCTCATTCCCTGTCAATTCCTTTGAGAACAGGTGAAGTCAACAGCATCGTAACCCCATAAATCACAGTAACTACCCTTTATACACTCTTCATCTTCCCACACTGCTCAACTTTTTATTTCCACTGTTTTACAGTGATAGGGAGGAAAACCTAATACACTTGGACAGTCATGGTTTTCGCTTTAGTCAATGGTGAGATTATTTATAGTGTTCTAGTGTCCATGAGGATACTAATTTTTTTAATATTACTACTACTATGGCCTTGCTTTAAAGACTGTAATGCTAGTGGACACCAGCTTCTGCGCTTTCTTTCTCACTAATAATGCTCTTTCTCACTAATAACTTTCTCTTGGTCTCACTAATAATGCTCAGTGGGAAGCAGCTTAGAGGTTTCTCCTGAAGGCTTGCTTCCTACTAGGAGATGGGCTTCAGGCAGTACAGATAAACCTAGTGTGCTTTGTCATCCCACCTCACGCCCACAGTGATAGCAACTTTTCAATGATAGTGAAATACTTGTGCTGCTGGTCCTGTCAGAGGCAGAGAGTGCATGCTGTACCATCAGCTAGAGTGGTAAACTAGCTCAGGATCTTTAAAGTATATCTACATCTACACAAGGAGGCAAGAACAGGCTTCAGTGTATCATACCCCATGTCCAAGGCACTTTTCACCTCGGCAAGAGCTGAATTAAAGATACTGCTAGTAGAAAGGACTGTGCCAGGCTCAGCACAGCCCACACCCAATCTCTCCTTGCTAAGAAAATGAGATCACGGTGCTTGTCATAAAACATGCATTGCTTTGGGTTCTCCCTTACCAGCTCTGCTGCTGTACCCATGCAAGAGGGGGCACAGAGTATTTATACATTAAGGCTTAAATAAGCTGTGTGGCAGGGAACTGGGACTTGACAGTGAGACTGGAGCATGCCTGAATGGATGCTTGGTCCTTACTCTGAGATATAGCATGGTCAAGCATGAGAGCCCACACAGGGCTCCCAGGAGCTCCCAGTAGAGCACTGGCCCTTGCTGTGGACTCTATAAAACTGCAACTGACATTGAAACTTTCATACCATACAATGCCAGAAGCAAAGGAGAGAGAAAAGTGAAGAGACTACAGAAGAGCCTGGAGAGAGAAAGAAGAGAACAGGTATTATCTCTACTAGAACAGGAAAGTGATAAAAATGCAAGAAGAGCTCTTAAAGCTTTTCTGGATGAGTTTCCAATTACTGAGTCATTACTGATTTGTGACCAAACTTAGTCCCATCTACAAACATATGTATATGGGTGCCTATGGAGCTGATCAATTATTCAGTTTCTCATTAGCAGAGCTATCCCTCCAGTCATTACTTATATCTTCCTTTACCCCCTTCAGAATTGAGTATTAAAATTACTAATCTTGTGGAATACAAAAAATGAAAAATACAGATCTGATGTGCAAGACTAGATTAAAAGATTAGTCAGGAAGAGTTTTATTTATATTTCCATGGTTTTTAATGGAGAACATAATGTGCTGTTCACAGATCACCCTTCTTCCGTGTCAGTCTCATTTAAGAAGGTGATAGAACATACCCCTTCCTATAAAATCTGTTCCAGTAATAGCATAATTAATGCATTTGCTACTTTAGATACAACATGCAAAAAATTAGCTCAAGTAACATTTTTCAATATATGTAAATAAGTGTTCATACATGTGTCCTGTTTTTTTCTGTTCAAGTGTCTTTGAACCTTTTTCATTGCTTCTTTCCTTCTTGTATGGCTACCTGAGCTCACATCGTCCTCTTCCATCATTTCAGATCCAGAGAAATACGAAAGGAAGAGAGAGAGAGAGAGACAAAATTATATAACCAGAAAGCAGGAAAAAACGAGGTAAAAAAGCAAATTAAGATATATTGAAAAAGTGGCTTGACTTACCATTTTACATGAGCAGAATGATCATCAAAGGGTTTAACCCTGTGCAGCAAACTATATGCGAGTAAGGATGCAGTATGACCTCTCCTCATGTACACGATGCTTTGGATTGTCTCATGTCTTTTGTGTCTGGATACAGGGAGAATGTGGGTGTCTTGGTGTTAAGGATGAATTTCCTCTCTTGCTCCTCCTGTCTCTTCTCTTTGTTATTTAACATAACCTTCTTCCTTCTTTCAAAATTGTATGGATTTGTGGATATCCTCATAAATATGTATTCACTGTAAGTATTTTCCCATGGCATTGCATATTTAAAATCTGTTGTGAAATTTTATGCAGGACAAAAAAAGCGGGCACTATTGGGGTGGAAACACATATATTATTTTGCAGAACAAATACCACCAACTTCATCTCTGTATATGGCCATTACAGATGGGATATCTGTGACTATCTGAAATTCCTTCTACACACTTCAGTATTTCTGTATATATTGGAGGTAAGAGCCACCCACACACGAGCCTGTCAAGTTCAGCAGATGCACAGGTGGAAAGTGGATAAATGCAGCAAACTACAGAAAGTCAGAAGAAGTCATCTTAAAATGGACTTAATAAAACAGAGGATGCAATGGGGATAGAAAAAACCAAGCTATAAAGCCTTCATTTGCTCAGTTAATCAGCATTACAATGAAAATATTATGGGAATCTACTCGGTAGAATAAGTAAATTTTTAACAGAAATTCTTTAAACCTTCATATACTCATATGGAGACTATATGTAATTTCATCATGTGTTAAAAACTCACCGCTGGCAGTTCATTTTCTTTTACCAGTCATGTATTTACAAATTTATTATGTCACAAAAACAACAGAATGCACTATCTACTAATGTCAGGAGACTTTGAACATATTAGCGGGTCACCTCACCTCCTTTTTTTCTGTTTTTTTTTTTTTTCCTAAAGAAAGAAAATCTAGAAAGTGATGCAAGATCAAGCAGTGAGTGTACCCTCATGCCGTACTTGACTGCAGAACAAAAATGGGATGCCCCAGGTGTTCTGGCCCCAAGTTTTGTACCTCACCTCTAGATAGCAGTTCAGACATGCAAATTTGGTTTGGAAGAAGAAAGTGCAAAACAAGGGCTTTGTTCATCAAAGCGCATGCTTAGCTAACTAGCTGTGGCCAGGTTTGCTAACACAGCTATATTTGGTAACAGCAGTGGAAGGACACCAGCTTGGGCAATTTCTGTGACTGTATTCAACACTAAGGGTTCTCTTCATAGTCTGGCCCAAAACCTGAAAGCTGACTGCATACATGAACCTCCACACAGCTCTGGGGCTCCACGGCCTCCAAAAGTAACCACTTATGTCATTTCTATACTGTCTGTTGCCATAGCAATGGAGGTTGGGGGTTTCATCAGGTGATGCTCAGCGTGCCGCTACCTGTCCTGTGGCTATGTGGCTCTACTGAAGCCTCTGACAGCTTTGTCATTGACTTCACTGGGGTCAAGATTTCACTCCAAATAATGATCCAGCCCAAAGGCACTAGATGCAGCTTTTTAATGAAATCTTAGAGCACAAGAGTCCTCGCCGTGGCCTCAACTTTTAGTTTAAAGCACTTCACTTCAGATAATTTACTTCTGCTGTCAGGAAGTATCACTCTTAACCCTGAGGTAATGACCTTGCTTCAATTCAGGTGCCTGATATCATGTGCTAGCTTTTTATCTTCAAATATCAAGAGTATTTTCATTGCATTTCTCGCACAGCCTACGTAGGTATGATGCCATGCAGTAAGGAGAAACAAAATGTGTGATTTTTTTAATTATTCTTCTGCTCTTCTATTTTTTAATCTCCAGATGGTCCCTGGAACTGGTGATGTTTTCTTTAGTCTATATATTTCCGGCTTTAATTAGATTCCTTAACCAGTAAGCTTTAATTAGCTTACTTAACCAGGACACATTTGAGAGACACACACATGATCAAATAATATCAGGTGCTAATGTTTAATTGCTTTCACAAAATTAGAAGCGGATAAATGGTTGAACCATAATTGAATGATCTTATTAGAAGACAAGCAGATCAGTGTTGTGACATAACTTGAGAGATTCCCAGGCTTGCATTAATTTCACATCAGCTGGGGCTGCTGTAATGATGGCAAGCACAATGCGATTGCTCTGTTAGAGAGCAAGATTAGAACTGGGTGACTGAGATCTGCCATACATACTTATCAGCTGAGGGACCAGCACAATTTGTATCACTATCTAAGAGCAGTGAAGCAAGCTATTGCCTTGATTTACCACCTCCCGAAAAAAAAAATGCAGCAAACAGATCTTTTGTGGGGATTTTGAAAAAAGCCATACCTCTCGCCAACCCTGCCCCTCTCCAGACTGTGTGTCTGTGAGAAAGGACAGGAGGCCACCAAGAGCACCTGTCCCTTTCGGGGGCTTTGTTGGGAAATGTCAGGCAGTTAGCGCTGAGAACAGTGGGGATCTGACACAAGAGCAGTGGGGATCTGACACACATTTATACAGATGGGCTGACTGAAGCAAGTCTGAGGCTTCTCCCTCTTGTACCAAATTCAAAGATTTTTATTGCTTGGTGAAAGATCTGAGCAAGGTTGAGTGAAATTCTCCGAATTTGCACCTTCCATGCATGTTTTACCAGGCAGCTGACATGAACTGGTGAATGGGAATGTCTGGTTTTGGCGTGGCCATAGTAATTTTACTTGGGTGTTAAGAGGGAAAGGAGTCATGCAGTACTTACAGGATCCCTTTTTACAAGGCCCGGGTTAGGCACAACAGCGATGAGGTGGGCAATTGTAAACACAGAGTTCAGCACGTAAGAAAAAAACAAATTCTTATGCAGTGTTATCCTTTGACAGCTGAGGCTCCTGAAAAATATGTAGCACACATCGTAAATTAGTATTTTTCTTCTGATGTCACTTTAACAAGCTCTTTTTGGCAACAGTCTCTCAAGAATGCCTTTTGGCAAGGCATAGTTGGAAAATACATGCCTTGCACTGCAGCCATAACCTCTGACAAATTTTTGGTTTTGTTTTTACACCTGTTTAGTACCACATGCTTTTTAGCCCATGTGGTAAAGTGCCATCCAGCTACATTCTCAGCCCTTGATGCCTTTCTTTATTTCACGGTAATTGAGATATTAAGTGGTGAAGCAGAACCCTGAGAATTTAGATGCACATGATACTAGTAATGAACATTAGGAAAAGTGCTTTATAAGTAACTGTTCCTTGGAGACTCAATTTCTCAAATATTCAGATGAAAATTATTTGCTACTTTCGGAATTAGTGGTGAGACAGGATGGGAACTTTGGGCAGGAATCCCCTTAAATTACGGGGGGATTTGGGTTGGTATCCTGCATGCTTCTAACTCCAGCTGAGATCCCAAACCAGAAGAGGTTGTTTTCCTGCTCAGAAGGAGCAGCAACCTTTTCTGAATGGCTGATTTTGGGGAGGGTAGGATTTCTGTTATTGTGGGTAGCAGAATTTCACAGGAGAAGTTCACAGGATTCTTGTGCAACCAAATCATGACTGCAGTTTCAGGCCTGAACCATCTCCCCTTTCTAATTCATGTCCAAATCCTCATGGCACCTCCTCGGCTACCCCTGACGCAGAGAACAACACCCCCGCAGTGCTCTGTGCTCCGGAGCACAGCCCAGAGATGGCAGGAGGTGATTGCAGAAAGGCAATCATGGAGTTGTTAGATAATGCTGTGATGTCTGTATTCAGTGATCACTGAGAGCAAGCAGGCAAAACCAGTAGGTAAAAAAGAGCTAAGAGCAAGCATCGCTGCCTCACTGAGGCAAGCCTCCCCCTCAGCACTAGCAGTCTTTTGCAGTCTGGAACGGAGCACAGGCTATGACTTTCTGATGCTCTGTGTGTGGAGGCTGATGCAGAATGCACTTTCTTTAAAAACAGAGAGTTAAACTAACCAACTGAACTCTTTTCTGCGTATTTTGCTTGTTTGTTTATTTATTTTCCTTTTTTAGCTCCTTCGTCACCTATCACTTATTCTTAGTTCTTCTTACACCTATTTTCTAAGTTATTGGATGGAATTCTTCCTTCAGCTTGAGGTCATCTTTCTGGTTATAGTCATCATTATCCTGCAATGCTCATTACTTTTGTTGACCTCCTTATTTACCAAGACACCTTCTTTGGTTCAGGATGTCCATAAGATGCAGGTCCCGGGAGCTAGGGATGAGAGTATCTCTTTACAGTTGCCCTGATTTTATATTCTTCCTCTGGCATCGGCTATTGGCCATTGTTGAGCACCAGATATGGGGCTAGGCACACTTTCAGTTTGATCCACTGTAGGACAGGATATTGGGCAAAACAGACCATTCTTTGGAGCTATTTTTCCTACACTGTGTTCTTGTGCTTACTCCATCTGTATTTGCCCCCACCACAAACCCAGTCTAATGTTCCTTTTCTGCTCCTAAGCTCTGGTGGTATTGATCCAGTCCTGATTCTTCCTTTCTCCCCACTCTCCTTCACTATACTTTGCCTGTGCTACTGACCCCACTTTTCTTGGGACACTATCATGTGCCCATC
Source organism: Nipponia nippon (assembly GCF_047370975.1). Taxonomy (NCBI): domain Eukaryota; kingdom Metazoa; phylum Chordata; class Aves; order Pelecaniformes; family Threskiornithidae; genus Nipponia; species Nipponia nippon. The sequence goes on along the minus strand of NW_028262290.1, from coordinate 141,040,635 downwards.
TCCCTCTGTCTTTCTCTTGCAGTCCTGGGAACAGGACTGGTGTGATGCCAATCCTGTTCCCAAGAAATAAAAATTTCCCTTTTACTTAGAGCAGTCTCTTCAGCTCCTGGCCACAGAGATGCAGACCCTTGTCTCTCCAGCTGCCTCTCTACATGGCTACCGGTACAGAGAGACAGTCTTTTGTGATAATCTGCCATGCACATCCACTCCCATTCCTGTCCTTCCTCACTGCTCTGCTTGACTTTTGTCAGTCTTACTCCTCTATTAAATTGGACTGTCCTTCACTGCATGTTGCCTTCATCTGCTGTCCAAGCGCCTTTCCCTGCCTGCCTTCCTCTCTTAGTTTTACTCCTGCATTGCTCTCCTACTTTACTCTCAGTATTCCCCACCTTTTTTTCCTTGACTCCAGCGTTCATGTTAAAGACCCATCTGGATCATTAAGCATATACTTCCATACTCTCACTTTTTAATTTGACCTTCAATGTTTGCCATCAAAATGGCATCAGCATCTGCCTGACTCAGTCCACACCAAAAGGCGAACATTCTAGCAAAACCAAACCCCTTTTTAATTCATCCTCTCTGCTGGTTTTGACAACCATCTGTAACCTTCTCCTTCTCTGACATCTCTTAGCTCTCTTCCTGGCCCTCTTCCTGATGTCCTAATCATTCCTTCATGGTGTTTCTGAAGACTCCTTGTCACTCCTCACCCATCTTTCTGTATGCTCCCTACTCTGCTTCATTAATCAGTATGGAAGAAGGCATCACTAAGCTAATTATCAGGGCCTAAAACTTGTGAGCTTTTTGTGTCACTATGCCTCTATCAATTGTGTCTCAGAGTTTCAGAGTCTCCTGGGTTTCGTGTGGTTCCCCTGTGTTTCACATTTATCCTATGTCTCCTACATTTCCTTTGACAGAGATAGGTCCTCCTATCTACTCACAGAGTCACCCTTACTTTTGAGTTCCTATTTCCATTTCTCTATTGCATCTAGGATATTTTGACTTCCAAGGAGGTTTTAGCATTATTTTCCTCACAGATCTGTGCTGTGAATCTGTCATTTCTTCTCATTCATGAATATCAAGAATACTGATTTTCACTCCCAGCCAGTTGTTTTCCATCTCCTGCCCTCTTGTTTAGTTTTCAAATTATTTTCATGCTTTCTACCATGCTCTCCCTTACCCCTGGGGAAAACTCCCAACAAACTTCCACAAATTATCCTTCCACCCACTATCCTTCTTAAACTCCCTTTAAAAGCCTTGGCAACAATTAGACTACAGGTGCATTCACAACACACCATCTATTATTCTGGCAAATCTAGACTTATTCTACTCCCCATCTGTCTTTATAGAAATGTCTTTGTTTTAATAATTCAATTGGAAGTGACTTGGAGCTAGAAGTCCCTTTTTTCTTTTGTGTTTTATCATATAAGATAATGGGGTCTCAGTTTGCAATTATAAAAATATTGCAATAATGTGATGATGCATGTAACTGTTAGACACTCTATGAATACTCGGTCTCCTGTTATGAGTTAGTATTGCTTAGTGATGCTTGTTACTACTGATTCAGTATTCCCTTCCGAAAGTACTGCAACATCTCTGATGCCAGATCATTATGAATCTTGATACCCAAAACTGAAAGGAAAATAAATATCTGCCAGGAAATATGTGGGAAACAGCAACCTCTGCAAGCTGTTCATTGCTGCCTTTAGAGTCAAAGGCTATTATATGGCCCTGACACCATCTCTTGCTATCTGATTCACTATCTGATTGACGGCTTGCCTTCTATTGAAGGTCAAATAATCTATCGCTGTCATGGCCAGATGATAGAAAACAACTGAAGGTAACATGAACCCTGCTCCCATATAGCTTTATTCTCATTTTCTTATGGTCGTGGTTTCGTTTGCTCTTCGTCCTCCCATTTTGCAGCGCTTTGTTTTAATTCCTTTCTTTACTTCTTCCTGTAACCTTTGTGTCATGTATTAGTCATGGAAGGGGAAGAAGAAGTGGAGGAGGAAAGAGAGGAGGAGGTGTGTTACTGTCTGGAAGGCTGCTGCAAAGATGAGTCTTTCAGCACGGCCTGGGACCGGTCAGGATCGTGCATTGTCCGTGACTCAGAGCTAGGAGTGAGTCAGACGGCCTGATTCTGCCTCGCTCGCTGCAAGGAATCACCTTCTTTGTCCATTTTGGGAAGCCAATTTAATCAGATCCTGTCTTTACTGTCCCAAAGAACTCTGAAGCCTGGGTATAGAATTCCAAATCAGATTAAATTGTGCTCTTCCCAGTTTTCTCAAAGCATTACTGTGGCTGTGGTTTTGTGCTCTTTATCTTTACATAGATGGGAAGGGAATTCATCAGTTTATTTGGCAGAGTTACTAGATATCTCTGTATCTGATTACTGCACGTTATCACAGCCACTCATCAAACCACCTCTCTGGAACTTAGTAGAATTCACAACCTGTATTTTGGATCAACCTATTTTGAGCTTGTAATCGTACAGACTCTTACAGTCTATGCAAAGTCCAACCGTTTCATTTTCCTTTGTTTCCTAGACTCACTCTTGGTGGTGGTGATGTTGGGGGCTTGTTCTTTTACTACCCTTCCTGTCTGACAGTTGAGGCACAGACATCTAACTGTATAGCCCTAAGATTTATGCCACCTTCTTCTGGCCTCTCAATTTACTCAGCATACCCTTTTCCAGCCTACATGGACACCCTCATCCATGGTGTACCTTTCCAGGGACCAGCAGCAGATGAAGTACCCAGGGAGCTTTGCATAATGTTACTAAGAAAATTACTGTTAGAAGGCACACAACCTGAACATATCCATAGATACGTAGATCAAAAAATATAGATATAGATCAAAAATATAGATCAAGATTGGGACCAGAAGTAGGCTAAGGTGCCTCATGTAAGATTTAGATTAAATAATACAGGGACTCTGAGGCTAGAACTGACTTAAGCACTGGCACAAGGTATCTGGGGTTTTGTGGAGCACCTTTCACTGCAGATTTTTAGAGCAAGACAACCACCCCTTGTGCATTAGAGGTGGGGGCTCACCAAGGGCTTCTTTTTATCCCCAAATGTATGCAATTACTATGCATGTGTAAGCTGGAATTTTGTGTTTGCTATGTACTGATGAATTCTACAAATCTTCATATGTGTATTTGTGGCTGAAAAAACACATCTCAGAAATTCAGATAACGAAGTTGATGATATCTCACAATCCAGCATGTAAAGTTTATCACTTTGTATTGAAGCTTTTCACTTACGCTACAGAACATTAAATCTACCAATTCCCAGACACTTAACAAATGCCAGTTAGTTTAGACACACAAAAGCTCTGTACTAAAAGAATCATAGTAAATGTTTAAAACTTAATGGTCATGATTGATAGAAAATGCACTGGCTGTACTTCATTACAATTCCTTGGCCTTAAAGGTGACAAAAAGGAATAGCTGAATGTTTACAGAAATACCCTTTGTTTTAAGTTAAGGCTGCAAGATAAAGGAATAGAAAAAATGACCAATTATTCCCTTTTCAGACTTGGAAATTTCAGTGTGAAAAACTGCTTTGGAAAAGAAATGTTCTACAAAGAATGAATCCTACTCTTTTTGAAAATAAGGCATATATACATTCATGATTTGGCATAAGTGGGAAGGTATTAATTTAGAACCTGCTCATAATTCACAGTTACTATTTTGGTCATGAAGATCTGAAAAAAATGCACTTGATATATTTGTTAAATTTGAGTTGGGAGATTTGAGGGCTTATTTTTGGCTTTCATTTTTCTAGAAACATCAACCAAATAAAAACAAATGATAAATTCTGATCTGTATACAAAAGTCATGCTCTTTACCTGTCTGCTGAAAAGATAATTAATCTCCAGAAATGTTCTGCACTTGGAAAACTTCTGTTCTCTGTTCTACAGTTGGAAAACTTTACCTGGCCTTTTAGATTACCTTGCAGTTTTCTCCAGATATCATCTACCGATGGTGAGCATTTCCCTATCTCTGGTCATGAACTAATGGTCTGGCTATCTGATCAAAAATAACTGATGCACCTTTGCTGAAATCAATATGATAGCATCCCATTTGGGTCACCATACTGGATGTATCATTCTGTTTCATCAAATTATCTGTGAATGGACATTACAACTCTGATTTCTGAGTGTGCTATCAGTCCGTGAAGTTTGCAGTTTATAGAAATGTTACGAAAGTGAAATACCTTAAAAAGATTGCTTAAGAGCTAGAAGAATATAGCTTATGCAAGTCGTCATAGCTCTGGATGTACAATAGCTCAGGATCTTGTCCAGTGTTTATTCTTGAATATTTTCCCCTTTGATGTCTTCTACTGCTTACCATTTCCCTGAGCTGAAAACTGAAGGCTGTTCCCAGACAGCCCTTCACTACTGATTGCAACCGAAGCTGTGACTACATGTCTGACGGCAAATCTGAGCTCCCTCTGCTCCTTTGCTGCAGACACATTATAATAAATAGTGTGCAGACAGGTTCACTAAAGGACAAGATTTAAATACTCTAGTTAAGTTGCCATACAGTAGCTGCAATGCTTTCAGTGAATATCAGTTTAGTCTCCTTTAAAGTTCTGATACAGCACATCACTGTTTTGCCTTTTAATGATGATGACAGGCTACACGCTAGTGTCAGATTCATGCTTCGGGCTGAGTCCTGTAAGCACCTACTCAAGTCAATAGCTCAGTCCTTCGGCATTGGATGAAGGCATTCCTGTTCTTCAGGAGCTGGGGGCTCCAAGCTACTGCCCTGTGCAGTCCCTGCACCTGCCAGGGGCTGGATGTGCCCTTCAAGGCACAACAGGCAACTGGTAAATGAAGGGCCTTACCACGTCCCCAGTTACACCATTTCCCTATGGGCTGCACTTTTACACCAGTCTTGATAAATATAACAGCATGATCTTGGCTACACACCACTGGGAGATGTCCCATTGGTGAGCGGACCCTGTGCTCAGACTTTTTCACCAGGACTATATAAAAAGGCACTCAGAATAGCTGTTCCTCACTGCCATGTCCCTTTCCAAGCTTTTCTTTGGTTACCACTCGAGATGCCCCAGGGAAAGAAGAGAAAGTGTCTGTAAGAAACACTTACTTGAAATAGAAGAAAATTGCCAAGGAAATCAACAGGGATGTTATAGACAAAGCATGGCCAACGATCGCCATATAATAAAGTATGAACGCCATCTGCAATTTAACAAAAAGAAAAGGCAAACATGAACAGTTTGTAGGCACTCAGCTTTTTATCTCATTGAGGAAGAATCTACAAAATCAGCCTCCTATTTTGTATTTCTTTTCTTTCAAAGTTTCTTTTTCAATATACTTTTAATATCAGCAATCTATTAAGTAGCATGACTCATGGTCTAAAGATGAGATAAGTGTTTCTTACATGAGTTGATCTGTTTCTGCTGCACTGAAGTAACTGGCGAAATGCCTGCTCACACTATGTGTCGCTAACTTTCCCGAGGTCTGGGAGAGCACAGCAGACATAACACATTCAGATTTTCAAAAGTCCATGACAAGTTTCCACACAAAAAAAATTATTAAAGAAAACAGGTTGCTGCAGGATCGGTAGAAAGCTTTTATGGTTTGAAAGCAGCTTAAACAACAGGGAGCAAAAGCTTAATGGTCATTTTTGGAGATGAGTCAGTGGTTAGGTGCCCTTGGGACTGGTATTGGGGCTGGTTTTTGTTCAACATACTCATCAGTGACCTGATGCAGAGGAATATCTAAGTTTTCAGCTGATACTTAGGTCTTCCAGATAACAGTGAGGGACTCCAGAAGGGCCTCACATAACTGAGGGGACTAGAAGATGCCATATGAGCTTTAATACAGAAAAAAGTGGGTTGATACACCTAGGGACAAACGATCTAAACCCTGCCTACACAATGTTGAACTCGGAACTGGAAACCAAACTCAGGAAGGAGATCTTGAAGTCACCCTGGCCAGCTCTCTGAATCATTGGCTTACTGTGTAATGACAGCCAAAAAGTCAACAAAATGTTGGATATCATCAGGAAAGGCACTGAGGGTAGAACATCATTACGCCTCTGTTTAGAATTTACATCGCACATCTTAAATGCATGTGTGTTTCTAGTCACCACACCTTATGGACACGGCAGAGCTAGGAAAGGTACAAAGAAGGCAACTGAAGTAACTGAGGTAGAGTAGCTGTGTTAAGACAAGTGGATACAAATGCTGAGATTCTCCCCTTTGGAGTAAGAGGGGGCTTATGATTAAGGCCTACAGAGTCATGAAAGCAACAGATGAGATGAAAATTATCCTCAACTCCTACCACACTAGAACAGCACACCCTGAGACAAATTCTGGTTCACATTGGTGTGAACCTTGCTATTGGGAAACTAGACGGTCCTACAGTGCTGTGAAGTCAGTATGCATGAACAGATAATCAGGCTTTTGCTTTGACTAATATCAGTGAAATCTAAGATAGGCCTATCCATATTTCATATGCCAACAGTGCATATTTCATATGCCAATCACAGGACAGCACCTGGGCTGCAGAATGCTGTGATATTTAAATGTCATTCTTTGGTCTCAGCCAAGCTCTTAAGCATCACCCAGCTGTCAGAAGGCTGCAGGAGGCTAAATGGCATGCCAGGCTTCACCATTGCCTTCTTTTCTGAAAGAACTAATATAGTATCAGCCTGTCCTGAAAAAAAGACTAGATAGTAGGCCTTAGTTCCCCTGCTGGGTTTATTTCTTTTCAGCTCCACTTCACTCATTTTTCTTTTGTTAGGCATGAGCATTTTTCCTTTTTGCAACAATTAGATTAATTGCTTTCTGTAGCCCTACGTTTTGCCACTCACTTTTTTTGGTGAAAACAAATTTGAAAACAAGTATGAATAAAATTCAGAAAACAAAGCCATTCCTCTTAGCAAAGGTGTACATCTTCTTATCTAGTTTGTTCTTCAGTCATTTTACAACTTTGGAATCAGCTCCTGCTTTCATTTAACCTAAGCGGTGGTAGCCTGATTCAGATATAAACCAAAGTCACATTTACACCATCCTGACCATGTAGAGGAGACATGATCTGAGTGTAAATATCCTTCACCAAGTTATTGAAATCTACGCATATTTACTGCAAATACCCTAGGTCTCCTAGTTTCCTTCACAAAGACTAACCACAACAATGCTAGTGAGCGCAAATGCTTGACAACTTGTTCTGAGAGCACCAGCAACCCCAGAGAGAGAAGACCAGACTGCAGAGAAGATGAGACAACTTTCTGAATACAGAGCAGTGGGAGAGGTTTTTACCTGTGTGCAAGTGACATTTCCTCCACTCTATACTAACTGGTTGCTATGGTTTTTCACCATATTAGATTGATATAATTTTTAAGCCTGAATTTCATTTACAGATGGACTGTTGAAAAATACGTGATTTTGCTGCCTATCCTGTATACAACCCTTAGCCTGAAACAGCTAAAAGTAGGAAAGGCTTCCAGATAGCTCCATGCAAGTCTACGTGCACCCCAGATGATGCTTGGTTATTCAAACTATCTACCTTTCAGCAGACAACTGCTAAATCAGTTTAACTGTATATCTGGGACTCGGCAATAGCATTTTTGATTACTCCATGTAAACTTACTATGGTAACTGCTCAAAAAAGCTTTCCAAATATAACAATGAAGACAGATCACAATGGACTGAACCATCAGCTAACAAAGCATATGGTCTACCACCGCATTTTTAAGAACTGGCTGCAGTAATTTTTTTTTTTTTTTAAGTGATCTGTCTGAGAAGTATAGCATGTTGGTATTCCAACAAACAAATACCATCAAACAAATAATGAACTATTTTATTAATTTCTGCACTCCTTGAACTGGCAACCTGTCGTGTCCTTTCTGACATATAGGACTACAAACACACTGACTCACCAGATTTTTAGCTTAGGCAGATTTTGTCATCCTGGGCTTGGAAAACTTCTAAAAGAAACACTTAAATGTTCTTTTTTGTCCCTCTAGGATTCTTCACTTGAGGAAAGAGAATTCCCTAATACGAACACCTCCTACTCAGTTAATTATGTTATCTGTAGGTACATGGAAATAGTCTACAAATGAAGCATACTCCTGTTTTTAAAGACTTGGATTAAAGGTCATAATCTAACTTGGCATTTCTGTAAATTCTTTCTGCATTTTCCATCATTTTTTCTTTCAGAAGAATCTCGATGTACGTATAATTTTCCTTTGTGTTCTAGCTGTACTTTGCTTGAATGATGTTCAAAATTGTTCTTCTGGAAGGCATGGATAATAGGTAACAGAACTACATTTTTTGCCTCCCTACATGGGCCAACATCTGGAAAAATTATATTTTTATGGTGCTTCCATTTAATGCCTCTGTGTGCTCAGATTGTTACTATTATTCTCTCTTTGTCACATAGGTGAGCCCCATTTTACCATGATGGCTCCTCATGCTGCAAAAACTTTTAGAATTCACCTCCTGCCTAGTCCAGTAGACTTTTCCAAGGCCCTTTAGGTTGGATCATTACTAAATATAACCACATACTTCTTTTTGGCTGCATAAAAAAAAAGATCCTCCAACACAAACTCCAAATCAAATCACTTTTGATTCTTTTCCTTCCACAATTCCAGATAGTTACAAATTATTCTGTCACAAATCTGTAATCAGATTTTCCTGGAGCTTCACTCACATTTGAGAAATATGTTTATTTTCATGAACTTCCCTAACTTACTTTTTTTTTAAGCTTTTCCCCGATTTCTCTCTCCTTGTTTCTTTTGGTGCTTTTATATTTAGTTCTCCTCTTTCAGCTTTGCAATTTGATTTTGGAAATATTAATGCAAATACTTAATTAATGATTGTAAATAGTCTCAATGACTTTAGTCAAACTGTTAAAGTTAAATGTGCTCAGGCTTGTAGGATTTTCTGGATTAATGGTAACTTCATAAATATTTCTTTTCAAAGGGAGTGAGTACAGGGTGATATTCTTTGCTTAAGAAAAATAATTTTAACTTACATTAATATTTCTAGCCCTGCAGAGAAGACAGCAACATCTTGGAAGATACTTGTCACAGAAAGCAAAACTGGAATTCTAAAGGATCATTTTATAACTGTTGGACAATCAGGGAAAATCATAGGAATTAAAAAATGCATTTGAAAAAACCTGCAAAATTTGTCACATGAATTGCTACTAGATTATCCACCCTGTAGCAAACCTATATTTAGGTTTGAGCACCCATCAAATAATGTTAATAAGCTAAAATCACGAGGACAATGCTATTAGATTCTTGTGCCACAAATAGAGCTGAAAGATGAGAACTATTCTGATCTCTTATATGTGTCTTACTGCTAGCCCAGCCCAAAACCATTCCCAAACAATCACTGCCTTTTTAACTGTAGCATACCTTCAATTTTTCAGAGGTGAAAGAGTTGCAAAGGGTATAGTTGGACCAAGTTCGGTTGCTCTCAGGATGGCGGAACCAGTTTCCAGTTTCATCACAGTATTTTGAAGCCCTCTCTGATGATAAATGACAATAGTTATTTTAGTAAATGCATATTACACATTTAAAAATCCATAAAAAAGAATTCCTGTATTTGGAAATAAAATGCCTGTGTAACAAAATCCAAAGGTTTTACAACTTGTGCACTTAATACACATTTGTCTGTTTTGTTTTTTTTCCTCAGAGATTTATCTGATGGTATACTTGTTGTTTACCTGTCTCCTTTTGTCGTGAATGAATGCAGTAGAGTATATATTCAGACGCAATTATTTATGCGATAATAATTCATTTAAAGGGGCTGTTGAAAGATGTTTATGGAAGAGAAAGTATCGTTAGGCCCTAGCGCTGAACCTGATGGAAGTGTGCACAGGGAGGCAAACACAGTGGCGTCTGCAGATCGTTAATTCTCGTCCCAGCCTGCAATACTGATGTTGGAAAATGGATGTGCCCACTGGCTAGCATGCAAATCTTATTTTTTGTTTTCAAACCTGACACTCGCTAGGACATTCTGGCATCCATATAACAACATGAGTGGATGGAATCTTGCAGCAGGGTTTCAGGTATCAAGGGAAACAATAGTTAAAAATACTGTGTAAAGAAAGGGCAGCAAGCAGTGTATAAACTAGAGCCTGGGTGCTGGAGATGGTGACAATCCCAACGTCAGCCATGTGCTTATGCAGAAAGGTGGAAGAGCCCTGCCCAGCCTCTGTGCCAGCTAAAGCCTGCTAGGGCTTTGCGGGAGCACTGCTCCTTTTCCTCTGAGGCTGCAAAGCATGCAGACACTGGGAGAGGCAGCCTCGCAAACGGTTTGGCACAGGTCCCAAGTGTCCAGTTTAATTTAAAATGGCTGCAGAGTTCTCTGTTTAAATAATCCGATGTGTGTTTGGCCTCTCCACATGTGTCTCTGGTGCCGGTTCCTGCGCCACAGATGGCTCTGGCATCCTTCCCGAAAACCCTGCCGTACGGATGGCTCTCCAGGTTCATGCTCCTTTGCACGTGTCCTTTTACTGTGGCAGGGGGACGGTCGGGGCTTCAGCACCGTACAGCTCTGAGGGATGCCTGGAGCTGCAGATGTGTGCTGTGCCTGTGTCCTCCCAGCCACGCTCACATTTCTGCCTGGGAAACCCTGGACGCTGACAGTCACTCCTAATCACCTGTCAAGTTTTGGACTAGTTCCTTTGGCCTTCCCTCAAGCATTAGCCACATGGGAGTCACTGGAAAGTTTGCCCAAGTAACGAAGGCAGGATAAGATCAGAAACTTAAATTATTTGATGTTTTCTTAGTTACACAGCTGTTTATTTATGAAAAACACAGTTTTTCAAGTCTGACTTTTAAAATAGTCTAAAAAGTCTCTCTTGACTTCCCTTTGCCTATTCTAGCTTTATAATTTTATTGGCCTTATACATAGATTATTAGCATTTCCAGTCAATACACTTTTACAGAACCAATTACCATTTCAACACACACATTTTCATTTTTTGTGTTCAACATTTGCAGTTATTTTTCTTAATCGGCTCTGATTACTAATGAGTTTATTAATTTGGAGTATTCATATTCCCTCTATACACCTGAAGGAAAGCAATCAATCATACTGGCAAGGTAAGGATTGTATAGACTGGGCTATCTTCCTCTGACTAGAAATACACTTTATATAGTGCCAAAAAAAAAAGACAATCCTCCAGAACACAGCATACTTTCAAAGATACTGTGAGATTCAAATCATTGTTTTGTGGGACTTGTTGAAAATCAATACGTGCATCAACACCACCAAGAAGAACAGTACATGTTATCTCAGCCGTCCATCGCTGCAGCTTGGAGATAATCTCAGACTGCCTGTTCCCGTTGTACTCATTGCCAGATATTATCTAAAGCTGGAAAAAGTTTTCAGTCATAGATAAAAGATTAATGGTTATGCTACCACGGAACAGAGTGTACAAACATTGTACCTACTATCCCATGCACTCTGCAGACTACATGGCTTTTGTTAATATGCTACAGAGTATACTGGTAATATCATCTATCATCTCTGTACTTTAGTGCCTAGGTAGGCACTCTGCCGAAGTTTAATGTGGCCTCTGTAAGTTAGAGACAAACCTGTTACCTCATACTTTTCCTTGAAGCCAGACAAACACAACTGATACTAGTCTGGAAGCGGCCACGGCCCACAGATTTCTTGCTGTGATATTTTCAGAATATGGGACTGGGGGATAAGCCTCCCTACTGTCCATCCCAGTGACTCAAAGAGGTCAAATACCTCTTCTAAATCTACGATTTTATACAGAAATAAAGCTGTGAGTCTGTAACCCAACCACTGTTCTGCTGCAAGTTATTCTACAGTGGCCCTGTAGCAGGTGTGGGATTATGAACATGCGTATGTGTTGTTTTTTATGCTAACCAGAAGAATCTAGTAAGCTCTGAAGAAACACACAAATGTGTAACAATGCGTAAGGCAGTAGTAGCAAGGCAAAATGGAAGTGTGTGCTTTAAGATTATTCAAATACTGTGTAAACACTAATTTTTTAGGCTCTGTCTGTACCCTATCAGCTTGGGTAGGCCACCACTTGGGCATCACTTTATTCAAAGTGGAGGAACAGTGACATTGCGTGGGATTCGTCTCACCTGACTTGAGCAACCTCAAAGATATGCAACTGATAGTCAGGCTTTATGTAGTTAGCTTAGAATGACAGACACTTCAAGAGTTGTCTGGGAAAATTGGCTAACAGAAATCTTGACCATGAGGGCAGTTTCATGGGAGTAGTGAAGTGTCTAAAAAGATTAACCAGTAGTAATATTTTTGCATGTGGTATCACTTGTGCTACCAATAGTGCTTTTATGTATTATATTTTCATAAAAACAACTCAGTCATTTATATGTAACAAATATCTTAACCCAACAGCTCTGTAACAAACATGATAGCTCTATCAATCAGGTTTTTTACAATTAGACCAACTCTATAGCTAGCAGATGTTAAAAGAGTCAACAGCATTTTTTTATTTATTGTTGAGTTATAAGCTGGAAGTAGAAAGAAGTTTTCCTCTGTTGCAGTGCCTGCTCAGCACATACCAGACATTGGATTCTTTGCCATTGTTTGGATAGACCTGCGTAGTACTTAGTTTTGCAGATGAGGGAAGAGCTGATGTAGCACATCTGATTTATTTACATCCTCAGGAAAACATTCTAGAAGAAAATTTTTCAAAAACAAAAAGAGCATCTGATATAATATCAATGGAGACCCTAGAAAACTTCAATTCCAGTGTCCTAATAAGTGAAGAGTTATCACTATCATCAGAATGCCTCAATCAGCAGAACTGGAATCTGTATAATAAAGTCATATTGTACTGTGGGGATAAGAACTGATTTTTAAAATACAGCTGTCAAGCTTGCTGAGAAGCAGGACAGAAATATACAGAAGGGTAGGAGGAAAAGAAGCAGCTGGACAAAGAGTTCAGGTTTGTTTTATTTATCACTGTCTAAATGACATCATTTCAAGACAGGAAAATAGGACCAGCAGAAATACGGAGCTGGCTTTTTTAGGCAGAGTCAGGAAATTTGCATTTGTGGCAGCAAGAGAAGGGCTCTCCCAGGCCCAGCCCTCCCTACACTACTCAGGGTGCTCCAGCAGGTCCCTGGGGCTCCTGCCTACTGAGGGTGCTGCTCCTTGGCTGCTGTAAGTGCAGGTGCGTCACCCTGCTGAGGCACAGTGCTGGGTGGGAAGGAGCACATGATGGACTGGGTATGCAGAAGGGGAGACCACGGTTGGGAAGGTGCTTGAATTAGGGGATGCCTGAGCAAGTGGTCTCCCCGCCTGCCAGCAGCCAGGGTGGTTGAAGGAGCCACAGCTGCTGCTCCGACCCAGAAGGTCTCTCTCCCTCTCTGGTTTGTGAAAGGCCATGATTTCTCATCTGCAATGACTGCTCTTGTCAGCTTGGCCACCTACTTAGCTGAATGCTTTGTGCATTTTGCCAACTGTGAGTAGGGTACACCCGTGTCCCTCAAATCCCATCCCTTGTGGTCATAGGCATTACAGTTGGTAAATCCAAAAGGGTCTGCAAGAGCTATTCAATCTGTTCCCCCTTCTCCTGCATGGAGCATTTATCCTTATTTCTCTAAAGATGTTTTGTAAGAAAGACAAAGCAATTCAGAGACCGCAGTATGGCATAAGAAGAGAGCTCCAGAGAATATAAATACCGCAGTGCTTCTGCCCCCTCCGCTGCCATGATCCGCACTCCAGAGCAGGGGGACCTCACTCCCTCCAGTCCATGTCAGAGCTGGAAGGCAAGGCTGTACTTCCATGTTCCTCAGTTGTGAGAGGTAACAACACATTAATCATCGACTGAGGGAATTGCTTATGGATACACATCAATCTGTTTCCAAATTGCACTTCTAGAAACTTTGCTCTTGGAGCCACATGAAGAGTTATGAGTAACTGGATTACAAAATGGAACCAAAGACAGAAACCCAACGAAGTGGAGAACTGAGTGGAGTTTTGCTAAATGCAGTTGGGCCAGGCTTGCTCCCTGACGGGGTGACTACTGCTCTTAACCACTGCTCTGTGCCAAAGCGGAAAGGGAGTGAAAGTGAAATGAAAAGGTATGGTTGCCACAGTGCAACTTGCACAGTGCTGTGTGACTGCGCCAAATTAATCCTGACCAAACACACTGTGCAGGGAGAGTGAGGTGGGTAATATAACACTCCCCTGCCACAAACGCAACAGCCTGTGCATGGCACAGGGCAATGCTCTGCTCCTCCTGCTGCCCGCAGTAAATCTGCCTTGCTAGAAGGCCATTACATCCACAATATATTTCCCTTTTTTTTATTAGCAAGAATATTACCAGCATGAATTACATACTACATTCCTATCAAATTCAATTCCTAGCAATTTCAGCATGAACTGGAACCATTTCAAAGGGATTACACCAAAAATTAACCTGGATAAAATATGAATATAAAATACAATTCAAGAGAAACTGTGCATGTTGCCTGAATAGAGGAGTATAAAACTTAGCCCTCCTCAGAGCTTCACAGTCAGGAGTGGATGAGACAATGAATTTCCTGCTGTCACTGGAGTTAAAGCAGTAGGTCGCGGTATGTTTTCCAGACAAATTGATTTGTTTTTATGCATTATCACATTGTGCATGATGGTCATTGTGAGAAAGAGATTGCTACAAGAGGCAGGAGTTGTTTATTGAAAAGGACAAAGTTGTGACAGCTTGTAGAAAGGGGTTTCTGTTTGTCTGTTAGCTTTAAGATCCTCATTTCCTTTCACAGGGTAGAGCTTCCTCAGGTGAGGAAAGAAGTGTGGGAAGCCCTAGCTAACTGAACAGACTAGATTACCACAGTGGTCTCAGAACACAGATTGCTATCTGCGTAAGTTCAGTGGAATAAGTGGGACTACATCAGGTAGTTAGTTGTGAAGCCGTCAGACACAAAATGAATGGAGCACTGGCTGTGTTCTCCATCATTTTGCTTCTGAGCCCTTTTCTCCAGAATATGATTTCACTTTATTTACTTTCTAATATACTCTAGCAATTTCTTCTTGGCATTGATGCTGAATGTTGTTGGGGGTTCAGATATAGAGAGCTGGTATACAGCACCCACAGGTGCAGATGGGAGGATCTGATCCTATGTTGCCAGATAATGTTTCACTTTTCCAGTTAAGAATGACCTAAGTATCAAAGCACAAAAACAAAGCTGAATGACATCATATTCCAGGACTCAAAGCTGTCCATGGCCTCAAACTGAAGTAACTTAGCCATCAGTGAGATGATACACAGTGGTTCTTCAGATCTCAATGCAGCCCAAAGCAGCACATGCTCATTTCAAAAGTCCGTGGGGTTACTTGCATGCCTAAAATACATGCTGAGGTGGTTTGACATCATGGAGACTTTATGGGAAGGAAATCCGACAGGCACTGCAGTTATCATCTTATGAAATCATTGGGTTTTAGGATTAATTTTCTGTTTCTCAGCAGAAAATGTAGCTGTATTTTGTTTAACAGGCATAAATTACCAAAGGAAATAATTATTTGTGACACAAAACCTGACAGATTTCTCAGGACAGCTGAACCTGTGCTTTTGGCCTAAGTGTCAGCCACTTCCATTAGCAGTTGAAAGACTTTTAGTCACCCCCACAATTTCTTGTCTCCCTCCTACTTTATTAAGTCCCAGTGTGACAATCAGCCACCTGTAAAGCAAAGGCTGGCTACCTGCTGGTTTGATGCCGCAGCTGTAATACGTGCTGGGGAACTCAACAGCTGCTCTAGGAAAGCAGCTCTGGCTCAACCAGGAGATGCTGAGCTGCTGCCAAGCCAGAGAAAGTACTGACTGACCAGGGTGCAGGCAAAGAGGCTGACAGAGGTGCTGACAAGGAGAAAAGAGATATGCCAGGGGAAAATACTGAGTCCAGAAGACCACAGGTATTGTTCCTAAACAGGACAGCAGAGAGAACAGCAGGGAACTAATTACTGGAGGAGGCTTTTCCTCCTGTGGCTGTGTACAGAGAACAGGAATACTAAAAAATTCCCAAATCTGCAAGTTTTAAAGCGTGGCAGAAAGAGTAATGGCAGTACGCACACACTGTGGGCCAGACTCTACAGCACACATCTGTACATTAGGTGTGATTTGCAATCAGTTGTATGAGCCACAGACCTTGGCGCTAATAAGCATTAATATGTGGAGTGAGGTGCTTCTCCATGGATGGCTTCAAGTGTTACTTTGAAGAGTGCTGTTGTAGCAGAGCAATTAGTTTAGAACAAGTCACTAGAGACAAGTGGACAAGTGGAAAAGCTGGGAATAGGTGGCTTGGGAGCATGCAGGAGAGTGGCTCTGTAATCACCCCCATGCACTGAGGGATGAGGACCCTGAGTCATGGGGAGAATTCTGTGATCCCAGGGCTGCCCAACACCCATTTTTGCAGGTATTAGTTGAACAGTGCCTGGAGCACACATGGAAGATACAGACCCCATCCAAGAGGCACCTCTAACATGCATGTAGGAAAAGGCTTGTGCAACTTCAGGATCCAGAGCCTCAAGCTCTCTCCTGAACGTGGGCACTTCTGTCTGGGAACTGAAACAAATTTCGCCAGTTCTTTTAAAATGCTCTTCTGGCATCTTTTGTGCAAATAGCCTCATGGTTGAAGCACTTGTCCACAGAGAGGGAGACCTAGGTCAAAGGCACCCCTCCAGTTGAGGGTCTCAGCCCCTCAGCCTGTTTCCCCCCAGGTACTTCACTGATTAGCCATGAGCATGGCCCTGCTGCAAGACTCCTCCTTGAAAACTATGATACTGTACAGAAAAGAGGTCAAGACTAACTTTGTCAGAAAGAAAAAAAAAGGTCACAAAAGACAAGACTTTGTGATTCGGTGCCCGTTGTGTCTCACAGGGATGTAAACTGCTGTGAAGATTTGTGGGGTAGGTCTCAGGCTATTTCCACAAGAGGTGGACAGTCACACTGCCATGTGAGCTCACTTTCCAGGCACGCAAATCCTTCAATCTGTCCTGTCCAATGCCTGCTTCCTCTGGAAAGGGAGAGGTTCCTCCATCCAAGTTAGGATGCAGGTTTGAATCCCCTCAGACTGGAAGTTTCCCACTTGCTGGGTGAGTTCTCTAATTGTGGATAGCTTGATTTATAAAGAAAGGAAATATTGATCAATCTGGCTGCTACTGCAAATGGGATTCAACGAAATGCATACTGGATCTGATCCAGCCTGGAAACTCCTCTGTTTCTAAATAGGCAGCAAGCTCAACAAAACCAATGGTTTTAGCTAATGGTACTGGGTAATTAATTCACAGCTGTATTGAGCCTGCCTGAGATGGAGTTAATTTTCCCCATAGCAGCCCTCATAGTGCTGTGCTTTGTATTGGTGTTGGTAACACACCAGTGTTTTGGCTACTGCTGAGCAGTGCTGCACAGCATCAAGGTTGTCTCTCCAACATTCCCCCCTCACCAGTAGGCTGGGGGTGGGCAAGGTCTTGGGAGGGGACATAGCCAGGACAGCTGACCCAAACTGACCAAAGGGGTATTCCATACCATATGACACCTACTCAGCAATAAAAGCTAAAAGAAAGGTGGTGGGGGGTGGGGGGCGGGGCATTCGTTATTACAATGTTTGTCTTCTGGAGCAACCACTATGCATACTGAAGCCCTGCTTCCTGGGAAGTGGCTGGACATCGCTTGCTGACGGGAAGTAGAGAATAATTTTGTTTTCCTTTGCTTCCACGTGTGGCCTTTGCTTTTGCTTTATTAAACTGCTTTTATCTTGATGCACGAATTTTTTTCCATCTTATTTTCTCCCCCCCCTGTCCTGCTGAGGAGGGGAGTGATAGAATGGCTTGGTGGGTATCTGGTGTCCAGCCAAGGTTAACCCACCAAAACAGCTATGTGATAGTCTGTTTCCTTACTTACCAGTTGGGCACATACATTTTGGTTTAACCTTGTTGGAAATGTTTAGATTTATATACCCTCCCCTCACAAATGTTTAGTTTCATAGTTTTTAACTGCAGTTGAGACACTGTGTCTGTGCTGGATTTAGCACACTGTGGCATCAAGCACCGCCTATGAGAAACACATCCTGAGCGTGGAACACACAACTGTGTCTTTCTTCAAACAATACTCTTTGTGGAGTTTAAAACACATACGTTTCCTCATATCTATTTAGCAATATTTATGTCCTTGATTTTTTCCTTTCATTTGTCCTTTTAAATGTTCTTGAATTACTCCTCCTAGTCTGCATGGCTGCTAGTATTTGTATGAAGAATTCAATAAACAACTGAAACTTGGAGACTGAAAGAACATTATTTATGCTCATCTTCTTCCATAAAAATGATATTTTCCAATAAAAACTGAACAAAGAACATGCTGATACATATTTCATGCACATAAGCATTTTTTCTTCATTATAAAAACTTAGAATGAGGCACTAAAAATGTTTTGACATTATAACTAAGTAATTAATATTTTCATAAACTACGTTCCATAAATCCATGGGTTACATTTACATAAAGATAAAAACATACAAAATATTTTACAAATGAAAATACATAAATTAAGCAACCCAAGAGCTTGATATATTTTCATTTCAGCAAAACTGTCTGAGATTTCACAATGCTGCAAAAATGCCACTGGAAACATGCTTCCACTCAATGGCATGAATGTTTGAAAGACTTCCTTTGAAAGATAAGATGATAAAAAGAAATACTGTACCAGTTGGATCAAAGTCTGGAAAATAATCCGGACAATTCTGAGCAGTGACTCTTCCAGCAGGCGTGTCATCCCAGCACAACCAGCCGTCCCAGGTTCGGTTGCAGAACAGACCTGGACGTTTAAGAGGAATGCAGTAGTTAATTCACACACAGTCAGTCCTGAACCTGCTCTGTTCCAGCCTCCCAAGGAATATTGCTGTCTGCAGACAATTGTGGTTTCTGTTTGCAATAAAACCCCTTGTTATTGCTACACTTTGAGTGGCATTCAGGTGCTGCAAGGTACTTGGTTTTGCTGATCTGATGTTACTGATGTTAATTTTACTGGAAAGTAATGTTTTTTAAGCCTGTTGAACTGAACTTTCAATGTAGGGTCTGATCCTACAAAATCCTCTTCGTGATCCTCCTTCCATCCTTGGCCGTAAATGTGTACTCTAGTGGTAAGGGGGGGCCTCAGTTATCCAAAGACTTTTCATTTCACCTTCTGCTGTTCAGCAGGTCTGAAAATCGAGTCTTTGAAATGTAAAGGTAGGAAGGGCTTGCAGGGACGTCCCAGCTAAAGGCAACGTTTGCAGACACTGGTCCCTGTAAGGCTGTTGCATTGCTCAACACTAGAGATCAGTCAGATAACTACAGATCCAGTGAAGCGAGGTGCAAGACTGGTCTCTAACAGGCAAACTCTGCCTGTTGGTGTTGTCTGGGCAGGCATGATGTGATCCTCTCCTCATCACAGCCCTTCTCGGAAGGTAGCACTGTTGAGGCTGTCACCCCTACAAGGACTGTTCCCAGCCCCAGAAACGATGGCCATACTAGGGAGGCAGAATACAGCTATTTTTCCATTGTCAAGTTAAATGTGTTAATGCTACTTGTTCACTTAATTAACCAACCATCATATCAGCAGTTTGTTATCTTTCCTTCAGGCATTCTTGTGTTCTTCTCTAGCTTTGAGATGTATCTGAAAGACTTTTAGGAATCATTTTATAATATCAAAGAGAAAGAAGAGTAGAAAATGTTTGCAACTTGAGCTTGTATCTGAAAGACACTGCAGAATGGGGTCAGTAGGAATTTCTAGCTTTAAAACCTTTGCCTTGCCTAATAAAGAAAAAAAAAATCACTGATGTTGATCATGAATGGAGTACATCATTGTGGAATGTGTCTTTCAAGGTAAGTAACAGGATATATACGCACGCATACATCCATAAATATATATACACACACATATAGAGATATACACATGCATACATATATGTTTTTTAAGTGCTGCAGGAAATAAAACAGTGTAAGCAATAAAACAGAAAAGGAAGAGTTGAACACCATATTGTTGTATCACTGGCTAAAAATATTACATTTTTGGATGGACAGGGAGTGTGGGAGTGCTGCACTGTCCTGGAGGGAAGGTCAAGTGTTCCCATGTGCCTAAGCTCCTCATTTTGTTACTTCTTTGGGATTTAAGGTAATCACTTCTACCCTGAAATGGGCAAGATAAGTGTGGTCCATTACTTCAGCTCTGCTGACACGTGGCCACTTGTAATGCTGCCACAGCTCACCTGTATTACACCATCTCTCTGGCTTCTGAGTGTGAGATACTACGCAATTCTCTGCAGTCCATTGCTGTCACCTTTGAGCCCCAGGATTATGAAGGATTTAAACTACCTTTGCACCAGTCTACAAATAGGCTACACCAGGGACTGCAGAGACACCAGGGAAAAATTAGACACATCTCGGCTGGCTCTGTAAAGTTGTACTAGACACTGGGCTTTCCTGGGATCTTCAGTGCTAGACTCCACTACTGTTTGGGCTGAAAATGTACACCCAGTATACCCCTTCAGCTTATGTGTCGGGCTTTTCCTCTCAGGAGACACCTCTACGGTTGTCCTTTGCATTAAGAGAATTTCCCATCTCATCCCATCCTCCCTTTCAAATTTGCAGCCAAGAGACTTAGACCCTTGTCTACTTCCAACCCTTTATGAAACATAAATGTTGGAGGGCTGGTGAGGATCCTGTAATTCAGCTGAAAATGCAACTTTAGTAGTGTTGGCATCACTCCTTCATCGCCCATTATCTTCATTCTGGGTTATAAATTAATTAAGGGCATGTTGTTATGACTATGACAGTCCCCAATGGCATCACTTAAATCTAGCTGCCAGTTGAAGGAATGCAGAAACTGCTGTGCTGTGTCCGATGGCTGCAGGTCTGCCACTGCTGTCCTCCTGGGACAATGCTGCCCTTGAAGACACTACCAGCAATTTATACGTCATGAGACATACGAGTTCCCAGCGCATGCTGGGAAAATGCTTCAACCCTTTCCAACTACTCACACAAGCAAGGTGCAAAAAAAAGGTGAATCCAATGGAAGTATCAATGGATGCAAAAATTAAAGATTTATAGAGCTGGAGACTAAAAGACTAATCTGAGCAGTCAGTAAGTTGTTTCCCCCTCAAGCCCAGCAATTAAAGGCTTGTTTATGCCTGAAACACGATGCTTTCCCTGTTTAAATACTTGTGGGTTTTCCCCATTACTGGCCTGAATGAAAACCTCTTTGAAGCAATGGGAATCTCTATATTCATTCCATAACATTTCTGCATCAAAACCCAAGTATCTTAACATCTAATTATTCTTTGAGTCTTGCAAAGCCCAGTAAAATCTTTGTGGTAAAGAGCTGCAAAAATGACTTTGGTCTTGTACTACAAAAAATCCCACATTATCTCCACCCCATCTAATAGATAGGTTGGGGTTTTTAATAATAATTTTTTAATATATTTTCTTTTTAAACTGTGTCCTCAGTATCTCTGTTCTTTACTTGTATAAATCCCCACAATGCCTCCAAATTTCTTGTCTAGCCTCCTCATAATTTCTTCCATATTTTCTATGAGAAAAAGTGACCAGAACACTCAGTGCCAACCAGAAATGCTGCTTCATTTATACTGTGTCATTGTAGCACCACTATTATTTGTAATTTCCCTTTTTATTAATCTTAATATATGCCTCGTATTCAGTAAACATGTGTGCTCAGTGCTTTATAAACCTCTTTTTGCTAGTATTACTGCTGAATATAGAATACCTGGAACATCTGTGTTGGTACAGAGCATGACAGCTATCAGTCAATGCACGAATGACAGAAAAACAAAACAGTAAGCGAAGCAAACAGAACGACATTTATATTTAAGAGATCACCGTTCACAATCAGGCCTTTGTGTGAGCTTGCTGAAAGGTCCCGGAGAATGCCATTCCCTAAGCAAGAACAAGAGATATTCAAGCAGCAAAGCACTGAGCCAGAAATGTAGATGACGGAGGTACCGTCTGCATGGGGAGGAAGGAAGAGCTGTTTATTCCCTGGGCTCGTTCCAGGCTTTTTTCTTTCTTTGCACTTAAGAGGATGCTAAGTAAGTGTGAATTTGACTACTGCTTATGGGAAGGAAACTGCACCCTGAGGAAGACTATGGGTTAGTATACAGAAGAAAATGTTTCTTTATAGCTATATAAGCAAGTGTGGCAATATACAAACAGGTTTTTTTTTTAATCTTTTTTACCTTTTTTCTTATACGGAGGAGCTCTGTTCATCCTCTCATAGCATTTGAACTGCGAATCTATTATCTTCTGTCGTATGACTGAATTTTCAGTTACTACAGGCTCTAATGTAGGATCAGTATAATTTACAGTAGAAGAAAGACTTGGAACCATTCTCTGTACAGAAAGGAAAAACTGTTAGTACAAGTGAATAAACCAGAAGGATAAAATAAAAAAAAAAGTGAGAATCAGAAATCTCTGTTATGCTTTCTTCAAAGGCCTGTTATTTGCACATATGTTTAGCATTATGATGGGCCTTATACTGCTTGCAAAGTAAATGCTGAATTTTTACTACTTTACCTCACTATAAACTCAGGATTTTAACCAAGCCCTTTTTCTTGGCAAAAGAGAGGACCATTAAATACTTGATAAAGTCTTCAAAATCTTGTCATTTAGTTTAGTGATCTGCAACAAAATTTTGTATCTTCCCAAAGTTACACCCATGTATTTCTGCTCACTTGTGCCGATTTCTCTCCAGACTGCCCAGACAAAATACCTCAGTGCCACAGCCTCAAAACTGACTATTTCATGGTTTATGCCACTTGCTTTGAGTTCCTTCAATTGTTAAGGTCATAGAAACACAGGACAGAGAGTTTAAACCTCACTACTGCCTGAAGGGCGAAGGGAAGGATCATTGCATCTGGAAGGCAAAAATCTCAGGTAGAGAGGGTCAGCTATCGTTTTTTCCATCCATTCATGCATCCATCTGTCTGTTGCACAGCCCACGTCTGTGAGCCAGGGTGGAAATGAGAGTGTGGAGCTTTAGTTAATTCTGTTCTGCCTTAATCCTGTATCAGGACACTCCTCTGCATGAAGGTGATAGGAAAGGATTAGTTCCTCTGCTTCCCCAAGAAAAAGCAATGCTGCTGTGGCACTTTATTTGTATGACCCTCTACTTTTTTTCCCATACTAAACCATACTAAAGCCATCACAAACACATGCAGAGTCACTTACAGGCTGCTTCAAAACTTAGGACCCTCACAAACACACAGACTTGACGTTTTTAGCACCAAATACTAGTACGCAGATGTTTAAGCAACCATTTGTAGTTGTTCAAACTGAAAACATGACAGGTTTGAAAGTTCAAATATCAGCTTACTTCTTAAATTATTGCTTCCCATTTTTTTTTTTTATTGCACATCACAGGCAATTGTATCTCATTAATACACTACTTTCTTTTCCATTTGCACAGCTAAAACACCTTGGTAAAATACACAGCAAAACCACAGTATCCTTGACTTAGTTGAAAAAAAAAGACATTACATTATCCTGATACTTCTGTGCCAAACCATGTCAGTTTAAACTTTTTATACTCATATACCCAATTATTTTTTACTAATTTAATCTAATCTCTTTTGATACTAACATTTTCATTTTGAACTGTATATAGATACCGTGTGAAGACTGGAGGACAGTGAAGGCAGTTTATCTCATTGCACTTAAATAGGTACTTGAAATAAAATGGGAGGAACAAGAAGGAAGCTATTTTCTGGCAGATACAATTTTATATAAATTTTATGGGTATGTATACACACACATATATAGATAAACTTGGACAGTGAAGCCATTTGGAACATTTCATCTGGCCATCCAAGTGAAAAATTAAGCATCTAGAAAGCCAGAACAGGAAATACAGAAGCAAACCCAAACATATCACAAATCCCTCGCTTTTGAGAAGATTAAAGGGAGTAGCTGGAGTCTATGAAGATCATTTTGAAACCAAACAAGCAATGTCCTCAATCCAGCAAGAAACACAGCAAAGTGCAGATAAGGTTCCTTAGATGCCCTCAGGTCTGTCTTAGCCCTTCGTGTCCATGTATCGCCACAGGCTTTGGTACTGCACTGAAGTGACTCGTAGATACTCCATGCTTATTTTTTCCTTTCTTATTTTGAATAATACCTCAGTTCCAAGCTGTTTGCATTCAAGAGAGGAATAACAGTATCGTCAAAGAAAGCTAGGGGGGCTTCCATGGCATCGCCTCTTTTCTCGACGATCCCTCTGTTACTCTGGGCCAGTCTAGGAACATACTCATGGTCTGAAAGCATAACCATCTGATTATGCTTGGAAAACATCACCAATTTTCCTTCCCACAAAACAATGCTTTTATTTTATTTTTGTTTTCTTCTAGGAAGGAGATGATCTGTTCTTCAGATCTGTTTGACCAAACAAGACCAAAATCATTTCACACTGACAGAGACCAGAAAGACTGGTGTTGCTGGCCATAAATACTGTTACTGTTTCGTTTGCTTTATCTGTACAGAATAAAGCACAACACAGACATGAAACATTTGGCAAATGCCAGGTACACAGATAGAAACTATAGAATCTGTTCAGTGCTTCGGAACATCCTTCTCCTATTCTAACTTTTTTTGTATCCTCTTTTACACACCATTTTTAAAAGGACAGACCATTCCCGGAAGATTGCGCAGTACAGAAACATGTAAGCTGAAATCAAAAGTACGATATGCCATCAGAAAAGGAATGGTCTATTTACATCTTTTAACTGGTGAAGACATAACAGTTTGTAAGTAGGGATGATGATTTTGAGGGGTAAGATACAATTCAGAGACTGAAGACACCTTACTCTTAAAGGTCAGTTTCATAACTCCCTGTGTGTAAGGGACTAATCCAATTCCTGAAGAAGTCAGCTCTTGCTGGGTACAGGTTAATGAGAATATTTTAATATTTGGAGGCAAAGAGTACTTGTGGTGGTGGATAGGATAAATGTCTTGGATTGTGCATAAAATTATTTGAAGTGCTCAACCATGTAACCAGGAGGACTGCCCATTCTACCGCATCTGAGCAAGGCAATCATGGCCCAGCTGAAATTACCAGCAAAATTTCTATTGCCCACATTTGGGCCAGGAATTCACTCAGAGAGATTAAAAATATGGATGAGACTGTGTCACTAAAGCTCAATGGAAATTACTTCATCAGTGGAAAACACTTAATGGCCTGCAGTAAATCTAAAGCAAGTTTGGATAAAGACTGGAATAATATTAGATTACAGATGTCTCTCAAATGATCTGATTTTTTTTTTTCTTATTACCAAACACAAAGACTCAGATTTTCAAAGTTAGTTGCACACAAATCTTTCCAGGTACTTTTGATGTAATTGAATAGCTTGTGTATGAAATCAAATTAAGGGGTTATACATAGGTGCGTTACTGGTATTGTTCATCTGTGATATGTCCTCTAAAGGTACTCTTTCCTTTGATTGCTGTTACTCATTTCTGTTTGCCTAGATTTGAAAAGCTCACCGTGGAAGTTTGAACAATATTTTCTTCTACCTTAAAATCAGATGACCAGTTCAGCAGACTAATGAAAAATAAATTTGACGGCTTGCTGGAGGTTGAGCAGTCACACCTCTGTTTGCAATGCTCGTGTTTTCTACCATGCATAGGAGAATCACACGTCCACCACCACTCTGGGACTCAGAGCCTAAAGCCTGTCCTCCCCGAAGTCAGTTCAGTCGGCTGATGATCCAGCCTTATATTCCTGGGGCTCAGTCAGACAAAAATTTTGGTACAGTTGTGATGTCAGATGTTATTATTTGTTTTAGTCTTCTTGCGCTCCTTACCATAGGGGTCAGGAAAGGACAAATGGAGCAGAAAGAAATCCCTAGGTCATTATTCTGTGATCAGAAGTAGCAGAAGCTTGGGCATGGCTACACGGGGGGGAAAGCTTAGTGTGTATCATGTTAATGGGAGAGGTTGGGAATGTCCTATGAGTCTCTCTGTGTGTCTGTGTGTGCTCTCATGGAACTAATGATTAGGAATCACCTCTGCTGCTACATTTTAATGATTGTATCTAGGTATTTTAGGAATTAAGTTTTAAAACACATGTTTTCACCATAAAAAAGCCAAGATTAAATAATTTCCACCTGGTTACTACCTACGGTATTGAACAAATTTTGAATGTTCAGAGTCCATTACTGCACATTAAAAACCCTTCCCATCCATCCATCAGTTACTTCAGATGGAAATATAAAGGACAATATTGGTTGGTACAATAAAGGAATGCCTCATTCATTTATAAATATTCTTTATTAAAGAGAAATAAATAATTCACAACTTAATAATCAGGATGTGTTCATAGCCTGAAAATGACTGGTATGATTTCTTCAGAAGAAAACTGTTTAAGTGATGTCCCATGCAGCAGTTTAGCAGCCGTACATATGATGTCACTCCTAAAAGTCCAAGTAAATGACGTCATACATACGACCACCAAGCCACCACGTGACAAGTGACTGTTATAAGAAAATGAATTATCATTACAAAGAGAAAAAACAGGCTGCTGGGAATGCTGAAGTTCACTTTATACCTAGAATTAATAAAGGAATCTAGAGAAAGCAATTTGGCTTCATTATTAAGCTATATCGAAATGAACAAATAGTGCCCTGGTTTCTGTAAGACAGACACCTGCTATTAACCTGTGCAAGACTGTGCCCATTTCTGCAACAGAGAATCCAGATAAAGCAAGCATAAAATTCCTTCTTTTTTTTCCCATAAAATATTGGAAATGATGAACAAGCATCCCCAAATATTTTTCTTCCACCATCAAGGAGCTTGAAGCATACTAACTGTTGACTATGCACGACATTTAGGAAAAGAAGGCATTTGTAGCTTTCTTTGCTTTTGTTTTTTCCCTCCTTCCACTAAATTCAGTAATTTTGCAACATTTCTTGTTGAGCTCAGTCAAAATACATTTCAAATTCTGGATGCTCTAACTGTTTGTTATATCGATTTCAATAGCTCAAACATTCGTTTGGTACATTTCTTTTAAAACTGCTATGTGTAGTCACCACTTTGTGGGTCACTAAACTCCTGTCCTTCAATACATCACATCTCTGAGCGAGAGCTCAGCATGATTCAGACCGCTTGCACAGCCCCTCTCATACCTCAATTACATTTGAACTACTTTTCACAGCTGCTAGCATTAGGACAGAGAAGAAAATGACTGTGATGCCTTAGGAAGGTCATTAGTACATGATACTCAGTAAACATAACAATAATTTCTTATCCATCACAAATGTGCTAGGAAACAGCAGAAAATTTCTTTGGGGAAATACCTTGATGTGACATGTTTTACTTAACCACTGAATGTTAAAATGTTCCCATACTCAATTGCTGTTGAAGCAGGATGGAAATTATCTCACAGTGAGATCCCATATGACTTACATCGCAGATTTTGGCAGCTGTTTAAACAAGCACAAGATTATCAGCCACAGCAGATGAAGACAAGGCACTTGTAATGAAAAGCAACTCACGAATCATACACTTCTTTTCCATTGCTGCAGGATTTGCAAGGAAGCTTTACTCCCAGGGTAGCCTGATGCAAACAGTGGGCTTGAAGGCTGCAGAATACCTCATGGATTTTTGCTTGCAGTCTGATTATCATCTTGCAGGAGGCCTCTTTAGGGCAATCAGCTGCATAGTAACATCCTTATTTTTTTAAAAAGCAAAGATGGACACAAAAAGTCCTGATCACCCCTGAAACTGGGGTGAATAGAACAGAATACGGCATTCCTCTCCCTCTTGGGAAACCATGAACAGCTTGAGTCTCAAATTCTCACACTAATTCTCAGCACCTTAAATCATCAGCATCTTGCTTTCCTGAGTTTTCCTTGTGTGAGAAGAGCTCCAGAACTTGCAAGTCCACTTCCTTACAGCTTGAAGCAACCCACAGTTACAAAGGGAAATGCACACTTCAGGACAACAGCTTTCAAAGGCATGGTCTCAGGTGACGAGACCCAGGGGGATCTCATCATCCAAGGCTGGGGAAGCCGCTGGGCTCCCAGTGGTGCCAGACAGCAAGCAAGGCTCTGAAGAACCATGCCAAAGAAGGCTGTGACAGATCTTCAGCAGTTCTTCTGGCCGACCGAGAGGTGGGACCTGCTCTGGACCAGATGCTGGAAGAGCTTCTGTCTAAGCAGGAAAAGGCTTGTGCTTATGGCGCCGGCACAGACATGAGTTTAGAGACTCGTGGTGAGGGCGGCTGAGCTGGGCAGGTGGCAGGAGCCCGGGGGAGCACGTGGCCACACCACCTCACCGGTGCGTATTGCACTCCCAGCTGTGAGGATCAAATGGGTACGCCATGAGCAGTGCCCTCATCATGGTGGCAAACGTTTTACTAACTGGCTTCTGGAGACTTGAACCTGCCACAACTGTGTTCCAAAACATGCCAGTTTGTGCAGTTAATGAATGAAAATTACATTTAGGCTTTCACAGAATTAAATTTCCATGTTTTGTGAATGGGAATTATTCACAAGCCTTTCAGGAGCTGACACAACGTAACAGGCTGTGTATAGGTTAGTGACTGAGGCTTGGTAACAATTGCACAGATATGGACTTAATGAACTTGTACTCAAAATGAATTTTTTTTAAAATACAATCTTGATCTAATGGTCCTAATTGAATAATAGTGTGTTCAGCTGCAACATCCATTTTGTCTTTCCTGAGCACTTTGTGGTTGGCTCAGGACAACAAAATTGGAATATGTGAGAAAAACTACTCCATCAATCTTCATTTACAGGATAAAATCAAACGACTATCTGTAGGCACTAGATGACAATTCTTACCTGACAAAATCAGGTAGAAAACAGAACTCTCTTTTCTCAATGTCCTGCAAAATTGATCAGTCACACAGGAAAGAGACCCAAGCTTGTTTCCTCATTCTCTGCAGTTTGATGCCCCTGGACACACCGTGCCGATGTTCCATCTTTCTTGCAGAGAGAAATGTGCACTGAGGAGATTAACTAATTGCTCCAGCGTACAGGGGCTCACATACTTGAGGAAACAAATCTCAGTCACATCCTGTGGCTCTCAGTAATTACCAAAAATGAGACAGTATCAGGAATAAAGTGAACTAAGAAATAACGAACAGTTAACATTTCTAATGGAATTCACTTTGAATTGTAGAGGACTATCTGGTGATGCTGCAAGCATTGCCATTATTCTACATCCAAAAGCAAGGGAAGCCATCAAAGAGGAAGACAATAAGGAGTTAGTTTTATTTCTAAAATAGGTCTTGAAGAAACTGGTGCTTTAGGTTTTGTTTGGCAAAGGGGAGTTATTATGGACCTGTACACAGAAGAGTAAAGTGCTATTTATTCTATGCAAAAAATTACATATGTAAGAGAGATGGTTTCTATCAGAAGGTACCAAAACCACTTGGTGAGAGGCCTAAAGGCTGGAGACTGGGGGTGGAGGGGGCACGGGGTGTGTGTCTATGGATATCTTGTAACTAGGGTCTAGGACAGAACATTCAAGGAGAGATATGGGATGAATCTGGCACCTACAGTGGGAGCCTGGAAGAGAAAGCAAGGACCTCAATAGGTTGTGTTGCTTTGCATCAGCTTGCAGTCCTCAGCTGGGAGTGCAGGGGACAGACGACAGGATGACAGTAAACCATCAAAGCCATCAAAGAAGAAAGATCTGGAGGATGGTTTGTGGTGTGGGTAGAGAACAGGAGTGGGAAATCACCCCTGTGTCACAAATCGCTTTGATTACTGTATCTTCCCCAACCTCAGACAGTGGCTGACATGTAAGTCCCAGGGACTCAGCTCTGGGAACCGAGGCATGATTAAAAGAACCAACAGAATGGGAACAGTCTTTTTGGAAGAGAAAGAAAGACACACTTCCTTGCTACAGACCACAAATAAAATGTAAAAAATGAATGTTTTCAACCAGCTACAGGTGGGGAAATTTTTGGAAAGATGACTGATGCCAAATATTTTTCATATGTGATCTAACAGCAGTGTTCTGGCAAGTGACATCAGGGAAACAGAGCTTGTTCATGGTCTACTTCTATAACCATGGCTTCTCCCTCACTGGCGGATAAATTAACGTGGGAGGTGTCTAAGTAAATCGCAGTATGGCCACTGCAGTGGGGAAGGAAGGAATACAGACATTGAAACAGTGAAAATGTAAGGAAATTTGTGCTTAAGTTATGCATTGAGATCAAAAGTTGGAGAGCCCTCTGGTGCAAAGATATCTAAAAGGAAGGGGATGCAGATCTCACTGGCCCTGGAGTACTGCAGGAATGAGCACAGAACTAATGTTGCTACCATGGGTAGGAGATTTAAAAGATTTGTGGATAACAGGGCAAGGATCACCTCAGTCTTTCACGGGCCGACCTAGAAACTTATGCTGTAGGTCAGAGCACCTCAAACACTCAGAAATGCTGTTGACCATTTTAGCTATCAGAATATTTACAGTCCTGTCATTTGACTGGGGAAGAAAAATGATCTGGAACTGCTCCTTCAGTCAGCGTTGGCTTATTATAGGGAGAATTGCTGTTCTTTGCAAAGGCCCCTGTTAGGCTATGCAGATCAGCTGGGATTCAAGCCCAGAAGGAAGCTGGTCCCTGTCAGGCCGATTGGTTAGAGAGATCTCTGATCATGGGTGATGTCCCAGCCAGTGTATTGCTACATGCATCCCTTGCAGGGCTATGTGTAACAGCCACAAAAGGTCACAAATATCAGAATACTCCAATACACCTCAAGGCAGAAGACTTTTGCCAAGCACAGGGATGATTCCTCAAATTATTAACTAATTCTGGACTAATTACTTTTGAGACCAAGTTAGCAGAAATGTGTTAGCTCTGCCCTCCTCTGTTATTCCTCCTGCTCTCCAGCTCTTCTTTGGTTGAGGGTCCTAATCTTGAACTATGAATTCAGTATTTTACCAAAGTGAGGTGTTCTTTGCTGTTTTCCTGCATTCTCCATGATCTGATTTCATTGTTTTCTTTTTCTCTCCTTCTATCCATCATTCTCTTACTGTTCTCTACTTTCTTTCCCTCCTTTTTATGCATATTAATTTAAGTGGCAAACAGCACTGTGGGCAAGTTATGCTAGGCGGGAAGAAGAGGAGGGACATAACCCAACAGACAAACCAGGGAAAGCAGTCTCTACTGTTTCCCAGTGTGTCTTCTAGCCCTGTTTCTACAACTTATATCCAGAAAGGATGGGAGCTAATGGGGAGATGCACACAAATATTCCACATTCAGGTGTTGGAAGAGAAGCTGAGAAGCAGAGAAGCATGAGTAGCTAACCAAAAAAACACAATTAAGAAGTATAAGAATGAAAGTTTTCTTCAGGAACACAGAGATAAATGGTTGAGGAATAAGGTGGCATCTGGCATGCAAGTTACTCATACCGCACCACAGTAGAGAGGTGCTTGTTCCCAGTAGCATCATTCAGACAAATTCTGACCATTCTGTAACTGAGGCTCTGGGCAGTATTCTCATTTCTGACTACCTGTAATGTCTTCAATTTTATGATAACTGCTAATAATTTGAGGTTTCACAAGTAGAGATCAGAGAATGCATTCAATTTACGAGAGGTATTTAGTCAGGTAGAAATAAATTTGCTACATATTTAGAATAGCAGTTACTCAGACATGTTGCATACATTGAAATAATGGTAATATTGATATTAAACAGTTGAAAATAGCATTTGAACTGAATGACTAAAATTTGTACTGTTATTTTCCATTTCAGTTGCTTTCCTAATAGCAGAGTAACCATACACAGTGAAAATCCACAATTACTTAAGTCAGTCTAAGTCTCACACAACAATGTTAAGCAAGTTTTCAAACACATAAGTTTCCATCATTGATATGTTGTAGCCTGTAAAACACAGAAATGAAAAATCATATGCATTACCTTCTTCAGACTTGCAGTTTTCTCTCACCAAGAAACAATGGTTTCAAGTTCAAAATTTTGTGAGATATCTTATTTAGAAACTTTATTAACCTTATTTCAAAATTTATCAGTAAGGGAACACATTTCTTCACCTGTGCAGTATAACAAATATAACTCAGTACTCCTTATTTTTCTGAACATCACCACAAGTTTAAATTTGGCAGGTGTCATGAGCAGTTCATATTTCTTGTACTTACAATTAGAAGGATGATCAGTAAGAAGAAACTGTGGGTTACTTTTTTCATTGTGGAGTCTTCCTGGAGAGACACGTTGTAGCTGACCCTTCTGGGAATTAAACAACAAAAAAACAGTATTAGACTTTATTTGTTAAGATAAATTCCTTGTCTTGGTGTATGAGCATCTTTTTAGACTTAAAGTGGACTCTGTGTGTGTGTGTGTGTGTGCGTGTGTGTGTGTGTGCATACCCCCTAGCCTTGTGTGTGCTCATGTTTGACTTCACTGGAGGCCCGCATGCTTTGAATTTGGTCTCCTCCGTGGATCTCTGGTGGTGAGTTCAGCTGACATGGGGTACAGCTCCATGTTAGTATGTCACCCGCAGCAGATCTGGGTTAAGCTCTGTGTCTTTGCTAGCTGAGGCTATCTTGGTTGTCCCGATTCAGCTGCTTCTAACCTACACATATGGATGCAGACCTATGAAGAATGTGGATATTTCAAAAATCACCTAAAAGCCCCAGAAAGATCTGGTTTGCAGGTAAGTGTAATGGCAGCTCAAAAGGCATATTTATGGGGCTAGAGAAAGCCAGAGGTTGGGTAACGCCTAGCTAGGTGAACAAGCAAGTGTGGCAGGAAAAGAGAGAGAAACTGGGAACAACACTGTGGGACTACACGCTCCCTAAAGCAGCTCGCTCGGCTGGGCTGTGGACAGACACACGGCAGTGTAACCCTCAGGCTGTCAAGAATGACTGCTTCAGCCGCACAAAGTACTGGAGAGGCAGAGCATGGACACAACTCCACAGGCTTGGAGGGAACTGGATCAGCAGCTTTTTGGTTTTCTTTTTTTTCCTAAATCAACACCCATCTGGCCTTTCTGGGAAAAATATCCAGGGGTCACCATGTATCATCATATTGCTTCACACTTGTGGGAGTTCAAGCAAGCAAAGCTCTTTGCATTAACACATCATTTTTAGTTTTATAAAAATAGAACTTCTGCGTTAGAGTGAGAAACATGGCTTTTGTCAAGACACAGTACCTTCTGCTGTCTCATGGATCGCTAGGGGCATGGGCTGAGTAACATGCCTATAGATCACCTTCAGCCACAGTAAGACAGTGAGCACTCACACACCTTTATTGTTCAGACAGCTTAAAAACAAAGAGTGAGGTGTTTTCTACCTGGACAAACAATCTTGTGAGCACCCTACATATCTGAAACCCAGAAATTTAATGTGAAAAAGGCACACAGACTTGGATGCTTAGTCTACTTGACATGTAGTGAGCAACACAATCACTTGTGTAACATTTATTTCTGCAACAGCACTGTACCAGCTTTTCTCATCTTGAAATGGTATGGAAGGTCACCCCATTTTCAGAGGGAAGGAAAACACGAAATCAGTTGTAACTGTCCTCATCTAAAGCAGAAATATGTACTCTCAAAATGTAATAACGGTGTGGCACTTCCACTTCAATGTAGCACATGTGGAGGTAATCTCCTACCAGATCCCAATGGGAGCGTTGCAGTCATGTGTCACTGAGATTACATAAAATACAAAGTGATGGAAAAGAGGGTTCAGAGGATTTGCCTCTAATAAGAAGTAGCCTTATTACTGTCTGAGCCTTGCCAGAACCATTCTGGTGTGCCAGAGGTAATGGGACAGGCAAATGACACAGAAATAATATGCAATTACGCTGTCTGCCACATCTTTGTGTTTGATCAGCAATCGTAGACAACTCAATGGAAGCAAAAATTGGACACCTAGATCAGAAGAAAGTGCCTGGAATTGTCTGCGTCTTCTCCAGGCTATCCACTGCAGCGTGTATTGGGTCAAAACAGCCAAAAAGATTCATGTGCCTATAAACAAGGGGTCTTGGTCAGCTGTGCAATGAGCAGACATACAAGCATGAACATGGTGTTCATACTGTTACACACTGTACTGTAAAGCGTTCTGTAGTGTGGTGTAAAGCCAGTCTGGTAGGTGCCTCTATTTTTGCTAGCCTCATTACTTCTGCCGCATCTATAGAGATACGGTAAAAAGCAGGCAAAGGAAGGACTTTGCCTTATAAACTGTCGACAGTTTTAAAATACACATCACTTTCCACAAATGGCA
The DNA here is from genome assembly GCF_047370975.1 of Nipponia nippon. Classification (NCBI taxonomy): domain Eukaryota; kingdom Metazoa; phylum Chordata; class Aves; order Pelecaniformes; family Threskiornithidae; genus Nipponia; species Nipponia nippon. Next base: position 141,006,388 of record NW_028262290.1, on the reverse strand, counting down.
CAGACATCAACACAATATTGTGACCTAGAACACACAAGCAAAATCAATAGCAACTGAAGTTACCTGCGATACATCTACTTTTCCTGTACTTTGTGCTGGGAGCACTTGCAGCACTATGTTGGGTTGTAGCTGTAGCTGCAGGTAAATCTTATCCTCGTGAGATTTTGTGAACATTTGTTATTATGTACTGAATGAGCTATTTAAAATGTTTCTTGCTCCTGTCTGTCTTAATTAAAAAAAAAGCCATCTGTAAAATATTTAACACATTATTTTCCCCTCTGTTAACTGTGATGATTGTGCCATATGATACTACATACGAGTAAATGAGTAAGAATTATTTCCCACGTGAAATCTTACATAGTCTTGATATCTTCTAGCCAGCTCTAACCACAGGAAGGGCTGACATGCTACATAAAATCCAGTACCTCTTTTTTATTCCTCCTTCACAGGAGCCTTTTCCAGTGACAACAATTTCAACAATTGTTGAATGACAATATTTTAACAATCCTCGTATAAAGCCCCTGTCTAAGAAGTGGCTTTTCTCTACTTTGACCATAAGAATGGCCAATAGTGCTACAGCACACTTGGGTTACCATCAGTATTAGATCAAGGATCATCACTGCACTGAAATGAAAAGGTACATGCAGGTAAAAAGTGTTGGTGAATGGGCAGGGCAGAAACAACGGGGAGGCAGAAGGATTCACAGAAAGAGGAACCCTGAGAGATGGACCCTGTCAGCCTCTGGGCAGAGGAACAGACCACCATTTCCATGGCTCTGCCCCCATCTCCAGCAATCCAGGTTCAGGTGTGACCTGACAGGCAAGCTGGGATGTGCAAAGCAGCACACTCAAGTGCCCTGGAGTTTGCGTCTCTTGTGCTAGAGCTATCATTTTTTTTACACCAACTGGCACTACCACCCATGGACAGCCTGCTCGCAGCTGATAGCCCAGAGCAGCCTCATGGAGAGTGTAGGTGCTGTCCTGATTCCTGTCTCTATACTATTTATCCTTTTTCCATAAGTCCAGCAGTGTCCTTTCTCGATGTTAAGATTATATAATGTGCTTCACACAGTTAAGTTTTAGAACATCCTTCTTTAGTGATTAATCATAAGCACATTGCTAAAGCCCACTACTTTTCCATGATTGTATTAATTCTTCACCCTCTCTTGCTTATAATAGTTACATATGAAATCCCTGTCTATTTTTTAAACTAGAATATTGTTCTTCCTTTCTTCATAAATGTAGCATAACTCATTATGTGCTAAGATACTCCTCCTGCTTCAGCTATTATAGTAATACCATTGACACCTTGGGATTAGTCCTGAAGCTCATCTGAGGATGAGCACAGCATCCTACTCAGTAATAACATCTCTTTTGGCTCTGCCCTGATTTCTACAGCTGCAGTACTAAGCTGAACAGGCTTCAATTACAATTACCATCAGGTGACCCAGAAGGTGGGACACTCCTCCCTGCACAGCCATTTGCACAAAGCCAATAAGGGGGGGTCAAATTTATTCAGAAAGGACGGTGTAAGGGGACAGATTCAAAAGAGGGCAGTAGAGCAACATTTCTTTGCTGAGGTCTGAAGAAGTGATAAAAAAGGCCTTTTTGGAGGAAGAACTGGAAAAAACTTGTCATTTAATTATTCTGCTCTGCTAATTCTGCAATGCCATCTTTCACAATAGTGCTGTGTGCTGGTTTTGGCTGGGATAGAGTTAATTTTCTTCATAGTAGCTAGTATGGGGCTATCTTTTGGATTTGTGCTGAAAACAGTATTGATAACACAGGGATGTTTTCATTACTACCAAGCAGTGCTTACACAGAGTCAAGGCCTTTTCTGCTTCTCACCTCACCCAACCAGCGAGGAGGCTGGGGGTGCACAAGAAGCTGGGAGGGGGCAGAGCTAGGACAGCTGACCCAGACTGGCCAAAGGGCTATTCTGTACCGTATGACATCATGCTCAGTATATAAGCTGGGGGAAGAAGAAGGAAGGGGGGGATGTTCAGAGTGATGGCGTTTTGTCTTCCCAAGTAATTGTTACATGTGATGGAGCCCCACTTTCCTGGAGATGGCTGAACACCTGCCTGCCGATGGGAAGCAGTGAATGAATTCCTTGTTTTGCTTTGCTTGCGTGCACAGCTTTTGCTTTACCTATTAAACTGTCTTTATCTCAACCCATGAGTTTTCTCACTTTTACCCTTCTGATTCTTTCCCTCATCCCACCGGGGGGGAGTGAGCAAGCAGCTCTGTGGTGTTTAGCTGCCTGCCGGGTTAAACTATGACATGCTGACACATCTTTGGAGGAAGAAATGGTTTTAACAGCCCAAAACAGGACTTGTGGAGGTTGTGGCTAAGTACAGAAGTGTGACACAAAAATACCTTTCTCAGTCATTGTCTTACTCCAAGAAACTTTGAAAATTCACTTGCTATCTCCTCATTTGGCTGCAAATTCCTTAGAGAGCTTTCTTTCCACCCCATGCAGCTTTCTCAGGGTGAAAAGCCATGTACCCATCTCCAACCCCAAGGTCTCTAGGATTTTTTAACTAGCAGAGAGGCTTGCAGACCCTTCTAGGGAGCACCTTGCCACTCAGCACAGAAGGGCACCAACCCACTCTGCCTGCGTTAACACTGGAGGGGGAAACACAGGGCAGAGGCACCGGGGCAAGACATGGGCAAGACAGCTGCTGAACATTTAGGGAATCTGGATCCAAGGAGTAGGCTGAAGATCTGCTTGCATTGCCAAATGCACAGATAGTCTGGGGGAAAGTATTAAAATTGTCTCCTCGTTCACAGCTGGACATTTTACCCCGGGTTCCTAATTTAGGCTACTGCTTTGGGCCAGGAGTGAGCTGTATGCCACACTTCTTTAATCCCAGGTCCTGCACAGACTAGCATTTCCCAAGCATATGCTCTAGCCATTAGCCTGGAATGGCCTGCAAACGGTTTAACTGGCACCAGGATCTTCTGGCAACCACACTTCCAAGGGAAATAGTGAGCTCTGCTCAGTTCTTCCTAATATGCCAGAAAGCTGGTCACCGTCAGTCCCAGGTGAAGAGATGTGCCTCCCTACAGCCTCTAGTCAAGTATCCAGGAAGATGAGGCAAGGCAGAAGACACATCCAGCGTCTTGCATTCCTGTATTCCCTATTGGTTACCTTTACACAGCTCCTTGATCTTTTGTCTAACCCTCCTGAAGTTTTCATATGAAAATCTCCTGAGAAATATAGGTTCCAAATTCTCAAATTCAGCTGTCAGGCACCTAAAGGCATTGCTACATGAAAATTGCAGGCATCTAGGTCACTTGCTGGATCTTATCTCATTCCTTTTGGTAGTCTTGGAGATAATTTCACTATCAGGGAGCCAAATGCTCAGTTGTTTGATGACTACTCAGTTGTTACTCAAGCAGATCACCATTAATTTCCATTAGCTTGCCTGGTGGAGACAGTGAACTGCATCTTGTAGAGCTGAGTGTGTGCTGTGTTAACAAATTGAAACTATTAGCCATGGCAAAGAGGCAATTTCAGAGCTACACAGATCAAATGACTGAATAAATCTACTTTATCCATTCATTTGGATTATATGGGAGCTGCAATGTTTGATGCTTCATTTTCCCATTGAAAACGAGTCAACAAGAAGGGGCTATTTTACCTTAGGCTTCCCTTTAACCAAACCCTTTCCAATAAACTGGACAAAAATAGTAAGAAACAGAAAGTAGCTACAGACTTGTCTGTGTTTACTTTTAAGGTAATCACAAAGTTTTGAAAAGCCCCCACACTACAATCTGAGTGGCCAATGTGATCATACACACTACAGAGAAAACTGAAGATGATTGTTGTTAGACTGGGTAATATAACAGAGATAAGTATACTTTGAAAGAACAGAAAATACAAGAAATATGCTTTAAATGAGAATTGTTTACCTGGGACTCCAATAATATGCAAGCCAAATTATCCAGAAGGTTTTCAGAAAAGGCTGAAACTTCTTATGAAATACAAGACAGTAACGCATTAAAGGAGTTAGAGGAGCTGATTCCTTCCACCTGCCAGGGGCACCTGGGGTGAAGGGCCCTTGGGAGGTTTTCGCTACCTAGGAGGGGAGCTGAGAAAGCTAGCTGAGCACCGGCACCTGACTCCTAGGTGCCTGCAGTTAAATGAATCCCATTTGTATTATACGTAGATCTGGGTATGGTATTTCTGTATCCTCTAATGGCTATTATTAGGAGGTGATTCCTACCACGTATTAGTAGCCAAGAAAATTACTGCTGTTTCAGTATTTAGGAATCCATTCCTAATCCCCTTCCTGGCTGTTGGCCAAGGGGTTTTATGAGGTTTAAAAGCAAGTAAAAGCAAAGAAAATTTCAGCAAGGTACTAACAAAGTATTTCAGGGGATTTGTTGGTAGCCAAAGCTTGAAATACCTACAAAGACTGGATTGCATAATTTCTTTCAAAAGCTTTAGTTTTTACGCTTTTCAAATGTACTCTAGGAAGGTGTAAAACATGAAGTATTTTAGCCCAAAGTGTTAACAGGAGTATTTGAAGGGAGGCGTTCCATGCACTTCTGGAGTTTAGCCTCTACAGGACTCCCTGTACCTTGTTGCACTTCTCTGACATTGGTAAAATCATTGTTTTACGCAGGAATAGTTGTCTGACAATATATATGATCCTATTTTGTAATCTTAGGAATGTGCATCTGGTTTAAGCTGGACATGAAATTATCCCAGGAGGGACCATCTTTGTTTAAAAAAAAAAAGAAAAAGGTGAAGAAAAGAATATTGTAGAATTCATCTTTAAATAGAAATGATAATAATTTACTGCTGCAATAAATAACATACCTATTGCTTTTTGGTGTACTGTGCCCCAGCCACATATTTCCAGCCCTCCCTTGTGCTCATGCTGTGAAGACATGGCCCAGACAGCTACCCCAGCAGAAACTGAGCCCTGGAGTGCATGAGTGACAAGGTTTTCTGCCTCTGCAACTCTCTGAACTTAACTGCAGGCTCTGGTGACACAAGCAGTGGTAAATGGAAGGGGGTAAAAATACTTAGTTCGGAGGAGATGGCGAGTAACAACAGCACATCTGCCCTGATATTGATCAGTTTAAGCTGTTGTGGAATTGAAATTAGGAGAAAATCAACTTTGGTGCTTTTGCGGTGAAAGAAGCAACACCACATGCAATTACACTTGTACTCGAGCCATAATGCAATACATAGAGTGGATTACACTGTGTCTCTGGAAAATGAGTTCATCCTCTTCAATCACTATTCAAAGGATACACTCTTAAAATAATCTCACTGTAACAAAACAGCCGTCATTCACATAAGAATTGTCAGGCTCTCAGCACCCTTCGAAGTATCATAGAATGTTTTGGGTTAGAAGGGACCTGCCATGGGCAGGGGCATCTTTCACTAAAGCAGGTTGCTCTAAGCCCCATCCAACCTGACCTTGACCACTTCCAATGATGGGGCATCCAAAACTTCTGGGCAACCTGTTCCAGGGTCTCACCTCCCTCATCATAAAAAATTTGTTCCTTATATTCAATCTAAATCTACCCTCTTTCAGTTTAAAACCGTTGCTCCTTGTCCTGTCACTACAGGCCCTGGTAAAGAAGCCTTTCTCCATCTTTCTTATAAGCCCTCCTTAAGTGTTCAAAGGCCACAAAAAGGTGTCCCCGGAGCCCTCTCTTCTCCAGGGTGAACAACTCCAACTCTCCCAGCTTTTCTTCATAGCTGTCCTGGTTTCAGCTGGGATAGAGTTAGTTTTCTTCTTAGTAGCTGGTAGAGCGCTGAATTTTGGATTTAGGATGAGAATAATGTTGATAACGCACTGATGTTTTGGTTCTTGCTGAGCAGAGTTTACACTAGTCAAGGACTTTTCAGCTTCTTGTGCTCTGCCAGGTGCACAAGAAGCTGGGAGGGGGCAGAGCTAGGACAGCTGACCCAGCCTGGCCAAAGGGCTATTCTGTACCATATGACATCATGCTCAGTATATAAGCTGGGGGAAGAAGAAGGAAGTGGGGGGACATTGGGCATGATGGTGTTTGTCCTCCCAAATAACCATTATGCGTGATGGAGCCCTGCTTTCCTGGGGATGGCTGAACACCTGCCTGCTGATGGGAAGTAGTGAATGAATTCCTTGCTTTGCTTTGCTTGTGCACGCGGCTTTTGCTTTACCCATTAAACTGTCTTTATCTCAACCCCTGAGTTTTCTCACTTTTACTCTTCCAATTCTCTCCCCCATGCCACCGGGGGGGAGTGAGCAAGTGGCTGGGTGGTGCTTAGTTGCTGGCTGGGGTTAAACCACGACAATAGCAGAGGGGTTTCAGCCCTTTGATCATCTTTGTGGTCCTCCTCTGGACCCCATCTAACAGGACAATGTCTGTCTTGTACTGTGGACCCCAGAGCAGTACTCCATGTGGGGTCTCACAAGAGCAGAGTAGAGGGGGAGAATCACCTCCCTCAACTGCTGGTCACGCTTGTTTTGATGCAGCCCACGATATGACTGGCATATCATATTGTTCATATCACATGCCGAAGGCTTTATTTTTATTTGTTTTTACAATCATCAGATTTGTAATGCTAATGTTAAATACAAAACTTAGATTTCTGAAGTATCACTCAAGATTTTACTAGCTCTGCTTTCAGCAATGGGTAACAAGATAAAACCAGCAATATTAAAAAAAAAACTTACTAAATGCCAGTAAATGTTACCATGTTAAAGTCAAATATTTTCAAGCTATAGAACAAAGGAGCAGAAAGCTGTGTAACAAAGCAGAAGAGTAAAATCTATAGCACAGCATTGCTGTTATTCTAAGAATGCTTGAAAAATGGGATTAAATGAAGCAGCTTTGGCTAGTGGTCTACCATGTGATAGATGAAAGAACCACACTGCAGGAATGTGAGGTTCATCACTGAACATTCCTCACAGCAGAACACTTCCTTGCCATTTCACTACACTGTGAAGCTGTGGTTTAGCATCTCACATAGTAGCACAGTGTAATTTTAGCCTTTTAGGTACAGCTGTGAAAGGTCTTCGAAAGTGCTTGCAATTTTTGGAGGGCTTTGCAGTCGTGCCTGTAAAATGAGCAAGTATGCAATTATCTAATCTTGGTGACACTGCAGCTTGAACACATCCAGACGCTTGGGATGAATACTACCCTGCTGTAGAGCAAAGACTTCAAAGGAGTTGCATACATTTATGTCAGATTATAATCTTTTACATAGCCTGCAAAAATTAAAGCAGGTATTTGGAATGAATCTGTATCTATAATTCTCTTTTTTTCAGAGAAAAAAGTTTTTGCAGTCCTCATCACCTGCAAAATAATCTTTGTGGCGAACATTAATAACGTTAGTATAATTTACAATGAGAATTGTGAGGGGTAGAGCTAAATAAACATTGCTAAATAAACTGAAATATATTACACAGCTTCAGTCAAAACTCTGTGCATTAAGGAAAAAGCCACCTCCATGGTTGCCTTATGACTTTAACTGGACAGGCATCCTGACTGTACTGTACATACAGCCTAGGTCTTATGTACAGTACATGACAGTCAATGCATTTAAAAATAGTCTAGCAAGTATTTGAGTTCAGTAGAACAAGAATATAATAACAAGGGAGATCTGCATGAACTTTGGAAGCACACATGAAGAGTTAGGGAAAAGCAAGAAAAACTCCAGGATACAGGTTGAATGTAAGGGCATTTCTTTTTCCAATTCCCAGATTCTTTCTGTATCATATTGGGAGAATCTTCATCTAATTGGATGAATGCAACCTCATACGCGACATTCTTCCCTCTTGGATCAATACTTTTTTGGATCAATACCTTTTTGTTGCCATATATTCAGATTTTTGTTAACATTTTTATTTCGGCTGCAGCATAAACTGGAAAGAAATAGTTATTTAATATTTATTTGTGCCCAGTTCCCTCTCAGTTTTCCATTTGATCCTTCCCCAGGCAAACTCCCACTGGTCCTTTTTTTGTAACCATACATTCCTATATATTATTTGAAGCAAGTGAATATTTTATGGGGTGGGCAAAAAAACAAGAAAAATATTATACTTTCTTATTATGTCACTGTTTTTCTATAAATCATATAAAGTGTGAAAAATCCTGTGAGTGGATTGTTATAAAGCAAATGCACATGACACGCATTTCAAGCATTTTGTTCCCATTTGGCAGCAGAATAGCCAGCCTACAGCTGGATGTAGGTTTCATTTCTGCCCTGACAAAAATGAGTCTGTGTTGAAACGCTAATACTTTTTTCTTGAGTCTGGTTCTAATTTTATAGCAGCTCTGCTAATAATGAATAGAAATCCTGATTATGACTTGAAGTCAGAATATCTCACTGTTGATCTGGAACGGTTGTATCTAACAGGGTATTTTAAATGCCCTAATAGAGAGAGAGACAAGCTTTGGGGCATGCAGGCCCTCTTGTGACAGTCTCTGAAGAAGGCTTTGTGTGGCTGAGGTCTTGGCTAACTTTTACAGATACACCAGCTGGTCCACTTAAAGAGTTAATACCTCTGCTGGTAAATCTTGCTTTACCTATGCTCTTAAACTATTATATCTACTGCAACAGTGATATTTTTGTTACCACACCTACACTACAATAAATAGAAAGGTGACCCGAAGCTGTCATCGCATTTTAGACTACTTTTACAACTGATGTAATGACGAACGAAGATATGATGTAATGAATGATGCAGATATAAGGAAACATGGGTAAATCAGTAAAAAGAAGATTATCTCCATCAGTTATTACAGATTAATTAAATATCACAGCTGTAGTGCTTAGATACTGTGTTGTTCCTGTCAGGAATTACAGTACCATTACTGTAAAGGGTTAGATTGAACAAAACAGCCTAAATTTCCAGTTTCAATTAGGGCAAAATCCACACATTGCTCACTGTGGCATTACACATTCATGACAGAAGTTCAACAGGGCAATTTACATATGGTAAATTGCTATGAACTGACATTTTACCAAGGGGTAGCTATTAGCCACTTAAATTAAAATTCTGTGGAAGACCTGCAGACTAGCATACATGAAGAAATTTACTTTCAGTGATAACTAGGCAGGTGAGGTTCATAGTGGACACACACATGCTTAGGTTAGAATAAAGAGGGGAATGGGTGTTTGGATTAGCAAGGAATACAGATGAGGGAATGGGAATCACCTGAACAGTGAGACAAGCCATTACTGGTGTAACTCACTCACATATTTGTAGAAAATTTTATTAAAAGCCTTGGTTCTTTGTCCCAAACATCCTTCCAGGTTTGCAGTCTGGAGTCCAGGGTTCGTCCAGGTGTCCCAGAGGGACAGCTGGGTCCAGGTGAGACACAAGGTTTTTGCAAGAAAACAAGCCCAGGAGATGGCTAAATCAGATGGTGGCTGAAACATGTGCACATGCCTTGTGAATTGAAAGGTTTGTCATTACTTGCTACCAACATTAGCTCTGACCTTTCAGGGAAATCAGCTGCCAGCCCCCATGCCATGCAAACAGCAGCTCTGGTGACCTTTTCCTCCACTTATAAATATTAATAAGCAGAAGAATTATTATAACCATTTGTGGGGTTCAGAGTCTCAGCAAAGACCTCGCACAGATCCTAAATGCATGTGACTATCAATGGCCAACCGCCCATCACAGAAGTTTTATTGGCACCCAAGTGTTCAGATCCATGGAAGAAGGCTTTATTTTCTGGCAGATCAGAGGTGGATATAATGTTTCAAAAAAAAAAAGAAAAACCATGAAGCAGGATGAACCCAGTACAACAAAGAAGCAAGACCTTTCACCACAGCCTTGCCAGCTAGGAAGAGCAGAGCACAGGGTTTGGATGGGGAGGTCTTTGACTGTGTCTTTTTGCTAAGAGGAGCTACTATGAATAAGTTCTTGAGGAGTTAGTGAAGCTCTGCTTGTATTAAGCTGCATTTACTGAAGATCTCTTCCTATCCTACAACCTGAGGACAACAATGAGAATTTGGGCTGTCTCTCACAGATTACAGACTGACACTTTGCTCTTGCTGCCCACTATGCTGGGGGTAATCTCAGTACTGGATCCTCCAAAGTGCCAAGGTTCTCACTGCCTTCAGCAGAAGCTGCAACACAGACACAAAGCAGCAGAACTGCCCTTCTGTGAGCCCTGGGTTTTACTTCTTCCATTACACGTGAAGTGGAGCTCTGAGACAGCCCTGGGAAGCTAACCTATACACCTTGAAAAGGAAAATGGCATAGCTTGGGAATTATTTGTTGTCACCCACGTTGGCTCCTCTGAACCTGTTAAATGCAATACAGATCTTTTTATTGGCCTCTTGGCATTGTCACTGTCCCACTTGCTATTATTGTGATTATTTCAAATTCATTTATCTGATTTTGCTCTCCTTTCATGCGCTATTTTGTACACGAGATTCTAGTCAGACAAATAATGCGTAGCCTTATTTTGTGCTGGACCGGGCACTGGTGAGGAGCAGGGCCTGCTCTGAAGCATCTTGTTAGCCAGGGCCAGTGAAACACGCTTGTGAGTAAAGCATCATGTGGTCTGGCTCCCACCTGCTCCATTGTTAGGACTGAAAGCCTCTGGGGCCATTGCAATTCTCAAGCAAGTCTGTCAAAGCCCATTTATGATCACTTATAACATAATGTATTTCTCAAGGCTGCCAAAACTAACTCTGAATACTTCCTTATGCCAAGGTTTGCTTTTGGTAAGATCTTGATATACACTGGCTAAAGCCTGTCTTTAGCAGGGTTTTATTTCGCTGGGGCTGCTGAACTGAGTTTCTGGCTCTGTTACCCAAGGAATTCAGAACCAACCCCAAAATGACAGCTGAAGTCACTAATGAGGACAAGCCTCCAAGTTTTGAGTCAGCTGAAAATACAGAGCCAGTTTTGCTTTTCTGAGCACAGCCCAGACCCATGCAGGTGCTATGAGGCTGTTCTTCAGTTTAGCCTATAGAGCTAAAACTTGGACATTTATGTAACAGCTAGGCTTAGGGTTGCCCTAGATCTTCCTACCAAATCCAGCTGCAGAGACATAGTATAATCTGGACCACAAATGACAAAGTTAAACAGGAAAAGAAATGCCTCCAGTATAGCAGCCTATTTGTAAAGCTTTTCAAAATAAAAACCTGGAAGTAGTCTGTAATTCTCAGCAAGATTTTTCCTGTTACACCATATGTTGCCAACTTTAGTATTTATTTCACTGGCAATGAGTAAAAAGACCTGAAATTCTAGTCTCTCTGTGCTGTTAATAACTTCAAATATCCATTCATGATCAAAAGCTTCATGTGGAAAAATAATAGATGGTCTCTTCCATAAATTACGTTGCCAGACAAAGTGCCTTCATATGGAAAGTACTTTATATAGCAGATAGAGGACAAAAGGGAAGCCTATTTGGTTGAGCACTGAGATTCAGAAAAGATTTCTAATGGCTTTGGAAAGAAGTCAGCATAGTCTATTCAACAGCAGCTAGCGCTGACCTTGCTTGACATCCTGACTGTCTCGCTGAATCCAAGCGTGTGTGCATGCGTCTGTGTGTGTGTGTGTGTGTGTGTGTGTATGTGTGTAAGCTTCTGCAGAGCTGTATAAAATCTCAAGATGTAGGGAATTTATCACAGCCTAGCTCTTATGGGATCTGTAGAGGTTGTGTCTTGAGGCTTTTTGCCCTTCTTCTGGTGTTGATTTGGCCTTCTGGTCTGCAAAGAGTTCAGGCTTTTATTTGCTTATAAGCAACTTGTAGCTTTTGCCTAAAGCTTGCCAAGTATTCATCCTGATGAACCACTTGACCTTTCTATGAAGTATGTTTTTCAGGCACCACCAAATTGAAAAGCACCTACAGAATATTTTTCTCAAACAATCTAAATATTTCTAATTATGGCTGCATTTTGAATCCTCTGCACTGTACTTAGCTGCCTTCACCAAGGCAGTGAGAAGCCCAGCTCCGGTTTCTTGGAGTAAGATCTAGTTTTGCATATCATATAGTTCACACATTGCACATACAGAAGCAAAAATGCAATGTAAAAGCCATGTATTTTATTTGTGGCCCGCAAACAGCATCTGGATGTTTTTTTCTTTATTAAGAGAAAAGTATCCTTCATATTTTAATTGTTGGGTTTTTTTATTAACTCATTTGACATCAGTACATGCAAGATAATACCACTTTCGAAGCCTCATTCATTGATCCCATTTGAGCAGGTTTTTCACAGAACTACAAGGAAAAGAAAAAGCAATGCTTTAGCAAAGGAAGACATCACCGAAAAGTGATAAATGAGCTCACGAGCAGGATTGGCACTGGAAAATAAAGTTGTATGTTTGCATAGCTCTGTAGGCTGGATCTTACAGTGAATGGGTAGTCTTGTTTGGGGTGGAAGGAATGGAGGGGTCTACAAAAGCAACCTTTTTGTAGAATGAGTCCTGCCAAATAAGCTGGTATTTGAGCTGTGGAAAAACATTTTGACTATTCCTATTTAAGAGTACAGCTCACAGCAAATACGCGAGTAGCAGAACTTGCTTTTCCATGGCTGTATGTCCTAAAACCTCTTCTTCCAGACCTTGTAGTCATAGTTTCCTTCCCTATATTTAGCACTTTCCCACTATCCTTTATCTCCTTTTCCAGCTGCATTTTTTTCCAGAAGATACTATTCCCACCTTCTTTAAAAATATTCATAATGCAGTCCCATACTGACAGCACAGAGCTCCACAGCATATGAGAATGGAAAATCTGGTACAACACTAATTTAGCTTACTGTCAGTGAATATTGTGCTAATTGCTTTCCATATTGATTCGGTAGAACACTCATGTGGAATTTATCTCAAAAGTTTACAGCATATCTAGCTGGCTGAATTATGTCTGCAAAATCCCAGCCCTTTGCTATAGAATTAGGCTAGGCTTATTGAGCTCTGGTTATACATTTCTACTCCAGGGATCACATCATGCCTAAATCATTCAACTTTACTCCCCCTCTTAATGTATGGAGTCAATATTCCAGGTTCAGTTGCAATCAATGAAGAATCCCACAAACCTTTTGAAAATGGTTAAAAAGAAACAGCAAAAACACCAATAGCAAAAAAAAAAAAAAAATCCCAAGCAAATGAACAATTCCCAAAACCTTACTTTGGAAAGTGAGTTCTGAAAGAACCACTAGAAAAAAGATTAAATGCATTCACATTGTACACTTCTAACAACTGCTATGCAAGGAACGACTAAGTCCACGCATCCTTCTTACACAGTCTAGTTTAGGTACAACTCCTTCAGAAATGCCCCTCTCAGCAGGCTGCATTCAAATACCTGCTGTATTGCCATCATCAACATGCAATTACACATTGCAATATAGACAGAACAGCTGCTGGACATGGGAATGGTACATGTTGCTGAATACCTTTATGTATTTTTTAATTTACCACAACTGGTATAAAATAGCAACCTTTCACTTTTGGTGATTCCTGGCCAGTCCTGAATGCCTGATGCCACTTTTACTCCACTTTCACTCCACTTTTACTCCAATGTCATCATAATACGGGCAGTGCTGAAAGACAGTTGGGCAAATTTACGGATTTGCTGTTTTGGAGCGTTTTAACCATGACAACCATTACTTCATCGATCTGCTGTGACCATGCTGATAGTAATGGGAGAGTATCCGAAAAATGATGCTGCTCCTATGATGCAACAACAGTTGCTCCTTGAATTTTTAAGTAGAACTCTTGCCCAGCCATTCATCTATATTGAGTAATTCTACTAGATTAGCTTGCTTATTTGACATTTGAGTTAAAATAATTGTCCAAAAGCAAATAATGAACTAATTTTCTGACTAGCATAATACGGTTTAATACCATTTCCTTCTTGTGTGATCTGATCTATGTCCAGTAAAACCATCTTTTAGTGCAGCACTGCCAATGCCACTCTAGCTAATGGACAGATCTCGAATCTTGCTCTTTTCTCAGTGTACTTTGCCCAGCGGAAAACAGATGTTGGCTTAAAAGTTTTGACACCTATGACTGGATCGTTAACTTGGTTTTTGATCATTAGCAGCACAAATCTGGCTTTATTTTAATGAATTCTGCCAAGAAAAGTAGAAGATACATGGGAAAAAAATCTGTACATGAAATGAACTACAAACATTACCTTTGACATTAAAGGCAGCACAAGACACCTTAAGACAACACACTTCTTCCATTAATATTGTTCATTGTAATAGTACAGATTTTAGGGGGTTGGTATTTGGCAAAAATTACAAGGAAAAGGACAGATTGCCCACAAACCCAGCTAATGACAGCTATAAAAATCAAGTGCCTATGGCATATATAGATTAGGTCATTACCTTCCATTCAGGGCAATAAGCACAGTATCATTGCATAAGAGAAGGCCATCACAGTGAAAAGATTTGACAGAGCCCTTTTATTTATTTCACGTCACAGCAAAAAAAAGACTCAATGAGTACTAGAAAAACTCTGCTGGAGGTATTTGAGTTTGTTTTCCACCAATATAACTTCCAGGTAGTGAGAATGCACATTGTTCTCCCTTGTGCTGTACTCAGGCCTTGTTTGCAGGAAACACTCTCCCTTTGTCTCATTGGATTTTACCTGAGCAAAGTTACTTTCCCTTCAAGCTACACTCCCTCCTTGACCACAAAACAGAGCAGAAATACTGCTGAAAATGTCTGCAGGACATTTTTTCAATACCACAAGGGAGAGTCTACACTCACACTCTATGCTTTGAACATGATTCAATACATCTCCTTGACATGCACTACACTCAATCCCTGTTTAGCACAGCATCTAAGTGCAAGCCTAGCTTTAAATACCATTTTTCAATGCTATTTAACTGATTTGCTGAAATGAGGCTCTGGTGTCCAACAGCTGAACTCATTCAGATGATCAGTGAGCTTATTTGTTGGAGGTTGTGCTGTTGACCATGGAAGCAGCAGTACGGGTGTGTTTGACGGACTCTGTTTAACAGGATGCACTGCAGAATGAGACCCCTTCCAGCTAGGAACTTTGGTGATTTCACTGGGCAAATGCCAAGAAGACTTCAGGCAGATAGCAATACCTTGAGTCTTACATTTGATCAGTAATGGTGTAACTTTTTGCAGAAGGAGCAGAGATGACAGTCCAGTTTCCTTCAGTTTTATCAAGTCCCAGCAAAACTGCCCAGTCTATTTCTACCTTGGTGAAGTAAGGTGAAATTTGTATGCCATGAGACCATATGCACAATTTTTGAGGAACTATCTTAGGTGACTGAATGTGTAACTAGAATAAAAATGCACTGTTTAAAAAAAAATCTCCAAAAGTTCACTTATGATCTGGTGGGGCCTAGTGCATGGTCTGCAACCCAGAATTACCGTGTACTAGAGCTCATGGTTATATACCAAAATAGGTCTGGGCAGAAGATGAAAAAATTTCACATTTCTGTCATATACCTGAGAAGCCCTTCAGTTGGTTCCTCATCCAGAATGAGGTTCTGTCCTGCCAGGTACTGAGGAACCAGACAAGGTGCCCAAGAGACAGGCAGTCTTGCACAAGCTAGATTTTAGGATATCTTTTGTTAATCAATGTTAATCAATGTTAATCAATGTAATATTTTGCTTCCCAGCTGAAGCAGCTTCTAGCTGATGGAGAAGGAGGGGAGGAATGAGATGAATTTTTTTCAGGAACCAAATGCTCATTGTTCTTTACTAGTAACTACATAACAAGGTAACTATCAGGTTTTACTGGATTTTCAAGTCAATGGGTATGTATAGAACATGCAACTACCAAAGAATAAAATTATCAATGAAATATATAATTGCACGTATAAATATGACACAAATAGCTACTGCAGTGGCTCAAACTTGCAATCTGTCTTCAGGCAATATTTCTTCAGAGACCAGTGAGCCACATCTGCTCCCTTTTCTAATATAAATCGGGATTAGCTCTATTAAATGCAATGAACCTTTTCCACAGTTCCTTTGGTAGAAATGAGGGGTGAAATTTGAGCACTCTGGAAAACTGCAGGGTATGTCCCTATTGGACTTTTCATTGAATCAGATAAAAAGCATGTGTCGCTTCATCTAGAACAAGCTCTGTAAGCTTCACAACAAATCAAAATATCCCCAAGTTGAGGTAAAAAACAGAATTTCCTGTGTTTCACTTTATGCTTATTGTCTTACTGGGCACCACTGAGAAGAGCCTGGCTCCATCTTCTTTACTCTGTCCATCAGGTATTTACACACACTGAAAAAATCCCCTCAGGCCTTCTCTTCTCCAGGCTGAACTGTTCCAGCTTTCTCACCCTCTCCTCAAATGAGAGATGCTCCAGTCTTTTAATCATCTTCACGGCCCTCCACTGGACTTGCTCCAGCACATCCATGTCAATGGAGTTGTAGGGTTTTGGTTTTTTTTCCCTCTACAAACATCTGATGGGGTGAGGTTGAACTACACATCCGTAAAGACACCTCTATCACCTTTGTACTCGACACTGCTTGGCAGTGCATTCTGTCTGACAAACTGCAAAAGTCAAGAGAGGATTTTCACACATAAATGAGAATCCTTGGCAAGAGCTGCTTTTGCTTAATCAGAAAGATTGGGTTAAAGCCAAATAACAATACACCAGACTTCCACAGGGAAATTGAGGTGCATAAGTCATGGAAGATGATGATAGGAAGACAGATGCTTGGAGCTCTTGACACTAGGTCCCAGTCACTGCCAGGGCTTCTGGTAAGGGATACTGAACCAACTCCTTATGCTGACGACTCAGCTAAAAAGATGCAACACAGATTGGTACCAGACACCCCCAATGTTCCTGTCTTCAGGAGGAATATACAGCATTAACCTGGTTTACTATGGTCATATTTCAGGAGATGTAGGCGGAGTATACAGGGCTGCTGTTTCCTGTGTTAGCTTACTGAAGCGACTAACCAGGCCCCAGTCCACCAGGCCCCACATTATGAGTGCTATCCCTTTCTATCTATGCAGCCATAGACCTTCTGGGGGCGGCAGCAGCAGATCAGTAGCTGAAGGCCATCTACACCCTGAACAGTTAGACAGGCTCCATCACATGAAGGTGCTGTGGTTTCCCATGACATCTGATGTGCCCTACCCGAGGTAATGGATGTGTACATTGCATGCTGTTCACCGCTATTACTGAATGGGACACTTCCCTGCTTAAATTCTTTGCTCTCCAAGGGATCAAAGGTGGGTTGACAGTGGTCACTTGTCTGTGTACCAGGGTGGTAGACCTTCAGTACTATTCTGCAGGACATTTAATTAAAGAGGAAGACACTTAGTTCAGCTGAGATCATTACACTCTGAACTTCCAGGCATTGCAATACAACTTGGCCCTAGGAGATGACAAAAATGACTGTGTGAAATCTTTTAGATATATGTCCATCATGAAAATATCCAGTTCTTACAGATTTAAATAAATGCTAAGCACAAAAATGTGAAACAAGATTTGGAGACAGTTAAAGGCTTCCATTAAAGACTAGCTTTTAAATTTTTGTCTTGTAACTGTACTGTAACTTACTTATTCCTGCATAACCAAGGCTTATTTTTTCAGTCAGGTAGTTATGATTGCATATAATATTAGTCTAGATGTGATCAAGCAGTCCTGCATTATACCCTTGAGTAAAGCCAGAGTGAACAAGACATTTCGTGAATAGACTAGTTTAAATGTCTGTGTTGATCCAACCAAACACTTACTGAATGCTTCAGTTAAATGTTACTAGTTTTATTTGGACTTTATATCCATTTAGCATAATTCCTCTCAAATTAATGACATTAAAGGTATGAGACTGGTGCTCAGATTGTGTATGAACTGGTGTTACCTTGTGGCATATTTGCTATGTTTGCACACTGCTGTACTGGTCAGCTCTAATTCCTGTAGTCCTGCACCGCCTACGGTTACGAGACCTGACTTTTGCAGTATTTCCAGATAAATAATTGATTCTAAAGGTATCATTTTCCAATCAGCAATCTCATTGTATTTTGATATCTTAGTAACATAATAGACTATTAAACACAGTAAATTAGTAACAGGTTAGTAGTAGATGCTAATCTCTATTAGCCTTACCTATTTTAAGATGCATATTTGATCAGTCTTTTCCTTTCTGTTGTGAATATAGTTACTTAAAGGGTCTGGTTTTGTATCTTTCTACAAGGTGCATCTTATTTTAATTTCTTTCTATAGCTATTGATCAGAAAGCCATCAAATTCTCTGCTCTGGTGAGATAGTTAAGGAGTTAGCAGCAGATACACAAAAGTGACTAAAAAACCATTTGCCTATTAAAGGACCTTGAAATTTTTCTAGGGAACTTTTGGTTGGATGTGTTGAAAATCTATGATGTATATTTAGTGCTCTAATTTTAAGTCTCATTACACTGCATTTGCACTTCAGCTTTTATTTTCAAAGTGAAGACAATGAAGTGATGATATTATTTTGGAGCTGCGCTGGATGCTGGATACTCAGCAATGCAGAGCTCCTTCTTAGCAGAACTCCCCAGTGCTACATGTTTATTAAACGGTGAGTCCCTTTTCAAACAGTTGCGGTGACAGCTCTTTGGAAAAAATGCTTATTCGGTAGGACTCATTTTTTGGAAGAGCAGGACTGTGATCTTTCAGGCAGCAAGTCTGTATCTTTCTGTTTGAACAGGAGTTATCAACAGTTGCAAGGTAAGTGGTACTGTCAGTACTGCATACAATAGGGTCTCACTGGGAGGTCTTGTGCCAGGATAGACGTCAGTGGTTCAAGCAGACGTTTATAGCTAAATAAATATCTCATATGACATTTTAATTATATAAGTAACAGTTTGGGGTGAGATTGTTTGGCAACTTCATTTTTAACATCAGGTTCTTCAAGCTGATCTCAGTACGGGATTTTGAACATTGCACGGCAGCATTCATAATAGATGTACAATACCGCTGGCTGCTGAACTTCTGACTCTAAATTTGTGAAGGTGGAATAAAGACTGAAACATGTAAAATACCTGAAATACAGACAATTTTCTATATTGTTCTATTTATTTCCATATGAATCAACGTATGCACATAATTAAACTGATTTCTAGCTGAAAAATATTTTGAAGTAGATAGATTGATTTCTGAGTGCTGTTTCAGGAGTTAATTCCAGGTCGCAATCATTAATAATATTACATACTGCTGATTAAATAGGAAGAAACATCTGGCCCATAAATTGTAAATGAAATGTAACAACAGTTTAATTATTATCAATTTTGAAGTTGTAAGAAATATTTTCTGATTTAACTTTGGCCTTACTTTGGGCCAATGGTGCCATTCTAACAAAGTCAACATTTGGTATTGATTTCGCTGAAAAGAAGTTTGGAGCACAGAGAGAGAAAGAATGCTGCTGCAAAGAGATGGGCAAGCTTCTGCAGTGAGCAAAGCTGACAAAAAGACAAACGCTTTTACTCATCACGGACTGATTTCTTACTAAAACATCCTCCCTGATAATTGCAATTCCGAGCTGGGGCACACAACTCTGTCCACACAAACAACCATGCCTTTCTTGAATCAAATTTAATAATGAGGGCTTGGGAGAAAGCTAACTACCCTGTTTAATTAAAAGTCTTATAGACTTCAACAAAACCTCCGTACAGACTTGTTACCACCTCACTCTGCCAGAAGTCTGTTTTCCCCCTCCAAATTCCTTCCAGAAGTTGCACAAGCTGAAGTTTCAACAAAGCCCAACAGAGCCTCCAAACCCAAAACAGAGTTTAGTTCCCGCAGATTGCTAAAATCATGGGATTAGCTGTCTCCACGGATGCAAGTTTTGCATACAGTCAGCTGAGTCTATGTGAAACCTTGTAAATCTTGAAATTTTGTTTCAGAAGCTAAATTTGTGTATTGGCAGCTTGCCCAAGTTTGCTGTCAGACATGGAAAATAACTTTTTTTTATTCTGAAGAGACAGGATGAAAAACCCTGCGGATTGTGACAGTGTAATATCAAAAAGAACAGTTATGATTTCTAATACCACCACAGAAGATAAGCTGTTTCTTTTTGCTTTCCTGGATACAAATTAAGGACTTATTTTCACTTTACTATCTATTGCTTGAACAGGACGTTGCACCTTACTTCAAGATAAGTTAGTAAAAAATAACGAAAAAACTTCCCAACCAGCCTTAAGACTGAAAAAAAAATTCTAAACCGAGAATGAGGTAGTACTGTGAAAATTAATGCAATTCTCTATTGATACAGTTCCATCAGATAATAACACTAAACACACTCTATAAGTACCGGTAGCTAAAGTAAATTCATCTGAGCTTATATAACTGCTTTCTAAATTTGTCTGTACAGACTGTTATTTCTGCCTTCAGGCTTGTTTTTTAATGAAACTATGCAAAATTCTTACTTTCCCTTGAAAATAAAAGGATTATTTTCATATTTGAAGTAATCCCAACAACAACTGCATTTTTAAAAAAACAGCCTGGCAAAGATGGTCAGACAGAGACATATATCTTGCTTATGTACAGCAGCCTGCCTGGAGATTCTGGTCACTAAAATCATTTGAGGAATGAGGTCATTGGAATTACCATCATTATAACACTATTTAGGGACTTCCAGAGAGAAACATTTGCTTTGGGATGCATGAAAATATGTCAGGCAGCTTGTGTAATTATTATAAGACACATTCTTGCAGAAAATACATGGGACTCAAGTACATGATACATTCTTTGAAGTTACGAATGCTGACAGGAGAATGCCTTCTTCACCTGTGGTGACAGATATTTCACAACAAAGAATATACCATTCACTCTTTCACCATGTGTCAAGCTACACATACTTTTTTTTTTTGCAAGTTTTTAAAATAGGCTACTCCAGTAGTATGCCATAGTGGTATCACAAACAGGTACATCCAAGGAGGGTAAACAGTAAGAACAGAAGTCATAACGGGATCTGTGAACTTCCTTTTCAATTTCATGTTACTCTGCAATGTTTTCCCACCTTTCTTGTTGTCTGTAAGTGTCATGTAAAATCTGTATATCCTACCATCCTTGATGCAGTTAGAGACACAAAAGGTATGAAGAAGGGATTAGAGTCTAGCTGGGTGTAGTCTTTTCTGTACTCAGGACAGAGCTATGTGGGATAACTTTATGCCTCTTCAAGCGCAGCAAATGTCCTTGACTAGCACTGCCATAGAATTGCCAGTCAAACATTGAATTCCCATATGGTTTATGTCAAAATGAGGGGAAATGGTTCACATCTACCATGTCTCTGACATCTACAGATTTAGAAATTAAAGTCAAGACAAGTGTAATCCCTTTTTAAGTGTGCAGGGAACTGAAGCAAGGTAAAACTTTGAAAGCTGAAGACCTGAACTGCAGCTTTCTGTAGTCTGTGGAGAGGTGTTAATACATTTTTCATATAAAACCAAGAACAGTATCTATCTATCTCCTTCATTACTCAGAGACACAAGGAAAGAAGAGAGGAATTTGCAGGGTTGGGACTGAGGATACAAATTATCTGTTACCTTCATATACCAACAGCCCTAATGTTTTCACAATTCTCTCTACACGAGGAAAGCAACTTCAGGATAGGAGTGATATTGGGGCATGGTGCTAGCTAGAGGTTTTGATTGAGGAAGGAACGATGATGGGAAAAGTAGTATTTTTCTGATCCATTTTTTGTACATTTACAAAGACATCTGTTCAGAATGGGAAAAATAGAGGACAGGATACAAAGAGCTGTGAATTTTAACAACAAACCTAAAACTAAGACCAAAGTATGTTGAAATTATCATTAAATAATCAGCTTTTACTTAACTACACATCTGTTACAAATAGCATTGCTATGTTTTATGCAATGTAAGAAATTCTTGTAAAATCTGGTTTCTATTCATCCTTGGAAAAATATTCCAGTATACTCTTTAGAAGTCATTTATTTCACTAACATATATACTAGGAAGACAGCTGAGAGAAAAACGTTAAATAGGCAAATAAGCATAAACCAAGTGAGAGACACAGAAGGCTCACTTTGTTTTCTCCAAGTAGAACAAAACTGATTTTTTTAACAGTCAAATGTGATTTTTTTTTTGTAGTGCAGCTGACATACAAATTTTTATTTAGCTAATTTAGCCAAATTAACTAAAGCAGTTTAAATTTCATAGAAAAACAATCCTTAGTCTACCCCTTGAAAGTATACCCAGAAGGAGAAAACTGCGAACAATATGTTCTTGAAGAGCCAGAATTAATGAAGCTTTTTTTTCTTAAGGACTTCATGTGCTAAGATTGATCTCGAAGTGTGAACACAGATATTTTGGATGCAGAGACATTTATTATGCCCTATACAGACAGTCTGTCATCTAACAAAGAACTCACCCTGGCAGTTTTCTTCTCAGTCAAGAGACTCACAGGACACCCATACTGGGTTTCCATCATCTACATATCTGCCTATCTGTAAGGAAATCTATTGACCCTTGAGACATGTCCAGTTTGGGAAAAAAAACAGGCAAACGGATTCAAAAGTTATCAATAGAGGACAGGAGGTCCATACATGTACACCCAGGCAGTACGATCAGAGGAGCCTTAGTTCCCAAGAAATAAACTATTGCTTTCTCTATTAATTATTCTCATTTTGTATACAGATTCCTTTTTACTTTTTAGATCAATTTTTCAATTGACTGATAAAAATACAGCCAAAAGTGGTTATACTTCTATCTGCAAACTATAACATGTTCACAATGGTACACAGACAGCTAACCATGCTTTTAGACAGCACTTTGTATGTAATGTGGAACCAACAGATGTATTGAGGTACATTCACAAATGTGCTTGGAAGTAACAAGGACACTAGTAAGAGGCTAACTAAAACTTCTTCCTGTTGTGCTACTCAGATGATGCGGCTGGGTTTTAGTTAGGTGACTGGTGAATCTCCTGGTCTCATTCGATTTAATCTTCTCACACTATGCAAAACCTTATTTTTGTTTGGTGAGGCTGGAAAAGGCAGAGGGAAAGGCTGTGAAAAGAGACTGGTTTGGGGCTAATCTGAGAGGAAAGGATCCAGTTTACATTCTGCATACAGAAGTTGTGGTACAAGTTGCAGGGCAAGGCATGGACATTAGCAAGACTCCTGCCCTTTTGGACACAAGATGAACAAAACCAGCACAAGTTTTTCTATATGTCTCTGATCCACATTTAACTGTTTTCCTGGAGGATGGCAACCACTGCTTCCTCTGAAACGTCTACTGCTGGTAAAAGCTGCAGACGAGCCACCAGACTAGCAGAAACGCGGATCTGAGCTAGTGTAGCAAATTCTGAATTGCTAATCTTGACTACAAATTGTTTTGTCTCCTTTGGGTAGACTATATGAGAATGACTCAATGCAGTCATTCCTACTGCTGGCAAGAGAAATAACAGTCCAGATCATTTACTTCACTTTACACACGGAGGAGAATGGTATGCACATCATGAGGGGCCTCAAAGACAAAATGATAATCCATTTCTTTTGGGGACCAGCTAACTAACTTCCCCTTTTCCTCATCTAGAAAATTTGCCTCCTGATCTGGTTTCTTCCTGCATCATGAGATGGAGAAGACTAGGGCCAGCATCTCAGGACTGCGCGTCTGTGTATGTATAAGCTCATGTCTATATGGAAGCAGCTGATCAGTGCTTCTTCCCGTACCGAGTAGTCCCAGAAAAGAGCTGTAGAAGGGGAGCAAAGGAGCACTGCCCACGCCATGGAAATGAATGCAAACAGTGAGGCCACTGTGGGCTGCCCACGACGTGGAGTGGCACCATTGCAGCTGTGGTGGGACGGAGAGCCTCTCGCACACAGGGGAGCCAGAGCAAGAAAGAGAGGATTTCCTTCTGGCAGCAGATCAAAGACAGCTGAAGAGAGTTCCTCAAAGCACTCATTTCTTATTAAGTTGTTAAACAAATTTACACTCTTTCTCACTAACATTTCTTTCTAATTCATCTGTCAGAGCCCTCAAGATCAGTTTGTTTATAAATGTGGTTATACAGTTATAAATTGGATAACTATATTTTCTGTACATCCAGGCTAAAGTGAATCACCAGCACAGAAATCTTGCTTCAGTGGCTTTATGAAATACACTGACGTGCTTTATTCAATTTCCTGCCAGTATATCTGTCCAACCAAATTGCGCTGTTCAGAAGCTATCACAGTTCAATGCCAAAGCCTTTTTAAACAAATCAATGCTACAACCTTTAATAAAGTACCAGTCCTGCAGTCCCAGACAGAATCTTTGCCTTGGAGACACAGGATATGAACAATCTGAAATATAATGGGACAGATCCTCATCCTTTATCGTAGGTAAATGGGAGTTAATCCCATACATGGCGGTACTACCACTGCACGTAGAGATCCACTTTTTCATCTCAAGAGAAAATCAGCTAGGCTAACACATACAATCTACAGAGTGCTTGGTCCCTTAATTAAGCCCTAACTATATCTAAGACTATGCAGGTTCAGATTGATGAAAGTATGATGAGCAGTCATCAAAAATCTTCCCTGGCATTTAATTATAAACTCTGAAATGAATCTCTACATGCAGACTGCTATTTCACAACCTAATTTCTGCATTCCTCCTGAAATGTTAAGCGTGTTGTAATCCATTCATTATACACTGGAGGATTTTCCTGGCCACGAAAAGGAAATGGCTTAAATAACGTTTTTTCCAGAATATAAATGTAAACTGTGCTAGTTCATCATCTTGGTTACAGTATCATAGCTACGGTATGTATCCTATCCTAAATCCTTTTCATGCCAAATGCCTGGGAATTCACCTACTCATAAAATAATGGTGACTTTATGCTAGCCATCCCTTATTGCTATGTTGCACAGGAGACAGAGGAGTAATTGGCACAGGAAGCCAGTCCACTGGTTTCGTAGCAAGCAAAATCTTGGCAAATGGAATAGCCTAGCAATGTATAACAGCAATGAAATGCAAATTAGTGTCAAACATTGGCTGTCACAGCAGGCTCCATTATCTCAGCAGGAGGAAAACCTCTGTGGCAGCAATTGATTTTGGCAGAAATATGAGGTCTAATACTACTAAGATTTTACATCACTTGCTCTTCTAAATGTATTTTCACTTGCTTTAATTTTTAATGCTACCTCTGAAATCCCACACCTCTACCTTTTGTAATGCTGGTAGCACTGGTACATCGTTGCTCAGACACAAGCAGAAAAGACACATCCAAAACATTTCCTTCTTAAAGGAACTGAACACAGAACTTGGAGACTTGGCTTTAACATTTCAGTGGACCAGCAGCAGTGTCCTGACCAAGATGAGGGAAAAAGAATGCGTGCATGCAGGGTTGCAACAAATTCCTTCTCAAGAGCAAATGAAAGAGGCTGGCAGGTACGGTTAGTCTGAATCACTATTACATCCCAAAGGTTCTCCTACTGTGAGACAACTGTGATGGTGTCCTTATCCAGAGGTAAGTATGCAGGTTCAATCTAATTCTTAATGAAGATGATTAATCAACATAATAAACCTAATCCTCAGTCTGAATGGTGACACTGTGACTCATGCTAAAGAGCCTTTTACTTCCCAAGCAGACACATTTATTTCAATCCCACTATTCAAGGGATAAAGATCAGCTCAGCATGAGCAAAAGTAGTGGGATCTGGCCAACATTCCTTTTGTTATGGTACTTCAGACACATCCAGAATAATCAGATATTAGAAGGAGCACAATTCCCTTCAACAAAACCCCCTCCCAGAACTGGCCTGACATCACTAGTGATACAAATTACAGTAGTAAGTAAATAAAGAAAGCTGCTGCTTTATACTTTACCAAAAGTGCAGGTGGGAAAACGTCCATTTTTCTCTGAGGAAAAGTAGAATATAATAAGAAGAAATGATATATAATTATATATAATAAGAAATGATGCTTCTTTTTTTGTAGTTGTTATTTTCTCATACATAACACTTCTGAGCAATTTAACATTTAGAGCACAAAGCAAGTATGCTCAAATGATTATGCTAATAAGTTTGTGCCTGATCTCTTATGAATATTATATTTATAAGAGCATGTTCGATCCCCTTTGGCCTCTTCCCTTCCCTTCTCTCTGCAAACATGCTCTCAAAGGATGCCTGAAAGTAAAAGATGGACCCAGGAATATTAAATGTCCCTCTCTGAATGAGACTTAAAAAATCTGGTCCTTTCATGTTAATGTTCTTTTAAAAAGAGAATGTTAGAAACACTGCCACTTCCAGGTGAGAGTCAGCTCCCACAGAGATGGCTATATCTGAGCTACACATCCATCTTTCCTTTCATACTCTGTCAAGACAAACAGGCACCTGTAGGACATGATTCATTCACATTCTGTTTTAAATGTTTATTTTACGGTGATACAAATTAGTATTAGGTGAAACTGCAAAAGAGCATCTACTGGGGAAAACCAGGAACAAGCACTGCAAGCATTGTCCTTGCTTGATACTTCAGGGTGCTTTAGTACATTCCAAACCAATATTTGCAATCAAATAATCCCGACAACATCAAACTAGAGCTTGTCCAAGTCACAGACACAGTCCAAGAGAATAGCCAAAAAACCTGTGTCAGCTCTATGGTCAGATACAGTCATGGGAGGTTGCATACAATTCCCCTATTAGGGCAACAAAGACCAGTTTAGCATATCACTCCATTGGTGTTTAATTCCTACTACCTGCTATCCAAAATTGCTAATTCCCTTGACTGCGATACCATTAGTTGAATCAGAAAGAGGAAATCCTTAAGATAGGCAACTGGGGAAGGCAAGGCATCCGACTACTGAATTTTTCTTTTTCTTAATCTGAATCACTTATCATTCTTGTGAATTTGAATGCCGCAGCTGATAGCTATGTTGAGTATGAGCTCCAGACCGAGCAGCCTGGCTACAGCCCATTGTTCTCCACTGCACAGCAGCATAGCCTGAGCACCTTTCATGCTGGACAGAAGGATCATGTGTCATAGAAATGTTAAGATCACTTGACTGGACAATGATTGGGAATATCTGGGTTTGGAAGCACTGGAAGGAACAACTCCCAAGAGAAAGGTTATGGGAATAGCATGTGCTGATGGCACGTATACTGGCAGGTCACCAAGATGCCAGCTCATGTGCATCTTCTCAGGGCACACAGCACCAAGGCAACAAAGGACAGACTGAAAGAAGGGACATCCTAAAACAAAGGCAGCCTACAAGCAGACTAAAGCAAAGACTCGTTGCATTTAGAGATGATGGTGGGAAGACAGTGAAGAGTAGGAGCCGTAAGAGACTCATGGAAGCAGACAAAAAGCAGTGTACAAATCCTGATGATTCACAAAGGTGGGACAGGACAGACATGAAAAATCACAATCACCGTCCGCTTCTAAAAGGTACAAAGAGGCCAACCCAATATTGGCGAGGGTTTCCAAGCTAAGAAGGGAGGAAGATTCAACAGCTTCCATCCCTTGTCCTCCAAGCAACTGCAAGAAAGCCTGGACAGACCACCTGGGTACAACGTGATGTCTGCGTGTTGAACAGATGACTCATGCACAGACATCTTATGGCTTCTGAATGTGTGGTACAAGAGTGTGACTGAGTAAAACTGATTTTGTTTGAAAATAAAACCACCTTTCCCTCACTGGAGGTCTCACATTGAGCTTTGCTATGCTACAGTGCTCCATCATTACTTCCTACAGTCATGTGAATCAATCTCTCTCAATTGGTTCAATTAATATTCATAACTCATACAAACAGTGAGCATTTCAGCAATGAGGACTAGCTATGACTGGCTAAGACCTATGTGTTTAGCACATGCTCAATAAACTGTAGGTGACTTTTCCATTCTGCCCTGTCTGACTCAGATTAGACCCTTACAATCTCACACATCCCGGTCTTAGCAAAGACATGCAGTCTTTCTACCCTTTTCTGTTCGTTTGCAAATGGTCCATCCTGAAGCTGATAAACTTTTCCATATAAGAAAATTATTGAAATGTGTATGTTCCTGCAGGTTTTTTATTTCAACAAATTGGCATTGTGCACCAAAATAATGAGGCAGAAAGAACATTTTGATACAAACCCAAGCAACATTAGAAATAACAGAATGGCTCATTATCACATATCTCTGATTCAGACTAGAAATACATTTACATTCTCATGTATACACAGTTATTTAGGATACACAAAATAAATTATAGCAATTTACTATAATGCAGTTTTATGAGATTAAATCCCTCAGATGAGCTACCTCTAGAAAACACATGAATGAAATGATTGCATTGCGTCACCAGACTCTATTGTCAAAGGGTCGAGCAATAATTTGTTTGTTGGTTACAGTAAAAATGCCCATTTCATTTTTTAAAAAGACTCTGCACCACAGAAGCTGGATTTCTATCAAAGATTTCCAATACCCTTTTGAGCTATTTTGAACTGAGCTTTTATTCATTCCTTTCACCTGGCCTATTATGTTCCTAGTGGAAACAATTTCCATTACAATTACATTTTTAGGAGTGTTGCAGGAAGGAAGCTCTAATAAACAAACAGCAGTCCAAATTTCTCAGTATTAGTTCACAAGGCCCATTATTTCAATATTTTACAGATAATTCAAATAGATACAAAGAAATGCATGACTTGGCAACGTACTTATTTATTCTTTGCCATTTAATGGTGATAAAGTCATTGCATTGCAATTATATATTGTATGCTTTGTGACAGAGTTTATCTTTCTGTTTCACAGATATGTCTATTTTCAGCTACAATGCGTTAGCGGACACAGTGGGATATGCAACACTGAAAACTAGGGCACAGTGGCAATGATGGCATTAAGTTTCTCAAGAAGGCCAAAATATGCAAAGGGGTGAAAATAACAGTATCAAAGACAAGTTCAAAGGCATCTCTGCATTCCTCTGGGATAAATACAGTTGGATATTGCATTGGTACAGGGAACAATTTGCAAATCTCCATTTATAAGGAACTTCTGGGGCCATTTGGCTGGATTTGGGGTCTCTCCAGTCATTCCTAGGGTGGAAATGGCAGCTGAAGGAGTTCAGCAGGGGGCCCATGGCACTAGCTTCCCACAGCATGCAGAAGCTGCTACTTTGACGTGAGGCCGAGGTGTGTACCATAACACCAGCAAGAAAATTTAGTCCCACCTGTCTAGGCATGGCTCACATTTTAGTTCATTGATCTGATTAAACACTATGGAAAATGCACCAAAACTTACTTACTACATTAATTGTTCAGGTGTGGAAGCTGAGGTCCAACAAAAGAGCAACATTATGTACTAAACTGGCATTGAGTCCAAGACAGAACTGGCAAGACTGACTCCAGGACTGGCGTTTGGGTCTCATACACTTACGTCCTTCTCATGAAACTCTTTATTGGAAAGGTTTGCTAGAAATTTTTGAGGGAACAGTTTATTACAGAGAGCTCCACTTCTGGAAATATGGGCTTTGGATGCGATTCTTTTTCTGGAATGTGGCACTTGAATACTAGAAACATGCTGGTGTCTGGACTTTCAAGGACTGAAAAGCAAAGTTTGAGAGACAGCATTCTCTTTAAAAGAAAAAAAACATCCTTTCTTATGAAACTTCCTTGCCATTGTGCCCTTCTTGAACAAGTGGTGCCTTGTCAGAATGGATCCTTTGAAAAGCATAACAATAATGCTGAACTTAAACAGAGCGGCTGAAAACACCTGAACAAATAAATTGGCATTGCCTCCTGTTGATTCCCACCTTCACCTCAGTCAGTCAACTGAGATCTCACTTGATGAAACATAAAAAATAAGCAAACTATTTCTGTTTATATTTCATGAAATTTGGAAACCAAAACATCAAAGAAAAAATTCTAAGACATAAATCGCCTTTTAATACTGCTATTCTTACTTGAGATTCAAGTGGCTCCTCTCTGTGTTCCACAATAAACTGTGGCCAACAAACTCACGCTTCAGTCAGCCTGCATGAGAAGGCAGCCTTTTCTGGTTGCTCTGTTTTTATTAAAATAGTGGTTTCAAGCTCTATTTGCTGCAGGTGAAGAAGATGTAAGACAGCAGAACAACATATCACAGTGGCTGGGCAAACAGTTGTACATAAAGATATTGGCAGCCTTCAGATTTGCTTTCATCTCATGGTTGACAGGCGTGAGTGCATGGTGTTGAGTATAGCACATTCTTTCAAGTACACTTGTGAGACGTATCTGTGAATATCTGAATGGTTTGTGAACAGCTCTCTTCACTCTGTCAGATCAGATCAAGAGCAGAGGTAAAGATCCTGCTGCTAACTTGTGGAAAAAGAATACCAGAATAAAACGGTGGTATCTAGCTGTTGTTTCCCACATATTTGTATTATTTTGTGGCACACTGCTTATCTCTATAGTTATGTACCTATAAGTCACAGATAGGACTCTATGGATACATAAATATACAGATAAGCAGTGTGCCACAAACTACCACAAATGCATGGCAAACCTCATATTCCGGGTTTATATTTATAACTGATGGTTGTCCTCACTGTCAAACATGTATGAACAGAGGTTTGGGTTGCTCTAACTTCAGTACAATTGCAAGGATGCCATCTTTACCTAGATATTACTCGTAATTCCAGTGGGAGAGCTGCCTGTTATCTGAAGGCATCTGTGTATGAACACACTGCAGTCAGTGCAAGGCTTGAAAGAGCAGGATTTTGCAAGACAGAGCTGGTGTGAGCCCCTGCTAGCAGAGGAGCATTCAAGACCGTGACTCTGGAGCTATCAATAGTGTTAGTTCCTCTCTTACCACAGAGCTAGCCTCCAATACTTGGCATTTCACCCTAATAAACATAACTCATCTCGGTATTCTTCAGTGAAATCTGGTTCTGCGTTCCCAGTTCTCCCCACAGATGCATGGAAAGCCATACATGAGACAGGATGACACAAAGTCCTTTAGGGGATCAGCTGTAAATCTCTCAAGACAGACTGCCCAAAACCTGGCTTACAGTTAATGCCTCTCTTGCCCATTTGATTTGTGTCATCTGGAGAATATTTGTGGGACATTTGCTCTATATAGGTAATTGACTTAATTTCAAAGAATTACCTAATTCTTTCAGTCAGAACCTGCCTTTCTCCTTTGCTGAACTGGGACGGTAAGGGTTATGACAAGAGAGATGAGACAGTTATTTGATCATAGAGATAGGAAAAGTTTCTTGAATAGCCAGATGGAAGACAGCTTTATCAGAACTTCTACGCAGTTACTTCAAGCCCTGTCTTAAAGTCAGCGGTGCATAGTATACATGGATATTAGAACTATGCACCCACCCTATCTCTAGGGACTAGCGCTTCTCTTTTATCCTGGTAGAATTTAATTAGGTGAAACATTAGATTAGAATCCTCTAGCATATAAACTCAGCAATACAGTTTCATCTGTAATTGGCTCCATCTCAGGAGAATTACAGGAGCCCAATGAGATAAAGCAATTCTTTTCTTGCTTGCTAATAAGTGTGCATAAAGCTGAACTGCCATACCAAGAATTAGTAAGCCACTTCTAACCTTCTTTCATCTTAGTCTTTATGTTTCTTTCCAAGTCCAAGCTCTGCTTTTCAGAAATTTCCTTTATGTCAGGAAGTTGCGAAGAGCGAAAGGCAAACACCGCTAAGTGACAGCTGTACTCCGGAGAACAGCAACATCCATTCTGGAGTCAGCCACTGCATTTCATGAATCAGTCAAGTGTTCTCCTGGGAGCCACTGGGTCAGTCTAGCTTTGGGTATATTTATTTTGAAGTAAAAAAGAGAACATATGTTATGATACTAAATAGCAGCACTTGCTAGTTGAACAGACTCTAATAGAAAGCTCTTGTATTTTATGTGCACTTGCACATGGGACTGAGCTGTGGTATGAAGCCTGTGGTCTCTGCTCAGGATGCTACAAGACCAGGCTGCCTTGAACTTATATCAGCAAGAGTGCTTGGCTTAGACCAAGAACACCTGGCATCAAGTCGCTGTTCTGTTACTAGGAAAAATGAGAAATCAGAAATAAAAGTCAGTTCATTTTAATTATGGTTTGACTGAACAATAATAAGTCCCAAGAAATATACTTATAAAAATACTGCATAATGCATTTCTTGTTGATAATGCCAATGAGAATTTCATTCATTAACACTGTCTCTATTCTGAGTCCTTGAAATCACAGACTAACTGGTGCCTGAACTGAGAGCCTGGAAGGTAGAACCTCCAGTCCTATCAGTTCTGTAGGAATATGCTCAGCTTCTCCTTTTCAGAGAACAAATGCTATAATGAAGTACTATTCTAGCTTTCACATTCTGATTATTTGCAAGTAGTTATTCATAATGCCACTTTGTATTCTGACAAAAAAGATTGTATGACAAGGGCCAAATCCTAATGTCTTTACTCAGTAGTGAAGCAAATCTCAGCAGGAGTTCAGTGAAATCTGTAAAGGCTGAACAGAATTTAGCCAAGGGCATTTTTAGGCCTCAAATCTGCAAGTACTTTTCTATCTATTTAATATTATGAACATGAATAGTCGTGGAGATTGCAAAAGTTAGTTGGTATGGGTTTTCGGTTGTGTTTTTTTTTACTTTTTTCCTTGCTTATAAATTTAACCTGCCTATTTTAACTGAAAAAGCCTTGAGCTGCTAAGAGGAGAGAAAAATAGAATGCTGCTGAGTATGATTATGAGAATTCAGAACAAGGCAGAAGCAGCACAGAGGCTTTCTTTGATGATTTTTCTAACACAATACGTGGACTATGTTCCTTTTTTACAGAAAGTATTCAGGAAGGTGACTTTTTCTTGGTTACAGAAGAACTCAAATACTTTCAAAAGTCTGCACAGGAGAAAAAAATATTCTGCATATTATTCCTAAAGCACAGCTCAGATCCTACACATATTTTTGAAAGTTCATCTGAGTGGTTAAACATAGCCTATATTCAGAAATTAATTTTATTCTTACTAACATTACAGTATTTGAACTGTGTTTTCTGACTCATCTTAACAATTCCTCATGTGTTTCCCAGACAAAGATCAAGTTAGCAGAACCAATTTATATTTCTCTGAAAGAGACAATACTAGTGATTGCAGGGATAGTGAAGTAGAACAGTCCCTCAGTAGGCGTTTATCACAACCTGGACTTTCATTTTTTTTCTTTGTGAAAGAACTGGTTGGCTTTAATTTGACCAAAAGTCATGGCAAGTGGTCTTTCTTTTTCATTTACTACATTTAATGTATTTCCTAATACAAGTATTGACTATTTCTGAACTATGGTTAATAATACTGTTTAGTTTAAATCTTTGTCACTATGATATGGTCATTTTTAATTACTGCTGGTGAACTTAATTTAAAAGAAGCGTGTTTTCATTTCTCTTTTCACAATATTTTCAATACAGAATTATCTTCATCCTCGACATATCATCAGCAAAATTTTCTGTTGGTGCAAACTCCTGCAGTTTCTCACTAATCCATGACATCTGAGAACTTGAAACCATCAATTAATTCAAATTATCATTTAACCTAATTACATCTTTTATAAGAACAGATACACAACGCAGATTGCTGCACCATCGTACTGATTACTAACTTCCTAGCTTTTTTATAACTGTATGTAGATTTATAACTATAATGAAATACTATAACGATGCTACTTTGCTAATTAAATATGGCATTTGTAATACAGTACTCTGATTAAATCATTAGTGATAAGGGACCCTCTCCAACTGGTTGGAAGCACTAAAAAAAATTAATTAAAAATTAGTAAATTAATCTTTATTGAACAAAGCCATTCAAATATGCAGCTAATCTCCTGCCAGCTTTTTGGAGGCAATTTCAATAATCAAATCCATAAGCAAAATCTAAAAACGGAAAACATGATAAATAAGGGGTCCCAAAGAAGTACAAGATTTTGCACATTGATGTCCAGAATACCCCTAAGAATATTAATGTAGTATTTTTGTGTTGTTTTGACAGGGAATAATTAGTCTGTTGTTGGACTAATCATGTGAGGCTGATGAGTACTAGCAAGCCCATGGAATGTAAAAAAGAAAGAAAAAGCCTAAGCATTTCCAGAAAAACTGATGCTATATTTTTGTGCATAAACCCCATGATCACACACACACACGTCAACTGTGTGTTGCACGTACCCTCGGCTACTAATCATTTAATTAGGAAAATACTGGACTTGTGCATGATGTGTCCACATGTAGACCCATCTTCTTTGAAAAACAGAGGAGTTGTTTAATTCCTAGAGGTACAGCCCAGAGGGATAAAACCAGCTACTGAAATATTTGTATCCCATTATGTGGGACGGTCATTTTGTATGAACGCTTCTCCAGTCAAACAGCTCTTTGCCTCACTCTTTGCCTGCTAACCTACGGCCAGCAGGACTGCCTGCATCCCTCATCCTTGCCAGGCTTTCCCAGGGGCTGTGGGGTGGTTCCTCCCTGGGGAAGAGCTGGGTAGCGGGACATGCCCATCAGGATAAAGCAGATCAGTGAAGGGAAGGAGGCATTCAAATATTTAGCTGTCTGTAAGTCTCACTTTGCTTCCCCAATGCCCTTATTTTACACTCAGAGGGATGCACAATAAAAATATGAACTAGAAATCCCTAGAGAACCTCTGAATATTTGAAAATAAAGCAAAATGAAAGAGAGTCCGTCTAATCCCCAAAGACAGACTCTGCACTCCAGCATCACTTTCGGATTTCACCAACCCAATGTACTCATAGACCTGAAAAATAATCAAAGGGCATAAATTAAATTAATTGCTTTATTTCTGGAAATAGCTTAGCATTCTATTAAATTGCCAATTTGTTATCTATCCAAATGATAAAGACATTTGGCTCACAACTACTTCTGCTTCAGGGAGGAAAGCAATGGGAGCAGGAGTAGGATATGAGTACAACCAGGCTATTATTCACTACTGTAATGGCATGGGGTCTCAAAATTAGGATCCCAGCCCCACCATGATAACTAGGATGCAAACAGCTACAGCACCTTGTTCAAGAGAGTGCCAAATCACACACAGGACTCAGTAAGACGCAAGTGGAAAAAATGAAGGAAGAAAAGAATGTGATAAAACCACCACAGCTTACAGCACATGAGACGCTTGCAAGCACACAACTTACTTAACAGCAATACTCAGTTCTGGTTGTTTGCATTGTTTAGTATTATACACCATGGACTCATTTCACAGCTGCTTGAAACAAACAATGTTATCCACAGTGCCTTT
This sequence comes from Nipponia nippon, assembly GCF_047370975.1. Lineage (NCBI taxonomy): Eukaryota > Metazoa > Chordata > Aves > Pelecaniformes > Threskiornithidae > Nipponia > Nipponia nippon. The sequence goes on along the minus strand of NW_028262290.1, from coordinate 140,971,274 downwards.
GTATTTACTATGGTGCCTCAAGAGGCTTGAAGAATGTAGAGGCTATATGGAATTAAATTAAACGTTTAGTTAAAACTTTTAGCAGTCTGGATATGTATTGAGTTGCTTCAAGCTACAAAACTGGCAAAAAGTTGCTTATTTTGCTGCACTTCCCCCAATTTGTAATCAAAAGGTACACCGAAAGGGAAATGTGGCAGATCTCACTTTGAGAAAGCAATCAAAGCCTTCACAAAGGATTTCATACCAAGGCACACTATCAAAATAAGGTTGGTTAGTTAGTTGCTATACCTCTATTAGACATAGAAAGAGTAGCTCTCTCCAAAACCTCAGAGCAAGGCAGAATGGTTTACAGGCAGAGAAAGCCCTCCTTGGTGGGTTTTGTGGGGCACGAAGCCTGTGTGAAGCCAGTTAAAGGGCCTTGCTGACCTCTGGAAGACCAGCACCTGAGTGTGTGTGTGTGTGTACTTGCCCTGCCAGACAGAGCCTTCTCATGCTCATGAATTCAAGTTATCATCTCATAAGAAATTAGAATTCATGTCTTGTCCCAAAACTACTGCCAACGCAAAGTCTGAGTCACCTGTTCCAGGGAACAATCTCATAAGAAGTAATCACTAACAGCATTACAAACATTTCCTTGTGGCAGACCTGCAATCCTTTTCTTTGAGGTTGGTTTCCGAAAAAGTCCAAGATAATGTTACTTAGCCTACTCCCTAGAAGAGCATTGGAGCAGATAGGGGAATGAGGTAAAAGAACTAACATGAGATTTGCTTAATACATTATCCTCCTTTTTATACTTTTGGGAACTTTGTGAGAACCTGTGGAGAGGGATAATATTAGCAAAATACAAGAGTAAGCTGAATTTTCAACAGCTATTGATCTGTGCCTCTGGGTTCAGCATTAAGGTTTCTATTTTGAAAACATCCTCCTTCTTAAGGCCTTTTTCCCAGCACCTAAACACCCCTGCAAAAAGGAAGAGAAAGTGTCTCAGCAGCAGGTTAAGATGAGGTTTCAAGGGAAAAGGGATGGATGAGAGCCCTCAGAATAGGTACAAATAGGTGAAATAGTAGCAATGTATCTGGCTGCTCATGCTCAAAATGCTTAAATCCTTTCCCCAGAACTAGCCCTTCTAACTTAGCCCACTGAAGTCAATGGTATTTTACATTGATTTGTCTCAGTTCACACTTGTAATCTCTAGCACAGCAGGGAAATACATCTTCATCTTCACAGGTCAAACCAACCCCTCAGCTACAAGACTATCTTTCCCTATACACTGATATAACCTCCATCCTCTCCCTAAGCCCACCACAGCCTGAATTCAGTCCTGTTGCAACAGGCACATTTAAAGAACTGAATCACTGGGATATATTGCAGCTCGGTATATTTAGATCAATATCTTGTAAGTCTGGTACCCTGTTATTTTTGAATGTTGTAAAAATACATTACTCTACCACTTAGTATGTAATTTTAGTATTAAATATGACAGCAATAATTCTAGGAATGAAAGAGGTATTTACTATAAACAAATCCAAAGAATAATAAGACATAGCATCCACCGGAATCCCTTTTTCCATCAGTTATGCACATATTACTGATACAGTATAATCAGAGCTGGAAGTGGCAGAAGTGATGCCTCTGGCAAGTCAGAGTCCTAGAGCAGAATGCAGCTACTGCAAAGCAGACGTACCCATCCACACGTCCAGCTACAGGGAGAGCCCAGGGTCTCCCTGAGCCAGGGGCAGGAGGAATAGTGGCCTCAACAGTGGGAGGTAAGCCCTACTTGAGCTGCCGAGCTGCCAGAGAAAGGAGCTGAGGCAGGTGAGCAGACTTCGCGGCACCAGCAAGGCTGCACCAGAGACTGACAGGTTCTGCAGGGACAAGAGCCCCAGCCCCACATTGCACAGGAGGAGGTATGGCCAGAGGCTGAGAACAGGGACTTCTAGCACAATTGGAGCTGAAAGTCTGTGACTTCTGGCAGCAAGGATGCTCCCTCTCTCACGGCAGATGTTTACTGCAAAACTGTTGAAGCCAATAGGAAAACTTTGTTAAAGGGGAGAAGTTGGATGGAAGGGGAAGGCAACATGCCTGTAACATGAACTGGAAGAGGCAAGTGTTAGAGATATTAAAAACCTAAGGGGAAGAGAACTAGGGATGAAGTCCAAGGGAAAGGGTTGTGGGAAGTAACATAGCCAAATAGTACAAACAGGACATACTGGAGACTAACATCAAAAAAATCTGACCACTGTGGCCTAACTAAAGGACTCAGGCTTTATGGTGGTGGCGAACAGCAGGGTAAAATGTTCATGCTAAGCAGTGAGAGTGGAAGGAGGCTCCTAGAGGAATACTGATCCCTCATGTTGCTTTTTAGCATGCACTGAATGGAGAGTGGGCCAAGAGCCTGCTGCTGCTCCAAGAGCCCTGAAGCAGCCGATGAGGCCTGAGCACAGCAGAGATGATCCTGTAGGTGTTTGCCATGACACTGCTCCCACCCTTGACTGCCTGTTCAAACGGAGGAATGACTGAGCTCCTGCGCTATACAGACTGTGCACAACATTGGGATGGCCCTCCATGGCCACCATGCAACCAACTGGACAGCTTGGTGGGTACTCCTGCCCATGCAACAGCTCACCTTCACCCCCTCCTCTGCCGGGGGAAGATGAGAAGTGCCCTCCCATGAAACCCCAGCCTCACTGCCATGACTATTCAGTGCCAGGCAAGATCCCTGGAGGCATGGGAATGGGTGAGGAAGCCTCAGGAGCAGGACTGCACCATTTCTGCCCACACTCAGCCACAGACTAAAGGCAGGTGACCCTAGTACTTTCCGACAGGATGTGCCTGGGGGGCGAGGAAAGGACATTACCACAACAAAGTGCTGTTTGTGCCCCTCCATCTGCTCAGCACTCTGAAACAGGAGATGCTCTTGGAAACTGCTCATTTCTCTGGGTGTTTCTGGGACAGGATGGGGGTCTGCAGTTTTACCGCATGGGGTGTCATATCATCAGCCCTTAACCTGCTGTGCTAGGAGAGGGAAGGAGCCACAAGACAGGATCTTTGTCTGGAAAAGTGGGGGAGTTATATTCCCACAAGATACTGCAGGTGCCAGGGCTGAGCTGAGCAGCCATCAAGAACAGGCAGTTTCTAATATAGTTACATTAAGATTTCTCTCACAGCTCACAGCCCTAGGGGAATTTTATGGTTCTAAATGCATATTTTTATGTTGTAAAAAAGCACAGCAACCCTGTTAAGCAGACAAATTATAAACAGCTTTTTCACCACAGCTCTGAGCCCAAACCCCAGACTCCACTAAGAAGCCTTGTGCACTGCCTGTCCTTCAAACCAAAAGATGTGCATAAAACAGTAATTCTGTAACCTGTAACCTGGTTTGGACTCTGGTTCATGGGATTGTTGAAGGTGGCTGTGGTGGGAGTAGGCCAAAGAGGTACCCCTAGATGAACCCTGTAGCAGTACTGAGACAGAGCCAGGAAGAGAAGGCACGCTGGAGTGGCACTGGAGAGCGTGCTCTCCTCCAGACTGCTCTGCATGGTGGTCCTGGTGCCCAGGCACACAGATGAGTAGGAGGCTTTGTGCTATGGGCCCATCCAAAGGTATCTTCAATCTCTCCATAGCAGGCATGTCTGCTCTTTCAGCCCAAAAGTATGGTGCAAAGCTGCACCTTCAAGAATGCAGCCTTCATTTTCTTGACTGTAATGTTGCACTGCTCACCAGTCCTATTTTATCTCGTGGTGCTCAGGAGCAACCTCCCGATATTGCCATAGAGTTATGCTGTTTCTGGAGACACTTCTGGCTCTCTCACTGCACAAGTTTATGAGATGTACCATTTCCCTGAGGACCCGGGTTACACTGTATTAGTGTTCTGAGACACTGGAGAGGTCACAGATGTCACCAGTGCAAGAAAGAGAAGTAGTAAAAGAGGGATAATTTTAAAAGGCTGTAAAAGAAATAAGAGGTTCAGCATGTGGTTCAGCATAGAAGGTAAAGGGTGAGGATTTCAAACCAGAAGGATGGATGGAGGAAGCTGGAGCAGCAGGGTCTCAAAGGACTGAGGGCTTGATGTCAAGGGCTAACAGGAAGGCATACGTACTCTTTATCCTGTTATGGAGGACAAAAAGTGTGTCAGGATGTCTTGGGAGCTGATGACAGTTAAAAATCTTTTGTGGACACATGCACATTAGGTATGCCCTTGGGGACCTTGTGGGTGTACCAGCTCATGAGCTCAGGCCCTAATGTTCCCTCAAGCACTGGAGCAGAGCTCCAGTGTGCAGGATGCATTGTTCATGCCCACCAAAACTGCATCTCAGAACCAAACCAGAGAGGACAACAGGGCACAAGCAGTGAGGGGAAGGAGTTGCTTTAAAACTGCCTGACTGTTCAAATGAAATCACCAGTGTACGTGCAGCCCCACCGATCTTGCTTCTGAGTGGAGCAGAAGAAACCATGCATCATCAATCCCCCCACCCTTATTAATCAGAACAAGAAACTATGAAGGCTGTGAAAAGACAGACTGTCCTAAAGTCCTAGAGCTTAGCCCTTTTGCATGTATGGTCATTTCCCAATATCCAGTGAAGTCGACGAAAGCCTGCACTTAGTGGCAGCAGGCCCCAGGTTTCGTGCTCAGTAAGAATACTCCTTTTGAGGATGGCATCTACCCATGCATAACTGATTCAAAGCAGCTGTGCCACAGATGGAATACTAGTTTGGGGAAGTAGACGTGTCTTCACAGTGTGACAACAGCCATGAGTAGAGAAAAAGCCCCTTGTCTACCAAACCCTGATTGATGTAAAATCAGATCTATAAAGTCCTTTGCATGTTCCAGCAGCCAAACCACCCTCGCAGACAAAAGAGGAGCTCAACTCTGCTTCTTAATCTTGCTAATTCACAGTTCACTGGCTACAAAGAAACCCACGTGCAAGCATCCCTCACTCTAGGATTACGTCTTTTCTAAATCAGCATAATTTATAGTAAAGGATGGATCAGGATTATGGATTCTGGTATCACAAAGCCAGTTTTTGCATACTTTGACTAACAGTCCCTTTCAAGAAAACCTTATTCAGGAGAAGATATAAATGCATATGTAAATCTAAGCATGCATTGAAGTCTCATTGCAATCAATCAGCAAAGCCAGAGACAATTTAAGGGAAACGGATTTAGGCCTGCATTTTCATGCTTTCCTAAATTGAAACCAACAGGAGCCGAATTTAATAGGACCATTGACCATGAATTGGGCCATTACTCTGTATTTCTGAACTCAGCATTGTCTGCTGTGTACTTCACGTTCTTATCTCATCAATTTACTCTGGAGATCTTTCCTTGAACATGCAGCATGAGGGCTTGTAAGTACCAATTAATAGATAAATAGAGGAAATGACAGATGGCTTAATTTAGAAATCGGAAATATTTAACATCCACATACAGCAGCACTCAGGTTCTGTTCAGCTGTCACTCTCCATCACTGCTTTCTGCACGCATGCTAAGTCTCATAGTTACATATACCTGCTTGTCTTAACTAGGAGACATGTATATTGTTCATATTTGTTTAACCTAAGCCAACTTTTAAAGTTGTGGCAACTTGGAATGCTAATCATGAATCAGAATCCTGTACTGTCTCTCACAGAGTCCTGAATCTCTGTCAGAGCTTTGCAGTTCAAGGCAGGATTTCTCCATGTTAGGTAGCAACTGAAGATCAACTGTATTAAGAAGTGCCAGCAAGCACAGATTCAAGACAGTCCTTTCATACTGATCCTTAATCTCTTCCTCAGAAGAATATTGGCAACCATTTTGTTTCCACAGTTTCATGTCACCATGTCACCATGTTATTTGCTAGATAGAAGTACTTTGTGCACAAAGCAATGGTTAGCCTGTGAAGATGCTAACTGAAGCTTTGGGAATGCAGGCATGCTCGGGCAGAGAACAGCTCTTCTCAAAATGCCTCTCTCTAGTCCTTATGAACAGTTTACAACATGACATTTGTGGAAAATAGCTAAATGACCCCAGATAAAAGATTTTTTCTCAAAAACTAGCATATGAGCATTAATAAAATGTCAGAATTTGATGCTGAAAGTGTAGCAGGTTTCTGCTGAAATTAAAACCAACTCACTTAAGCTCTAGTTTGCTTTCAAATATGAATCATGGCATTGGATGGGCATTTCACCTTTCTTTTCCGTATGTTAAGTCTCAAAATAAACATTTGCATTTTCAAATTGTGATAAAACAAAAAAAAAAAAAGCTCTAGGCACACGATTAAAATATAGCTCTCAATCCAGGTTTTTCATATCCCCGTATTATGGAGAGGTAAGATCTGGGTTTCAGTTTGTAGAGCAAATCAGTTATACAGTAGTATCTAGTCCTCCACCTTCCAAGAAAATAACCCACCCATTTTCAGATTTATTCCTTTTATTAGCCTACTAAAGGCAGTATTTTGGTCTTCTATACACTACTTCACCTTAGATGTTTCCTCAAGATTTGATGGAGAGTTGGTAACTGAGACAGACAGGGAACTAGGAACAGTGTTCAGTGAATGCCACATGCTATAGGATATTTTTTTTATTTCTGTTTTCATATTGCTTTCTTTTTATTTCTGTTACTAAATGGTAAAGTTGTACACAGAGGCCTGACTGAGGGACTTGTATTTGCAAATACATATTTATATGCAAAGGAATATATATTAGAAAGGCAATAAACAGATTTCAGGTCACTTTAGCTTGGATATGCCTAGAAACAAATATTTCCTTTTATTAGTGCTAAAGGTAACTGATGAAGAAAACTTCCTTTTAACTAGATCCCTGATACCAGTTTTCTTAAAAGTTTGATATACTCAGTGCCCACAGGGCTGTGATAAATGCTAAATTTAGAAATAGCTAAAACATTTCAGAAGGATGAATGAATGGTTGTTGACAAAGCACTTGCACAGATTTGCATGATTCTGTCATATCTGAGAGCACTCAAACCGCAAGAAGAGCTATGAAGTCCATTAAAAACTTCAAACTGACTTAATCTGAAGCAAATATTGATACTAAACGACATTAGTGAGAGTCCACATGGGAGAAGGGACAAAGGTGAAGGAGATGGATTTAATATCCTCTACTTGTTATCACCTTGCAAATCAGAAGGGTGACTAAATTCTCAAGGAAAAAGCTGTCATTTTCATCACCTGGAGAACGAGGAGGAGCACAGATTATTACCCCACTGCCTGCTCCTAGCTCTTTTTAGCCAAATGACCTCCTCAGACTGCTTCGTTGACATGTTATGCTTGCAAGACTTGCACCTCCACAGGCGCCAGTTCACCTGCAGTCCTGGGGTGGGAAGGGAGGAATGTTCACATGGGATAGGGTCAGCTGAGGCACACATGGCTGCTTGATAGCTCCGGCAATGGGCAGTCAGTCATACAATCAAAGAAAACAACCAATTTGCCCCATACACTTGCTTTTTATGTATTCAGTGATACCTTCCTATTAAAATTGTATAATGCTTGAAAATTTTCCTGCTTCTCAGGAAGAAGATGGCCATGTTGGAATTGACATATTACTGGAGACACCGAGACCTTGTCGTTGTTTTCCACGCAATCCAAAGGACTTCCAAAACATATTTCCTGTTTTCAGTATAAGAGCATGGAAAAAATTAAAGAGAATTTTAAACTTTTCATTTTAGCCTGGTAAGCTGATACCAGAATGTTGTTCAACAGTGTGACATTTGGGTAAACAGAGGAATGTTGGTGAGTGGACTGGTCAAAGACACTGCTAAAATAAAATATTATGAATCTTTTACCTCTCTGAAACTGAGCACTGATTCAGAATTTCTTCTTTAATAATGACCAGAAAGCACAGTGATTGACTTCTCCTGTGATAGATACCAAGTTTTGTTGACCAAAGGACATAGATGGAGAAAAAAAAAAGTCAATTTTATCTGAAAATAAGTTTATTAAAATTGCACAAAATTCATCAGACAAACCCCAAAATCACCAGAAATATGATTTTTAGTTCACTGAAACTACTCGCAAAACTGAGGGAACTATGTTGTCTAGTTTGGGCTGGAAAAAAAAAGGAGTAAATGCACGATTTTGACCTTTTGTTTTAAAATAGTATTTTTTCTTCACCATTTGCCTAACGACAATGACAGTAAGGCACGTTCGCACCCCCCGCAGACCCTTTTCCCCCACAAAAAAAAAGAGAAAGAAAAGCTTTCATCATTCTGCAATGATGTGTTAGTGCTGTTGTAATGGTTTCTTCTTTATTCTCAGGTCAACATCAAACATTTTGTAAGCCTTATTTTCTAAGGATCGTGAATTACAGAATCTGATTTGTTGTGAGCAAACATGCACATTACACAGGTTTTAGTACACTGACAAAAGGAAACAATTTGAAAATGACTGGCCTGTATTTCAGGAGATAGGGGAAGGATACTAGATATTACTGTCTATTGCAGTGTCTGCAAACTGGACCCCAGATTCCATCTCTCTTTAACAGGGAATACAGAGAGACTGGATGAAGATCTACCTTTGAATCCTGTGTCTGGTGCCCTTTTCAGCTGGCCTGGGGATATAGCTCTCATTTCCTAACAATTTCATCACTGCTGATAGTCTGTCTCAGAAGAAAGGCTGAAAAGAATGGTTTGCTAAGAGAGACGTGGGCACAACTCAGCTTCCGTTACCTCTGTCTGGCCTGTTACAACAGAAGCTCTTCCCACGTTTCCAGTCTTTACTTTTACCAAAAGCCCTATCCTTCAGAAGCATGGCTTGTGCTTCAGCACATGCCATGGCATTTTCTGAAATCTCATATTTCGATACCTCTGCTAGAAAGACAACATAAGGAAGAATCAGACTAGACTAGCATTTCACCAGGAAACCTGCAGCCAGCCAGAGGAGCTAACAGACTAGGTATGGCACAACAGGAATGCAAGCTTATCCAGAGCTGTTAATTTCCACTGCTGTTTCTGGTGCTCATACTGATGAATGACTCATTTCAGCCATTCTTGATGCCTTCCATGGAGCACTGACTGGGAATGAGAAGTGCCATCTTCTGGCAGGCACCCCTGGGGAAGCAGAAGTGAAAATCCTAGGGTCTTCCCATGCGAAGAATTAAAACTTAGATCAGGGTTTTTAAAAATTATTTCTGATTTGGAGTGACTCAGTCTTTGGACAACAAACGTAGGCAGCTGACTAGTATCAGTCATGTATGTAGACCTCAGAAACACCTATTTCATTGAAAATGGAAGTCCTGACTAAAGCACTGTCCTAAAACCAGCCTTAAGTAATTTTGAAAAATTCTCCCCGCTACTGAGTCACAGGCACTCTATTTTTTTCCTCTTTAATTTGTTGTGGAGATTGAAAGAACCCTTCTTAGTACTGCCATGACAGTGCATTCAAATTGGTTGTCAACAATGCCACTTTCATTCTGAAGCAAATTTGCATGCTATTTGTAGTTGCTCTACACATAGCAATTTTAAAACTCTAATCCGTGCTTCTCTATTCCCAGGAAAAAAGCACATATTTCTCAGATAAAAACAAAACAAGCAAAACAAAAACTCCTGGAATATATTTGCTTTTGAAATGTAAATCTCTAAGATGGGTAGTAAATTCAAGTGTTCAAGGATATTTCCAGCTAAGTATTTTTTAATTACACAAATACTGTTCTTCGCAATTTCCATAAAGAGAAAGGTCATATTTCACAAAGGATAATCAAGAAATTTGTTGTGGACTGGCCAATCCAAATTAGCTGTTGTCCATACACCCACACAAATTTATAGAATGAGAGCGATTTAAACCTTAGGCATTTGGCAATTCTCAATTAAGTCTATCAAGAGAATACATTTCCATGAATATTTTGATCCCAATGAAGTAAAATTGTCTTAACAGAGAAGTGCTTCATCAAAAATGTTTAAGAGAGTCCTACAAGGACATTTCATCCAACTGTTTCTTAGGATCACATGAACAATAATCTTTTTTAAACCAAACCAGAACAGTTTTATTATAGGTTTTTAAATCTTTAAACGAAATTATTAGGGAACAAAAAAATCTTGAGGAATAAATGAACAGCTTTACTTTGTAACAGAAGATTAGCTTTGAAAAACAGCAGAAGAGACACTGAAGAAAAACACTGTTCCACAGTAGAACAGAAATTGTTCAAGCTACCATCACAGTTTCAGTTCTGTTTGCTGTGCTTTTAACTCAAATTAAATGAATTTAGAGTAACCTGCAATAGTAAATAATTGATACTTCATTCTATAGCTGATTGACTGTTAGAGAAGACACAGCTATGTTGGAAACATGTCTTATTAATATAGTATTTTGATGTCTGCAACACTTTAAAAGATACAGAACTATCATTTTCCCTTTTTCTGGGAGTGGGATTTGTGCTTTTTTAAGAAACGGAGAAAAACTATTTTATTTAGAATGATGGAGCACAGTATTTTTATGCCACCTGTAACATTTAGAAAAGGATGGAAAAGTTTGTGTTTCTAGCAGTGAGAACTGCCATTAAAACATAAAAAAATGTCTACAGTGATTGACAGATTTCAGAAGGAGTGTTTACTTTAATCACTGTCACAATAATTCTTGAAATCAAAAGTACAGATAGGGAATGAGATTAAACAGAAACGCCATAAGAGGGACAAATTGTAAGAAAACATTTTTTCCCAGGAATATTACTAAATTAGTATATTCTAGTGAGATAGTTTAATATTCCCAGGAACTGATCTTTTTAAGTGATACAGAAGCTTTGAAATGTCATGTCATGGCTGATTTAACTGATTTACAGATCTAAAGTCTTATGCTAGGAAAACAGTCTGATTTATCCAGATCAACTAGGTATTATCAGATATAAGAAGAATTGTGAAAGAACTCAAACTATATTTTTTCAAGCAAGAGAGATGTATTATGGTTAGCAGTGTATTTTCAGCACACACTGAAGTAATTAAACAACATCTTCTGTTTTTAATTCACATTTTAGTTGTGTTTTGTTCTCTCTTTTACTATGAAACTACGAGACTTGATATACTAAGGAAGTTACCACAATCATATTTTGTTCTTACCTTGTAGACTGATTCCTTAACCCCTAATCCATTATTAACCATTATTATTTGTACTATTACAACATCCAGGAGAACTTGTCACAGATCAGTAACCCCTTGTGTTTAGAAAAGTAAAAACATGCAAAGGAAAGTATGTCCATGCAAATAAACTTAAGTATGCGACAAGAGAAACATTTCAACACAGAGGGACCATGAAATAAAAGGAGGAAGATCTCCAGTGTAATAGCCAGTGGTCTCAACAGCCTGACCGCTGCTGAGGTCAATAAAAAAATCACAGAAAAAGTGGATTTGTAGGGGAACAGCAAAGTGGTTATTCACCAGGGGCTACTCCCAAGGAGGAGAGGCAGTCCAGGAGACAGAATGAAGGTTTTTTCCCCAACACTTAAGGAGTGGTTGGTACATTACTGAAATACACCAGGACTATTTAGAAGCAGTAAGAGAGGCTGACTAACTGATAATGCCTGAGAGATGAGACTGTCATGAGACTGTCAGCACAGTGCAGGCTATGAGAGTCCCAAATGTGAATGAAAAGAGACTGTGAGCCTGAGGAGGCTGAACTCCCAGAGGGATACAGGGGTAGGGCTGATGCCCCTGAAGATGATGGAAGATCCATTCATAAAAAAAGGAAATGAGATGACACTGCAGAAATTAAACTCAGCCTAACTTCAATATCCAAAATGATACTGGAGTGTGATAGTGGACACACAATTTATAGCTACCTAGCAAATAATACACTGATAAGAAACGATCCATGTGAGTATGTCAAGAAGAAAGTGTATCAAGCCAGTCTAATTTCATGCCAGGTTATCTAGTAGTTCAGACTGCTGTTGGTGTGACATAGGTTGACCTGAATATGACTTTTCTAACACAGTCCCCCACAATATTCTCACAGGCAAAGCTGGGAAACATGGTCTAGACAACAGCACTGTAAGATGGATGCAGACTTAGTTGAAAAATAAGATTCGAGGATTTGGTACAAAGTTTCCTGTCAACAAAGTGAGACATACCAATGTTGCAGGGCCCTCTCCAGAGCCTGGTATTATCTCACTTTTTTCATTACAAATTCTCTCCTCACCAGTGTGTGAGGTTATACGTGGAGTATGATGTCCCCTTTTGAGCACAGGTTTTTAATAACAATGGACACAAATTAATGTTCAGAGGAGAGCAACATAAAACCTGAGTTTTAGAAAGCTGTCTCATGAGACATGGTGAAAGAATCAGATGTCTAGATCTAGGAAAGGAAAGATTCAGCAGCATTTAAAAATACATAAAAGAGGTTAGTTTTCTGTTGTCCACCAGTGATAGGATGAGAGGCAATCTGCTTAGCATTCCACAGGGAAGATCTTGTTGCATATCACAAAAAGCACTCCAGCTGTACTTTTAGAAAGCACTCAAATAGGTACCCTGGTGCCTTTACGGAAAATCATTTACTATTCTGCAGCAATAGGAAGAGGGGTGCATTTGCGCAGGACAGAAGAGATGACAGCTTAGTATCTGAGAAGTAAATTGGTGACAGACTACATAAGAGGTATTGCTTTGTGGCTGAATAGGAAAGTTCATCACAGATGCCATGAAGGAAGAATCTTCATGACCTAGGCAAAACCTAAAAGTGAGGTCACACTGGAAATAGACATTAGACCACAAGAAATGCCCTATGGGGGTCACACTGATGGTTCACCTAGCTCAGCTCTGTGGTCTGTTCTTCATTTCTTTCTCCTTCCCATCCAGTGTCCACAGTTATTGGAGGAAGGAAGTTTAGAGCAGATCTCCTCATCCCTGTTTGTCTATTCCCTGTAGTTTCTGTTTATCAACCTGCTGGCCATGAATTTGTCTAATCCCTTTTTGAAAACCTGCCAATACTGTCTGCTCTTCACAGCCTCCTGTGGCAACAGTGAACTTCTACTAGTTCACTACGTGCTTTTATCTGTTTTAAACTACTGCTCCTTATTTCCAGTTTTCTGGGACTTGGTGAATAAGAGTTTGGCATGCATTCATCTTATTAACCACCTTCATGACTTTGTAAGCCATGAACATATCCCCACAGCTTTGTCCTCTCCAAACTGAAGACTTCCAACCACTTATGCTTCTCTACAAAAGGTGGCTACTTCAGCCATTTACGTCTTACACTGTCTTCTGCTGGGTAATGGATTTGCATGACAGTCAGGATAGAAACACAGTCTGCCATTTCAGGTTTCACATTTACCATGTAATTCTGTACTTCAGGTAAAACCTGATAGGCAAAAATGGTGCCAAAGCCACACCCATAATGCCAATGTTCTGCTGGTTCTGTTTAAGCGTGCTATTGCCTTGTATCTGCATGTCAGAGAAGACTTCATATAATCCATTTCAACACTGTCACCATCGTGGCTGAGCGCTGAAAGTCATCTGCTTTTGGCCTTTTGTTTACAATACCTGTTGAGCCATCTTCCTAAAGAACAAATTGCCACCTGTGTCCCTTCACTAAGACATGATAGGAGAAGGCATTGCAGTATTACAACCAGATGCAGAATTACACCTGGACAACGGGAGTGAAGCTAAGAGGGCAACACAACAGCCCTCCCCCATCAGCATTTTCTGTTCAGACAGGAAAAGGAGCCAAATGAAACGGCTGAGTAACTCTTCCCCGGCATTCCCTGAACATTTAATGTGGTTCTGTTCACTTCTGTTTTCATTGCAGTTTTACATTCAGCTTCATACACTACATATTTTCACTACTTTGGTAGGCAGCTCTGGCATTACATGAAAGGTGCCTTTATATGGTAAGTGACTGGCTCAGTACACAAGGGGCTGAGACACCAGCATACACTTAACTTAAAACCTGGGGGAGACTTCTTGCTTAATGAGAAGCAGATCCCAAAAAACTGATATGAGACAAAAGCACTAGGAGAAGAATAAGCAACTGAATTAGAAAACACCTCACAAAATTACTGAAATATTTACGCTGCTATACAAAGGGTATGATAGTGAAAAGAGGTATCCTTAAAATAATGTATTGGGATAATGCTGACCACCCCTGTGAAGAAATGAACCTAGAAGTTTAAAGTATCGGCTCTAAAAGTTTACTAAGAAAAAGGTAAATAGTAAGAGGATGTGTATGAATCACTATGGTTATGGAGCATCCCATGAAAGCATGGGTCTATAGGGACAAGTGGCTCAGATGACTGACAGGGCTCTGGCTTTCCTGCTTAGCAGCATGGCCAGCTCCATCTCACATGCTGGGGGAGCAGACTGCACTGCTGTGCAAGTCCCTGTCAGGAGCAGGCGTCTAGCCTACCAGTGGTGGTATACGTTTTCTTTCTATCCCATATGGTGATGACAACTGTAGCAGAGCAGCTTTGTAATGGCTGAATGCACAGCCATGACATCATCTTTTGTTTATCTTTGTTGTCCTTTGATGAATGACAGATGAATACAACAGACTGTGAGACTGTCCCTTAGCAGCAGTAGCAGCTTATAAATGACATAAAAAGTCTACCAGAATATCAAGTTTCCACCTCTCAAAATCATTAAATTGAATGCAATTAACTAACTCCATTGTACTTAGGATAATCTAGTACATACACGTGTGGCAGGTTTACTCCTAATTTACACGACTGCCTCTTTACAGTATCTGAAATAAATTTGTTTTAAAATTTCCAATGACACAAGCGTGTCATGATATTCAGTGGTTTTGTGCCAGTTCCTAAGGGCTGAAAGCGTTTGAATCCTGTCCTCATGGTGAATTACCTACAACTGTGAAGATGAGTGAGCAAGCAAAGGACTCAAATGGACTGACAAGGATTAAACCATCAAGTCGTACACAGTTCTAAAATAAATGGGAAATAATTTTATGTCTTCAGAGGTGACAGGCAGTTATTAAGTTCTTTAGTTCTGTGGATGCTTTAGAAGCCCAGAGGTTATGCAGAGTATCTAGACTAAAATAAACCAGGTGAATAATGCAATATTTGCAACTAGCTAGCATATAAACGCAGACTTTATTTAATGTTAAAAAATTCTCAATCAGGCATTAAGCAATGTCTAACACCACAAGAATACAGAGAGAATCAATGACATGTTTTTCATTCTGCTAGAAAGAAAAATATTGTTCTTCTTGGCATAAGGTACTCAATTGTGATTTTTTTAAAAAGTGAGGGGCAGGCAGGTGGAAGGAAGTTCAATTATGATGCTGCACAGCAGCTGCAAAGTTTTAAACAGTAGCACAGCTCTAAGCTTAAAAATCATTAATTGCAGCAACATTAAATTGCCAGTTGTGTCCCCAAAAACAGAAGCTGTAACAATTATTAGTAATTATTTCATCCAGAAGCATTTAGGAAGGATGAAATACAGAAAGACAATCTGCTGTCCTGCTGTCCTAATGTTCTGTGTGCATTATTTTTACTGACAATGTTTTATGGAATTTCATAATGATAAAATGTTTGGCTTTGCAAGCACACAAAACTATTACAAAACAATTTTTGTTTTAGCTTTAGACTTAGCACTTCACATCTTTCATTAATCTTCACATAATTGTATTTTAGCCACTATGCATATCCCTTGAGTTATGTGTATCTATAACCTATAATACTGATGCAAAGACACACAGTTGTAAAACCAAATGCCAAATAATAAGTAAACATGATACATTTACAAAGATAGCTGAACATTTGTCAGATTTCGTGGTTTCCAGAGTCCTGTCTGGCAGAGGCTTTTATTCTGTGGGAGTTGGTCTAAATGCTCTCCTTATCTAATCATCTCTTACCCAGTAAGAGTTGTTGTATACAAAAAGTCTCGTCATCTGTTTCATCAATGACAACTGGCCATTTAGAAATATATCTGTCATTTGCTGAGACCTGTAAATGCATTTCCATGCTCAAGTTCATAAAGATGCACAGGAAAAAAACACTGAAGCAGTAGGAAAAGTAAGCCATCAGTAGGGTCTTCATCCAGAGTTCATCCAGGTCAGCTAGAAAACTTCCTTTGATTTTGACTCTGGCGTTGTTTACAAGCACACACTCTCCATCTCCACTGCTACTCATATTGGGGAGAAAGAACTGGACAATAAGGGAAGAGTCAGAAAAGGATTTAGATACCCAAATCAGCATCCAGTTGGAATTTAGGTATTTATATTTTTTTTGGCACAACTGCAGACCTAAAAAAATGCATTTCCTAGAAGTACCTAAACTTCATGTTCTTACATGCTTTACAAGTTCCCACACACCTAGAACTGTTGGCCCATGCCTGCCCTTGACTATCTAACTCTTGACATGCTCAAGCAACTTGGTGCCTATCTCAAGCCTAAACCAAATAGACATTCAAAAATTATCAATTCCTCTGTCAGAATCCACTGCGACTGTATCTGTATTTGTAATTAAAATAGCATCAGGGTATGGTGCAAGCACTGGTTTGCAACCATCCTTCCTCTTATCTGTCTGAAGGTATCCTGGTATGATTTTGACCCATCTCAACTAACACTGTCACTGAGACTGTCTTGGTGCAGACCACAGGGGACAGTTTGGGCCCAAAGCCATTTTCAGTAGGCAGTTCAGGAATAACTATGCAGTTTTATGGGGAAGAGAAATAGGAAAAGCACATTTAATTTCCTCCTTTTTTTCCTGGGGAAACATAAACACATACTTTCTTAGTTTGTGGACTGTTCTGGGCTGGCATGCTCCATATTCTTCCTACGGGAATATGCTGCTGTGTGCAAGATTTAGTAGTGAGGTCACCTGGTTGGCTATTCCATAGTCTTAGATAATTCCTACAGTTTATATGGACTGCCCAAAAGAGTAAAACAGAAAATGTGCACAAACTAAAATCCAGGACTCAGGTTTTTTGCCCCCAAGTTGGATGCACGAAGACTCACCTTTGATGCTTCTGTTCTTCTCTGCGCGGTAGTCCAGCCTCAATATCAGACCAGGAGTGCACCTTTATCACTGTCACCACAGAGCTTACCAAATGGGGGATATGACACTATATTGCAATACTGCAGCAACAAGCCTTTACAAGAGGCCAGCAAAAAGCCTGGATCCTTTACAATGCAGTAATCACGCATAAATAGAGGAATTTTCAACATTTTAAAGAGTGTTAGCCCTGATCAATTCTTGGATGGGGGAGGGGAAAAAAGAGTGAGGAGACATCTGTGTATAAAGAAAGCATCCCAACTGCAGATCCCCACTGGGAAGCAGCGGCTGCCTGCGCATTCTGTTTGCTGACTGAACCTAGCCCTAAGGTAGAGCAGCAAGAAGGCTGACTGTTCATCCCATAATGTTGGTTTAAACATGACTTTTCATTATCAAGGTCTTCCACGCTGTCTCTACTATCCAAGTTAGAACTTCATGACCTGGATGAGAGGACAGTTAGATGGGAAAAAAAACTGCTTGGGTGGTCAGGCTCAGAAGTTAGCAGTTGATGGGTCATATGCTACCTGGATGCCTGTAACAAGTAGACTACCACATGGCTCTGTACAGGGACCTGTCCTGTTCAACGTCTTTATCGATGACCTGGAGGAGGTGATGGAGTACACTTCCATCAAACTTGCAGATGATACCGAGTTGGGAGGAACAGACTCTGGGGCAGGTCTGTCATTCAGAGCGTCCTAGACAGGCTGGAGGAACAGGCTGACAGGAGCATTATGAAATTGGACAATAATCTATGCAAAGTCCCGCACCTGGGGGTCTTAGCAGACAGCAAGGTAAACATCAGTCAGCAGCGTGCTCTGGCAGCCAAGATGGCCAACAGTATCCTAGGCTGTAGTAAGCACAGACACAAGATGCAGGGAAGTGATTATCACTCTTTACTTGGCACTTGTTAGATCACATCTGGAATACTGCATACAGTTTTAGGTTCCCAACAAAAAAGGGTGTTAATGAACTGAAGCGAGTTCAGCAGAAACCCACCAAGATGGTAGGAGGACAAGAGACAGTGAACATAAATTGAAACAAGAGAGTTTCTGACAGGATATAAGAAATACTTTTTCACCATGAGGACAGTCAAACACTAGAGCAGGTTGCCCAGAGAGGTTATACAGTCTCCATCCTTGCAGATTTTCAAGACTCAACTGAATAAAACCCTGAGCAACCTGGTTTGATCTCCTAGTTGACACTACTTTAAGATGCTGGACTGGAGATCTCCTGATTGCTTTAAAGGTAAAGTTTTACAATATAATTCTGTAGGCTTTACTGAAATAATTCAGTATTCTTCTGGTTTCTTTTGGGTCATGCAGTTTGAATTAGAATCATCTTATTGTTCCAAGACTCTGCTGAATTGTTCATTTTCACAAAGACTGGAAGTGCTAATTAAGTTGATGTGTTATGAATTGTCAGTTTGGATATCTCAGCCATCACAGTCATGTTGAAATAAATGATATGCATTATTAAAGGGTGAATATCATCACACCCATGTTATAACTAAGGAAGTCTCCAAAGAGAAGACTTAATTTTCTCATTTTCCTGAAGAAAATGAGCTGTATTCCCATATCACAAAACATGAATTTTAAACCACTAACCCAATTTATCAAACTTAAATGCTTAAAGGGTGGTTTGAAAGAACTTAAGAATGTGTTCTTAGAAATGTTGGCATATTTTTAAGGTAGTAAAACCTGCTAATATTAGCAGATGTATTTATGTAGACAATTTATGTCACCTGAAAATCAGCATCTGGGGAATAAAAAGATAAGTCTTTTCTCAATGCAAATCTGACAGACGTCATGACATTTAGGCAATAAAAATATTTTTTAAGTAAGTCTTTTGTTACTGAATTCAAGGTGAAAACATCCATTGTTGGCCACGTGAACAGAACTGTGCCCAAGGTTATCACTTTCTTAACTGTGATGTTACTTCTATTATTTACCTATGAGAAAAGAAGCAGGTCCAACAATACAAAAGAGCTTCTCCACAACTTTGCAGTGAGGCAGCTCATTCAACCAGTATTACAACCACACAAGTGTCCAATAAAAACATCAAATGCAAAATTGTCAACAGGAGAGTCTGCACTGGACTTGTCTGTGGTGAAAAAAGAACTGTCCTCATGGCTTGTTCAGCTGCAGATTGCAGGGTGCGAGCTCGGGATCTCGTCTGCAGAGTGCTCTGAGAGTTGTGTGTTGCAAGCAGAAACAAGACCTTACAAATAAAAGATTAAAGAAAAAAAATCACTCTGTTTGAACACAGCAAGAAAGCAGTTAACTGTCGGGTCTAAATGAGGGAGCCAGGCTGTCCTACACAATACGTTTAAAACAGCAAGCAGACATTGAACATGGAAACCCCTTAAACAGAGGGCAGTAAAGAGATGTGTTTGACATTTGTTCTTTAAAAGGGAGAGACAGGGAAGAAAAGATAATGTCAGCTAAGGTAGCAGCAGATGAGACCAAATAATTGCAGATGGTTGAATGCAGAAGCTGCAGGATGTACTTTACCATCAAGTGGGTACTTGATAGGAGCTATTTATGTGTGAAGTGTTGCCTGAGAGAAGCCATAGGAAAAATAGTGCCTGAGCGCTAGAGATGCAGCTGGAAATCATGATGGAATTCAGGCAAGATCTGAGGAGAGGATGAAGGGAAGAAGATGGTTTGGCAAAGAAGAGTACCAGAAGAGCATGGCTGAACACCATCATGAGGAAGAAGAGACAGGCATCGAGGAAGGAATAAAAAATAATAAAAACTTCCAGAATAGGGTTGTTGCTCCAGAAGACAAAGATAAGAAAAAGGAAGAAAGGGAAGATGGATGACAAGGGGGAGAACGAGCTAGTGTGCCAAGAAGAGCAGACAAGAATACTGGGAGACTAGAAAAATAGTTGGGAAAAGGACAATACATTGAAGACTCTGCAGAAGAATTGAAAAAATAAAGGGAAAGATGAACAGAGATCCACACCAACAGCACAAAAAGGCAGTTTAGGGACTCACTGGACAAATCTGCATTAGTGTTTCAGTTTAGAGCAGTAAACCAGTTTGGAAACAAATCCACTGAATATTTACACTTAGTGCATGTCAGTTTTATTGGCAGAGCTGCTTGGTTTTCTCCTTTAGGAGAAAACTGTACCAGAAGTTGTGCTCTAAGTGTAAATGAAAGGCATGCCTGCCCCTGAAGAGGATCTAAAAGTCCAATCCAAACAGTGGGCTGCACTGTCACAAAGTTCTCCCTCACATGCATGAACATCAAAAATCATCAAGTGTTTCTGCCACAACGTGAGGTCCTTCAGGTGCTATAAAATGAACTAAATGCTGTATATCTGCTGCCACATTTATCATCACCTGTCAGCCCCTGACTCTTTGAATCTCTAGTACTCCTTCCTCCTCCATCTTCTCTAGTCCTAGCTGGAAATCCTTATTTAACTTCCCTACATCTGTTGCTGTCCATCCACCCTTTCTGATGCCTTCATGGACAATCTTGATTTTTTTTTCTTTTTCTATTGGTTTTTATCTCTTTTGCAATGGTGAGGTGCAAAAATCCAGAAGATCCAGCAAGGTGCAAATTACCCTGTGCCATGAAAGGGCTGAAAGTTTCTCCAGTAGCAGGCTAAGCACTGGCAGTCTCTGAAGGCTGCATCATGACTGATGCATGAAGAGGACTGATGAGCTGAACAACCTTAAATTTGAAAGGATGAAGATTGTTCTTGAAGAGCAAGGGCAAAACCCACTCTTTGGGGGCAGCACAGCAGGAGTGTCCCTGTTCTGGAGAGTTTGAGTAGGTCTCCTGGTGAGAACTGTCATCAATTCTGTTGCCCAATTGGACTTCTGTGCTCTGGGATACAGGACAACATAGCTGTGAGCACGCTCCCCAGTGCCACTCTGGGATCCAGTCCACGGATCCCACAGAAGATCACTACAAAAGCACAAACAGGAGTACCTCTCTGGCTTGCTTCTAGTGCTTTTGCCTCAGCAAATCTCTGTGTCAGTGCTTCAGAGTCCAATTAAGGTTAGTATACTGTTTTTCTGTGCAGGTCATTGTAGTGGAATGGGAATTACATGAGGTTTCTGGCACTTGGGTCATGACCGAGAAGAGGTGATGTATGTTACAAAGGCTGTTTTGCCTTTAAAAATAGCCTGTGGTTATGAGCTGTGGGTGAACTCCTCTATGTGACAGCTAGCTAAGTGAAAAGCTCCCCTCCAAGTCCCAGCCTGTACAAGTGCCTAGCTGTGTGCCAGTTACACAGTTCTTGTAGTACAGTAGAAAGTTACACAGTTCTTGTAGTACAGTAGAACGGCTGCATACTTGAAACAGGAGTAGACAGGAAATGCAAAAATTACCATTCCAAAGCCTGTTCAGCCCCAGTGCCCATCAGGTATTTTGTTTTCTCGTTTACAGCCGAACTTACGGCATAACATTATGGTTAGGCTGCAAACGTACTCCACAGCAAACAGGGATTCTGCAAGAGTCTGATCAGAATTCAGCAGCATTGCATTTTGTCCTGATGCCTATGTAATTGCTAGAGGAAGATATTTTATTTACACAGCTGTGATGTGTTTTATAAACAGGTTGGTTCTGATTTTCTGAAAGTTTGTGGAGAATTATTGCAAAAAATAAAAGAAAAGCAGATACAAGTTCACATGTGTTTGACTTCTTGTCCTGTTTACAGATAGATAGGACCACGAACTGTTGCTCTTGTCTAGTTTCTCTGGAAAGGGAACAAAGCTTTTTAAGGACAAGCAGCCCGACAGGTTCCTACCTGAGCATGGCTGCACCAACCACTGCTTCATAGTCCCAAAGTAACAAGACCAGTCCCAAAGCAGTATGACTGGTCCTCACTACCACATAATCTAGCTCCTCTGTTAAACATCATCTAATACTTTTTTTAAAAAATAAGCAAAGTTCATTTGCAAAGCAGAGGCAGCTTCTCCGTCACTTTTATAATGGCATTGGTATGACAGATACTGCTGTCATCACTTCTGTTGTCCACACAGCTCCCAAGTGGAAAGACAGGATTTTACTCTCAAGTAGCATTTGTTTTCCTTAGATAACCACATGCTTTATCAGAAATGCTTTCTCTTCATCATGCCTTATCAATAACATTACATTAGACTTACAACAGCTTATGCACAAACAATGATCTGATCTAACAAAATCCCCAGTCATGTTAGTTAGCATATTGCATCAGTGGAAAGTTTTAACTCGATCTGTTAGCTGAAGGTCTTTTGGACTGCTGAGTCACACATGATTAATTCTAACAATATTTTAATTTCCTTCATGATTAGGTAACTAATGATTTGCAATGAGATTGGGTGTTCTAAACTGAATCAGAATTACTATTTTTTTCTTTGATGAATTAATTATAATTGATTTATGAAGTGGCACTCTCTAGGGGCCTGACTTTGCAGTGCTTACTGATGAGGCTAAACTCCCATTGAAACAATGAGCAATTTTCCTCAATAAGCATTGAAGGATCTGCCCTTAAGCCTTAGAAGGTATAACTAGCACTAGCTTTTGAGCCACTCTTAGGACTACAACTACAAACACTCCAGAGCTATAATCCTAAAAATACATTTTGCTAAGAACTACAGCAGAATTTCTGAGTAATGTGTACATGGAGTTATCCCAAGAGTTTTATGTCTTTCCATGAATACAACATTTTACTAGCAAAATAGACGCAGGAAACTTGAGTTGGAAGTATGTGGGCAATATACTCCTAAAGTCTTCTCCACCAAAACAACTGTGGATACCCTATGCAGATGCCATTCAGTTAGCTCTATAATACCCACTCCTCTTAGTCTTTTTCTTCTGATTTCTCAATGAGCTCTCACAATTAAGATTAAGAAGCTGACTGCCTTTGATGGTCTAGGAAGGGATTCAAAGTCACACCGATGCAGTGTTTTGGTGTTTTCTTAATTGATTGCTTCTCATTATTAAATAAAGCTGTTTGTATTTTCTAGAGCAAATGGATAAATGTTATTTTTTCCAACAATATCATTAAAAAACTCCAGTTTTGTGCTTGTAATGAAATATTTTGTGACTTTTTCTTTTTTCTGTTTTTTTAATCAAGGTGGTGGCCTTTCAAAATCCTCTTTTGTATAGAGTTATTTATCAGGTAGCAAGTGTCTGAGAAATGACAACGTTTTAGAACCATTTTGCTGAGAGAACTCCATATTGCTTTTTAAGGCAATTTGCCAAATATTTTTGATGACAAAGCCTCTAAACAAAAGTGGCCACACTTTTAACACTCCAATTTGAGAACAACTTTAAAAGGCAGTTTATCAGATATTAGTAGATCTCCATTTTTGAACCAGCTGTTGTATTACATCTGCACATGAATTATAGCACCTGTCATCTTCTGATGTCATTGGGTTGCTATGTAAGGATTTGAATGGACTTCTCCATTGGCATCGGTGCGTGTTGAATCATCCATGCAGCCTCAGTCCTGTGAAAGCTGAGGCTCAGTAGACTAAGAATGACCCCTAATGCCTGAACACAACTTTGGTTTGAGTTTCAAAGATTTAAGAGATTTCAGCTTTTATAGTATTTTGCAGCGAGAGAAACAGGGTTTGCACTGATATTTCATAAAGGTATCTGAAGGAGATTTAGGAAAAGATGGACTATCTGCTAATCCTCTGCAAAAAGCCATTACTTCAATAGTGACCTTTAAAACAAAAATAGGAAACAGAGGTATCTCCCTATTAAGCTGAAGTGGGAAAGCACCTGAAGCTGGAAAAGGCTAAGAAGTTCCTGAACCGTAAATATTTTGTGTAAGATTAAGCATCTTCTAGAAGCTTCTATGAAGAATGAACATTATTCCTGGTGTTCATTATGTAGCCAAGTATTTCTCCATCATTTTCAGAAAAATACAGTTATGAATGTTCATTTCTACAGAAACACTCATATATCGCATAGTATATATCATATATATCTCATATATATAGTATGTATATCATATATCACACATGGCCATGCAACCACTGCTAAGTTAATAATTTTATGATGACCTTACAGTCTCAAACCCAGTAGCACATTTTAAAGATATATTCTTATATTCTGTGATACAAATAATCTGATATCACATAAAAAACATAACCTGGGAAACCCTCTGGAATATATCAGGAAACTGCAAAGATGAGTCCACATGGGAGTGGATGAATCCACACAGGACTCAATAAAAGTCTTTGTCAAAAGAGTTTTTTGACTCCTTTTTTTGGAGCAGCATAACCTCAGTCCACTCTCTGAAGGTATGTAAGAATCCTTTATTGTATCCCTCTTGATGGTGCTGATTGCTACGTTGCAGCAAGTAATGCATACACAAAAACATCCGTTCTTTACTTGTGGAAGAAAGGGATTTATTTGTATGCTCTTTTCTCTAACAGATTAGGGACTATCTCCAAATAAAACACATTATCAAGGAGCAAAGGCTGGCTAAAGTAACCACTTCAAGCCAGATTTTACTAGTTTTCCATGTTAAATTAGTAGCATCATCTTTTGCCTGAAGCCAGTGGCACTTGCACAAAGGGGCGCTGCTCAGTGAGTAGTCAGGGGTCTAGGAAAACCACAAGTAAATTCTGTAAGCTCAACCTGGGGTGCTTAACAGTAACCACAGCTCCCCAGCCTCTGACCAGATCACCAAGGAGTACAGGCAGAGAGAGAACCACAGCACTAAGGATACCTGACTTCACCTTTTCTATGCATGCTGAGATCTCCCAACACTTACTCTGAATGAATTAGAACTCCAGTGGTGAGTTTGCCATCTCACTCAGCTGAACTTTATTTATCACTCCGTTCCTGACAGCGACAGGACTTTGCTGGCTGGTTTCTCCACGCTAACCTAAGCTCGTGCAGTCCACTGTAACCAGTACATGCTACTTGCCCAGAGCTGCTTGTCTTGCAAGAGTGATGATACTGTCCTGGCTGTGACACAGGACTGAGCTGAGACCTCAGGAACCAGATACAAAATCTACTATAGCAGACTGTAACAACTCATACACTCTGTAACCTGGACCACAAATTCAGCAGATGATGACACATATTCCCATCAAAAAAAACCCTTGTCCTAAGTATCTATGGCACACTGATGAATCCCAGACAAGCCTTTACTGATGGGAGTGGCTGTTTTCTTGGCCAACACATCAGGCATTGAATCAGGGATGGTCAAGGCTGAGAACATGAACACAAGTTTAAAAATTAATCCTGAGTAGTAAATGGTGTAAAAATTACCGCCTGGCACAGGGTGAGCTCTGCAAACACCCTTGCCGGAAAGGCATTTAAGAAACTCTGAAGATGGTCCTACTTAGATGCCATATAGATTGACGAAGCTTGTTCCACACCTACAGTTTCTCCCTAAAAAACATTATTGTGCTTTCTGTCACAAGATGAAAGCAGGCCTCCATTATCTGCATGTCTCCTTTGCTTGGGTTTCATGTGATTTAGATATTATTCTTAGTACTGACATTTAACATCTACGGTGTGAGTTGTGTTTTAATATTCCAAATATTCAGGAAATAGGTATCAGGCTCTCTAATTCAAATGTTAATTTGGTGTTCTGAAGAGCATCAGGATGAATTCTGATCAGCACTTCTGCACTAGCTTCTGAGATGAGTTTTAATACTGTATGTGAAGATGAAAAAGCTGATCAAATGTAGAAATTACCAGCTGATTTAGGAGGTCAGTATTACAATGGGTAAATTGTCTAAGATGAGATTTCCATTTTCAACCTTGCATTGGCCTGCAAAATCAGGTCTCAGTCCAAGCATGAATAATGTGTATTCTCCTAGAAGACTCTGGTCTGTTTGTTGAGTGAAGCTGGCCCAACAGTAGGATTTCTGATTTGTGAAAAAATTTTGAGGGGAAGCAGGGAGGGTTATTTGGTTTTACTCTGAATCAGACCAAAAATATTTTTTTTTAATTTCCCATGAACTGGAAACTGAGAGAGTATTTCATTCCGACAATCCCAGCACGTGAGACTTCCTGCAGGAAATAACCTCACAGCACCCAGCAGCTGCTCGGTGAAATCGACATTCCTGGTACTTTCACGCTTGCTAATCGCCCACCTCGGTTTCCCCAGCAGCTGCAGGGGCTCTGTCGTGCTTTAACCCCAGCCAGCAACTAAGCACCACCCAGCCGCTCACTCACTCCCCCCCGGTGGGATGGGGGAGAGAATTGGAAGAGTAAAAATGAGAAAACTCATGGGTTGAGATGAAGACAGTTTAATAGGTAAAGCAAAAGCCGCACGCGCAAGCAAAGCAAAGCAAGGAATTCATTCACTACTCCCCATCAGCAGGCAGGTGTTCAGCCATCTCCAAGCAAGCAGGGCTCTATCACACGTAAGAGTTACTTGGGAAGACAAACGCCATCACGCCCAATGTCCCCCCCTTCCTTCTTCTTCCCCCAGCTTATATACTGAGCATGATGTCATATGGTACAGAATAGCCCTTTGGCCAGTCTGGGTCAGCTGTCCTGGCTGTGCCCCCTCCCAGCTTCTTGTGCACCTGGCAGAGCACGGGAAGCTGTAAAGTCCTTGACTAGTGTAAACTCTGCTCAGCAAGAACCAAAACATCAGTGTGTTATCAACATTACTCTCATCCTAAATCCAAAATACAGCACTATTATCAGCCACTAAGAAGAAAATTAACTCTATCCCAGCTGAAACCAGGACAGGCTCCCCAGCCCTGTGCCCTGCACAGCCAGCCTGGCTCGCCATCCCCCAGCAGCTACACCCCAGCTCCCCATCGCACAGCAGCTGGCCCTAAATCCCCCGTTCCCACAGGTGTGCCCAGGGCTTTCAGGCTCCAGACTGTGGAGACTGGGCCTGTCAAGCCTTTTGGCTCTAGAGGAGAAAGACAGGGAGCCCTGGGGCATGTGGCTTTTTTAGGGCCTCAGCTCTTGGGAGCCCTGGTGCACCACTGCTGGGTCAGGCGACTCAGTGCATCTGACTGAAAGTTTATTTAACATAAATGTTTGCAGAGAAACATTTTTGATTCAGCAAAAAAGCATTAGTTTTCAGGTCTCTGGCATGCAGAGGTCATTCCCACTGAGAATACAAAATAAGAGAAACCGTAGTGGTAGGTAGGCCTCTTGCACAATCTCTCTTTTTTTTACCCTCTCTGTCTCATCATGGTCTCATTTTCCCTAAAAGCAGATATCCATATGGACACAGAGAAGAGAAACGGATCCTCTTCATTATTGTTGCCTTAACAGTGAAATAGATTTCCACTAAAGGCAATGGATTTTCTGTGCAGGATTACAGGGTACGATTTATTCCAGCATGAAAAAATCAGCCTATTCATTCTGCCTTTCATAAGTTACGATAAAAATCCTACCAGTGCAGTCCTTGATTTAGAATTGTAAAATGCTGTATTTCATGGAGTGTTTTTAAGACTTTGAGTTTGGATTAATATTAGCAAGATGCACTTAAAAAGATGGATTTACATACACTCATTGTAAAACAATACTGAAGTTGTTCTTTTCAAAAGTACAGCCTATGGAAATAGAAAATTATGAATGAAATTCCTGAATGAGCACAACGCAAAATGTAGCACATTCAAGACACCGAGATTACATTTATACTAGTAATTTAAATATGACCAAACTAAGGCATGCAATAACCAGCATACATACTAAAACCCATCTTCTCTTCTGAAACAGGGTGTCCACATCCCAACTGCCTAGTGTGCACATCCCTGGCCCATGACAGTTCCGAAGCAGCACCCAGCCATCCTTGGGAGAGCTCGAAGTTGGCTGTGGCCAAGAGTGCACCAGAGGCTGTTCCAACAGTTTTGAAGTGTGACGATGCTGCAAGTGCTCAGGAGCGTAGTCTGAGATGTATCCACACTTAAAAAGCCTTAAAAGCTCTGAGTTACTTAATTGTCAGAACTGTATAAATACGAATCACGTATGCAATCTTTCTATTGCATCAGGAAGCCAGTGAAGTGTGGTATGTATTATCTGGGTGACTTACTAATGAGGATGAGCCAAATGAAAGCCTTGTTTAACTATAGCATGTTGACTAGGAGCCTTAATTTCAGACTTTCAAGATTTTTCTGCCCTCTAAGGGCAATTACCCACAAAATACTAGATGCACATTAGAATGACAGCAGGTCATGAATTTGTCTTCAAGTTTTTCCAAGGGAAAATCATTATTTCACCAAAGTGTTTGATTTTCTATTCGGAAACATCATGATTCCATTAGGAAAATCTAAATACCTTTTTTTGTGGGGACACATGGGGGGAAAAGAAGTGTCATATTATTTCTGCTGCTGAACTAAAATGACACATTTCTTGTCTGATTCCTTTGACAATTTTCTGTAGCTGCCTGAGCTGCTGTAGCCTCATGTGAGCTGAGTTCACATTCCTCCTGTCCGCATTTCCCTCTATGAGCTAATACCATTCAATACAGCATTGAAAATTTTTATTTGGGAATATCAAAATGCTTTGCATCTGCCTACTGTTGACATTTCTTATTTGGGATCCTTTTGACGTTTTTGTTCCCTATAAGCTTCTGGCTATATTATAAATTAACAAAATTTTCAACTATAGAAATTGATTGTTGAACAACTTTCTGACCCCATTTTTCTCATTTGTCTGATGAAACCAAAAAAAAGGAAATTAAGACTTCTCAAAATTATAGATTCTATTATGACACTGTACCTTGTTTAAAATTATGATTTCTATTACACCTATGGCACTTCAGAAAAGTCAAAGATACAGTTCATGTTTTTGGCACAGGTTATTTTTCTCTTTTGATAACATCAATACAAATATTAAATTATATCGCCTGTAACCAGCACAAAGCTTCTGCAAAATTTTCCCCTATAATGCACAGATCATAAGGAGGACAGACATGAGGGCATCAGAATGGACAAACGTGATACAATTTTACTCACAGAACTTCCAAGAGTCTATTGAGTACATGGTCACAAGTCTCCTTTCAGCACAAGAAATAACTGACAGGCTTGATGTAATGAATTGATTTGTGTAAAGTGATAAAGCAAGTCAAGAAGACAATCTAAATTATGTTACTCTTAATCCCAATCAGATATGCTGGCATTCAGTATATATTCACTTATGTCCATGTAAGCACACAGAGGTTAAAGACAAATTAACCAACTCTGCACATTTAGCTAGTCATTAACGACAACTTCTAGGCTTTTATTGGACCCTATGACCTATGCAATTCATCAAAGTCTTTTTTTTTCTATGTAGTTTTACAAGGACACAAGTACAAACCCGCACAGAAGCCTTTTTATCTATTCTGTCCATGATCCATATAAAAAAGGTGGAAATAAAAATCTTTCGCTGTGGTAAATTCAACAAGTTGTATTTTTTATAACTAAGATGTGTTCGTTTCACTGATACCACTATGTACAACGCAAACCTTTTGCCATGCCTGCAGACTCTTTTAGTATTCTTGTCAGAGCAACCTATATAATTACATAATAAAAGCCATGACTATGATGAGGGACAGAAGCTTTACAGTAGTAACACTCATTAGAGAAATTTGAGCCACCAGGCCTCCTTTTAGTCCAATAATTTTACACTCAGTACAAAATGTCAAATATTTTGTAACCTGTTCCCTAGAAAATCTTCTTAAAATAAGGCTACCTGAGTTAGACATGCTGCATCTATTAATTTTGCCTTCTTGTTTTTTATCTTCTCCTTATACATTTTTCTTTTCATCGATTCCTCCCTACAATGGAATTTTAGGAAACTATTGACACAGTTCGTTAGTACCATTTCAAAATAATTAGTCTGTAGTAAGTCACCCAGTCCAACCTGAATGTAAATGCTACCACAGAGAAATCTCTATCATAATCAAATTTAATCTGCACACTTTGGTGAGAGGGAAAATAGTGCTTATTATCAAACTGAAAATGAAGAATTCAGTCAAACTAACAGCAAGTTTAACTATAATCCTAAATATGATGATTGCTTCTTTAGACAGTTGTATACAGAACTGCTTAGCCTAGACGATTGCTCCTCTGGAAGTCATCGATATTGAGCAAAAAAACCCCATAGTAATTTTTCTATATAGACATTACACTAATAGCCAATATTATGTCCCAACATTAAACACGTCTACATAGTCCTGATCTGAAATCCTCAACTACTTAGCTCTTAATTATTCTACCACATAATATTTATCCATTAGGAAGTTAATAAATTGTTTTAAGACTGAGTTTTGATATGCAATCAAAAGGAAGTTATGGATAATACGAAACGTTTTCATTCTAATTTCACTGATTGTAAGCTGGGATATGGTCAAGTTCCCGCTTTCCAGCTTCCATTAATAACAAAATCATATTTTTCAAGGCTGATGATGTCACTTATATGTGGTACAGAAATGTGATTAATGAAGTAACTTTGTAGTAACATTTCCAGAACACAGTTTACTCAAAATCCAGATGTTACAACAGACACCATAACATTATTCTCTAAGTTGGTGGGTTTTTTTTGTGGTAAGAATTATCATCAAAGTCACGTCCTTGCCAGTGTGAGGGAACACGTTACAAAACAGGTTACAAAAAAACACGGAAATATTCTAAGTATATTTTTGTTATTTTGATTAAAACTGATCCTAAGAGGTCAGTGTGAATTTGATTTGTAATTAGACTGCAGTAACCAACAAATATTGCGGGTTTTGTCATGATTTATACCAGAAAAGTATGCAGTATAGATGCAATATAATGCTTTACAATGGGGCTAACAAGTAAGAAAATAAAGGGAAAAGAGTCTAAGAGAGAGATTGGAGTCAAGAAAATACAAGCTACACAGGGAGATTAGAAGGAATCCGTGGAATGAAGAGGAACTATTCATATAGGCATATACATGAATATAACACATAGGCAGGCGTGACAGAGTGGAAAGAGGTACTGTGATACACAGGCAGACACTCAAATTAGGAACCATTTGGTCATATGGAAGGCAACCTATTCACATACATCCCTTCACTTCTGAATAGTAAAGCATTTTCTAAATAAAAAGAAAGCCAGTTGTGTTACAGTTGCACCAGAGTCCCTAGTCAAGATGATTTGGTGCAAGACCTGAACTGGGAAACTCATCCTGGTTTGCTCTCTTGGCCAGCAAAGGATCACCGAGGTTTAAGACTTTACAGCCACATCACTTTGAGGACACCTTTATAACAAGAGACAGAACAGTTTCCTCTGGCAGATAAGAAAATTTAGCCCCTTGTACATAAGCAGGGAGCTCCAAACTTACACGGACAGAGGATTTCAGAAAGGCTGACTTCAAGAGGCTAATTATCATTCCTACAAGTTTTACTGAAATGAAATTCAAATAGTACTTTTTGTACAGCTGCGTATCATTTGAACACAACTGTGAAGTAATCTAGTAATGCCCATGTTGTTTCTAATTGAAGTTTTGATGTGAACAGCTTGTTATTAATTAAGACTCAGTTACAACCCAACACCCAAAACAGATGCCAGAAATACACCAGAACTTCCCTTTTGGTGACACACCAGACTGTTTCTTGCTGCTGCAGTGACTGATCAAGAACTACATGCAGTAATACGGTGGTAAAGGAGCAAATGTCTTGATGCAACTCGAAACTGAAGCAGAGCAGGGGACCCACTTCCCCCAGCACACCCACAACAGCAACTGCTCAAAGCGTTGAACAAGGCCTTTCTTCTAGCACACAAATTAAACAAGCACTTTTGATTTCAGGCTATTAAGCCCTAAGAATTTTTTTTTTTCCCCGCTAATAAATTTTAACAAAAAGAGAACCTGCACAGATCTTCCCTTCCCGTTTGTGAGCTGAAATATGAACTTCTTTCCTTTTCAGGACTTCACAGACCTCATCTTTCTTCATTTCTAAAATGTGAGATCCACATTCCTACCCTGGTTGCAATCTCAAAAAACAGTTCTGTTCCTCCTCAGAATCCTGTTTTACCCCACATCAGTTGCTCACACGGAAAGAACTAATACCAGGAAACTAATGTATTTTTACTTGACTTTAATTTGACTTAGCAGCTGGAAACCAGGACAGCTTGTTCCATGAGAACACCACCCAGTAGTCCATCATGGACACCAGTTAGGAAAGTATTGGTACAACTTTAAATAACTTCCGCCAGCCAGACATGCTTTGCAGGAACTTTTGCCATCTCCAGAGCTCCAATCAGGCTCCACAAGCCATTGAATTTCAGTTGTAACAGCTCCCTCTCACTCAGCTGTCAGCATGAAAGAGTTCCCACATCAGAGGGGGAGCCATCCCCTGCGGAAGCAGTCGGAGGTACTGCAGGCCATCCGCCAGCGGTGATGCAAGGAGGTGCAGGAAACAAGAAAATGTAACAGGAGTCATGCACTTAGCTACTTTCTAGAGAGAATAAAAAGACTCTGTTCACAATTGTTCGCAATAAAAAGCACATCTAATATTTTCAGTGTGCAGTTGTTTTTGCTGGTGTCGTGGGATTTATAGCAGCATTTCTCAACCTATGTTAAACAAAGGAAAAAAATAGCTGTAGGTCATCTTGAAAAAATACTTTTCACTTCTCCTGTGAAAAACAGACGAAATTTTGCATGTTCCTGCATTTTCCCCAGTTCCTTTCCTTTGCATGTGTGTGACTCTGGTATGGTTTTTTAAAAAAAAAAAAAACAAAACATTGTTTCACACATCACCTCTATAGTCTTATAGCCAACAAGTGGCCCGAGTTTGAGAAGCAGTGGGCTATAGGCCTCAATTAATTTAGCAAACACAAGAACAGTTATAAGCCCACGTAATGACTTTTGGAATGTCCTATAGCAATATACAACATGTAAACTCCTCCCAAGCACTCAAGCTAGCTACACTGTTCAAGCGATGTATTTGTAGATGACCCCCGGTGCCAAGTTGAGAAGTACAAAAAGCGAAGTATCATAAAACAGTTGGGTAGGAAGGATTGTTTCTGTTTCTTTGGTGTTTCTAATATTCTATTTATTTCAAAATGAAAACTTCTCACATTAGTCATAGTTTGAAAGTGGCAAGTTCTTCAGTTCCAAGCCCTAAAAATGTTGACATTTACTATCCATGTTTTTTCTACCATTCATTTTTATTACAGTGTAAGTTTAAAACTACTTGCTGACTGCTACAAATGAGCACAACAGAAAAGTCATTCCAGTTGATTACTACTTTGAAATGATTCATTTTCCTTCTAATACAGGTCAGTGCCAGCCAACACTCCTTTCCATACCCTGGAGAAAAATCTGCATCAGGCCCAGCACTACCTTCAGTGAGATTTGTC
The DNA here is from genome assembly GCF_047370975.1 of Nipponia nippon. Classification (NCBI taxonomy): domain Eukaryota; kingdom Metazoa; phylum Chordata; class Aves; order Pelecaniformes; family Threskiornithidae; genus Nipponia; species Nipponia nippon. Next base: position 140,938,114 of record NW_028262290.1, on the reverse strand, counting down.
TTTCCATCATACTAGCAGACTCGGTTCCCTTGGTTGGCTGGAGGACCTTCAGTATCATGAGAGTGCAAAGCACTCTGTACAGCTCAGCTGCAGCCGTTTACTCGTAAGAGCAAAGAGTGTTGTGTTTTGCAGACCTCTGAGCAGTACATCGGATGAAAACAAAATGTGCTGTCTCCTTATACCTGTTTATTTTTATACTAGCAACATAGTAAAGTTCACCAGTGAACTCTGTGTGATTTAGGTCCCATGCAACTAAACTGAAACCAGAGATTAGGGGAGGATTTGTGTTATGAACTGTTTCTTCCCCGTGGCAGACATGCATGGGCTAATTCTGGTGACAGTAAGACCTGGAGAAATTTCAGGAAACAACCTAAAGACTATATAAAGCTGAATACACAAAGCTAACCATATAACTCGATTTCAGCAGAAAACGCAGTCATATTTCAAGCTCATATTATTGCACAGTAAAGCTAAAGAGCACGTTAACTTCTCTTTAGTGATCCTGATTTTATTTTCAACTGCTTTTCCCCATTTGAAATTTGCAATTCAATGCAATCAATTTCACTTTGGTTAAACACTTTAATGTGCTCTAATAAAAACAGGCAATTGATATTCTAATTCTGTTGTATTGAAACTAGCACTGTATTATGAACACACATGACAAAATATAGCAAGCACTATGGCAGTTACGTAGAGGAAGTTTCTTCCTCAGTTGTTTGTATGAGATACAATACCAGTCTGTATGGCACTTTTAATTTCAAAGGATTACAAATTACACCTTTAAATACCAAATCACCTTAATTTCTATCTACTGTTTTTGAGATGCATCAGAGTAGTCTTTTAACACTTCACAGCAGTACCACATTATAATTTAAGGGCCACTCCTGCAAATTTTTTTTGCACATGCTTCAACAAACTTTTTGCAAGGTTTTTTTGTGTATTCCCTTGCTGGGAATTATTTTTAGACAGCATAGTTACCACCAATAATCTCATAAAGAAATAAACAGAAAAACTAAGTAGTGTCCTTAATTACCATTGACTAATGATAAGAATCTCTTTTTCGACTGCTGTCTGTGTTTAGCCATCAAAGATCCCTGCAGTACTGATTCAGTATTGATTCTGGATAAAGACTACCATGTAATGAACCACCCACTATGCTCTTGTATTCTTTGCTGGTTTTCCACAGTGATTTCAACAATCCTGAAGCCAATAAACCCTTGAAATCAGATGAAATCACCATCTGACACATCTGGTGTCAAATCAGCTCTGCACGTGACCTTCTCAGATTTGATCTGAGACATAACTTTAATGGCACAGGCAATTCTGCTCGTAAAAAGGAGAAAGGTTGAACAAACACGGGACACTGCAGTGCCCAAAGGAAAACTGGAAGAGTAGACACATATCACTTCATGCATTTGGATGAGTCCCTTCATCTGTGTGTTTCAAGCCTTCTCCTCTGAGCATCTAGAGCTTAACTCCCACTCTAATATTCCAAACAAATTTTCTGATGCATACCTCAGAAACAATGAAAGCTCATGCAAACTTCAAATAGGAATAGATTTAGAGTTGGTTTTGTTGGTTTGTTTTTTTCAGGCAGATCATCGTATTCAAAGCAAAGGTATTTTGCATTACATTATCAAATGGGAGCAGGATCGCCCTCAAAAGGATTAACGGATTTGCATTGATGAAATATTGCAACACACAAGACACATTATTACTGGTCTTACAGTTGATACTTCTCTCCCTTACATGTGCTACCTACTAGCACTGATTTAATCAATTTTTCTTCTGAATTAAGGTCAGATCAGTTATCTCACAGAAAGCCAAGCTTATTTGTGAATCAGTTACTTGCTATGTGTTTTTATGCTATTATTTTTTCAGTCTTTCTTGATAAATGAGAAGCTATTAAATTTGGACAAATATTTTTACAAATCAGTTGGTAGACAGGCAAAAATAACAATATTGAAAGATTTCCATAGAAATGAGCTCATTACCTCTCTCTGTTTGTGGTTAAATAGTTTTAAGTGGGTTTTGCATATGTGTTGCCAATCTGGTAGGCAGAGATAGTTGCAGAAAATGTAATTAATAGATAAACATGGTATGAAGTATGGGAGGTTGCATTCTGAACTGCTCAGCTGTTTTGTTAACTTAGACCTTGTGTAATTCCTGATCGATACATCAATAATGAAATCAATCATTTCTTTTCCGAATTATCCACTCTGGGTATGGTAGGGAGTTATTAAGGACTTGCCTGATCTGCTGTAACTGTTTTGGTCTTAGTGGTGAGTCCAGCTGAAGGACAACTAGATCCTGAGGGCGTGCCCAAATATCAAGTCAGGAATGTAAGCAGGAACCACATAAAGCATGCCTAAAACAAAGGTCATGAGATACCTAATTTGGTCTAGCCAGTAATAATTATTAAACACCCAGACTGCTTCATATTATGAAAACAAATGTGCCCTAGCTCAAGTAAACATTTGCCTCTTCAAACGATGCATTGCTTTGCAACTGTACCATCAATAGCTCTCCTTTGTGAGCCAAGACCACAACATTTTCTGAAACAAGATAAAGCAAACGAAAGGTGCTTTAAATTACTAGGTTCAAAAGCAAAATATAGGATCAAACATTCATCATAAAGCAAACGCCACTACACTCATGAAGTTTGCTTTCTTTTACAAGGTTTGTATTTTAAGGGATATAAAGCACAAGACAAATCTGGGGGACATTTACAAACAAGCAAAATAGAACCAAAACCAGTAAGCTACTGTGTATCCAAACACCAATCCAACAATGCAACCACAAACCCATCTATGGGATCACCAAATACAGATGTGTTTCTGAAGAAATATTACCATCAAGCAGAAAGGATAAAAGGAAAACCCGTTAAGTGAGAAAAAAAATATTGAATTGCAGCCATAAAAGTCACTACTGCCTACACAGTTCTCTTTTTCTGTTAGTTTATCCAGTGCAGCTATTTATTGCAACCCTTTTCAAGACTCACTCTCCAGAATTTAGCTGTCTAGAGAGACTTCTTGCTGTGACATGGCTTAAAGACCCATATCTATTCACCCCATCTTCCCTTAACTTCGTCGACTTACAATTCTTTTGGATCCTTTTAAAAATTACTTTTCTTGCTTCAAACTTTCCATGCACTTGCTCCAGTCTATCTTCTGGATCTCTTCTGTTTTTTCTCTTTTAATACTAGGATTTCTTTTGAACTCATGTTTGCTAGTATCTAGTGACTAGATCTTTGCCATGTCTTCTTTATTCATACTGGCCGATACTGTGTCAAAAGCCTACTTAGTACATCCTACTGTCTCTCTTCCTCCTCTCTTGTCGCTTGGCTTTACTCACATTTGTGTTTCAAAGTCGATCTATAAAAACATTTTCCATACTGATTACAGTTCCTAATTTCACTCAGTGCCTGCTATAATTTCTTAATCAACTCTGTAACTATATAATTCTGCACCTCTACTCTGCTCTGGTGAGACCCTACCTGCAGCACTGCCTCCAGCTCTGGAGCCCTCAGCACAGGAAAGACATGGACCTGTTAGAGCAGGTCCAGAGGAGGGCCACAAAAATGATCAGAGGGATGGAACACCTCTCCTATGAGGAAAGGCTGAAAGAGCTGGGGTTGTTCAGCCTGAAGAAGAGAAGGCTCCGGGGAGACCTTATTGCAGCCTTCCAGTACCTGAAGGGAGCTTATAAGAAAGATGTGGACAAACTTTTTAGCAGGGCCTGTTGCAATAGGACAAGGAGTAATGGTTTTAAAGTAAAAGAGGGTAGATTTAGACTAGATATAAGGAAGACAGTTTTACAATGAGGGTGGTGAAACACTGGAACAGGTTGCCCAGAGAGGTGGTAGATGCCCCATCCCTGGAAATATTCAAGGTGAGGTTGGATGGGGCTCTGAGCAACCTGATCTAGTTGAAGATGTCCCTGCTCATTGCAAGGGGGGTTGGACCAGATGACCTTTAAAGGTGTTTTCCAACCCAAACTGTTCTATGATTCTATGACTAAACTTTGTCATATTTTCTGAAACATCTGTCACAAAAGAAGCAGTCCAAATAACCTTGTAGTATTACTGAATAGGTCGCTATTAGCTACTGCCTGTCATCCTAACTAGCTCTGTTTCTATCCCCATTGACTACATCTTCCTAGTGGCCTAGCTGGTAAATATTCTGGGACGGGGCAGTGTTTTGATTTGGTGTTTGAAAAGCCCTGAAGAGTAGTCTCAAATTACTCTGAGACTGACAACAGTATAATTGAAAGATACTGTAATAATACATAGGGATAAAGGTTTCCTATAGAATTTAACATATTTAATAATGCACTGAGGTGCTTCAAAAACTGTTCCTTTCTTCAAACTGGACCTCAGTTTGCCTAAATATGTGGGGTGTCAGTCCTACAGACCACTTATTAGCACAGCAATAAAGGGTACCTTTTATTGGAAAGAAAAGAAACTTCCCTACATGGCCCTCCTCAGGCACCTGCTTGGCAGTGTTTGGTTCTGCACACCTCTCAGCTAAATCTAAGAGTAAGCTCCAACACACAGACTCGAAACATCCCTGGGGGTTCCTGTGTCAGCACAGTTCTCGGTGCTTGCACATTAACCTGTGACAGATGCCCTGACTAGGCTGCCGATTTGTTAAGCAATTGCCACGGAGCCTCAGTTATGATTACAGGCAGTCCTTGTTACCAGACACCTACTGCTTTAACATCAACAATGAAGATGAATCATTAAAGCAACTTCAGAGCATCACAGAGCAAGTGCTGAGACAAAGATGTCTGTCTGCTGTGACGGTGTACTCTGTGACATCTAAGACAGCACTGCCCCAGGGTGTTCTTTCCGTTATTATCTCTCTCTCCCAATGTCTCTCTCAAATATTCAAACTCCACCCCTGCTGTAAGCTCAAAGGGAGAAGGAATTTTGCCCTTTCACTTTCCTCCAGCATCCTGCTTATTTTAGAAGACTTTAATCAGTCTATCCTAGCCTGAGACTTTGTTTATTGGCATCTTTTCTCTGACCCTAGTAACACAGCTCCTCTGAGCTTTTTCCAAAGAGCAACAGCAGTTTTATACATCAGCATGATTCATATATCGCCACTCACACTCTGAAGGATGGGTATAAAGCCATCATATGAATTTCAGTCTGTTACAACCTGAGAAAGTCATGGCTGGCAGCAGATAAACTGAGATGGTCTTCCTGCAGACTCAGGAAGATGACTTTGCAGTTCACACCCGGCTAGAAGATTATCCTTGTAATCCTCAGACACATTCATTTAACGTGGTACTGCTTTTCGACACTTCCACCAGGAAAAGTTTCCCCATACTCTTGCTGTAAAAGGGATTTCCCTAGCCCTGGAAATATTCTTTCACTTTAAATATTTACCAGCAATAATCCACCATCTTTTTTTATTTTTGTCTTTTGGGGGAGTTTCATCTCTGTAAAGACAGATTGTCTCAGGCAGAGTAGACAAGGAAAAAAGAAGTTATAGAGGTGGACTCTCTGATCGGTCTATATGTGAGAGGTGTAACACTGAGCAAGCATGTACGGAGAATATTAAAAGAGCCACATGCCCCTTAAAACAACATCCTTGACACATTTTGGCATGAAATATACATTCAGAATAAATTTTCACTTAAATAACAGAAGGAATGAAAATAGGTCAGTATCTCAACCTCATTTTTTTAAACTTTACTTCTCAGAGTGACCTGACAGTCTGATGCAACTTAACTAGATAATTGACTTGTTACAGTACTAGGACTTGGAGATATGATTTGATCCATTGCAGATAAGCAAAGGACAGTATGGCCTCTTTATCCTCATGTCAATTCACAAACTTCAGAGCAATCAATTGGAGAAAAATGCTTCAAAAAATCATGGTCTATGTTCCATTTGATGCAGGTCTGTCAATCCTATTCTGCGCAAAGAGGGCTTTAGAACTAGTGAGACTTGCTCAGCTACCAAGTATGTTTATTTCTGATCCTGTACTACTAGACAGTGGCTGTGATTTTTTGGGTTGTTTCCAGCCACGATGAACTGGAGCAGAGTTCTGCCACTTTTCTCCTCCAAGGAAGGTGAACCTGCAGGCAGACCAGGAGGTGGCTGTTCAATTTGAAGAACAGATGTCCAGAAACACTTTCTTAAGCAGAGCAGAGACTTCCCTGGCTGCTCAGTATCCTGGTCCACTACACATTCCCAAACTCTTTAAGCATATTTGTTTTCCACCAGCAGTCAGTCTGTGAATTATCTATGTGGTTTCAGACAGGGTACTGGTTTAACTGAATGGACAGATGGTACCTGATACTGAGGTTCTGTGCGAAACAGTAAAAGCTGGAAGTATGTGCCTGTTCAAACTACATCCAATGACATCATTCATATGGAGAATTATGTGCAAACACATAAGCAGAGAAGGGTTTGTAATAATACCCACTTCCGCAGCTATCGTCAGAATTATTTCTTAGGAGGAAAAAAATGAACACATTTCAAAAATGAACAAGATATAACAGAGGTAAATTAAATGCAGACAGTAGGATGTCACAATCTCTATCGTCAATTGCTCAATGTAAACATAATGTCCTAATCGTCACATTCCAAACATGAGTCCTTAAGTTAGACCAGGGTCCTTAAGTTAGGAACGACAGAAGTGGTTTCAGTAGGTGCTGTGAAGCTGTAGCTTGTTGTAAACTCCCTCAGAAACTCGCTCTGAACCAATGAGGGAAAACGCATTCTCCCTCCCTCTCTTCAATTTAGATTCCCAAATACAGATATTTTTTAAGCTTGAGGATTCCAAACTTGAGAGTTTTGATTCAAAGTCCTCGCAACAACAGAACTTCTGCATGTGCCGACTCTGTGATAATCAAATTAAATTCTGCAGAAAAATGCTTTTAAGGAAAAAATATGAAGAGATATTAGCACTGTGTTAAAAGGATGCCACCTACTGGGCATCTCATCAACCTCCGGTAAAAGACCTGGAGAGGTAAGTAGGTCTGAGAAAACTGAAAAAGCCTGCTTTGCAGGAAAGCTTCCTAAAAGTGGGAAAAAAAAAAAAATTAATAGCTCTCTGTGCTCCTTAAGCTCATGGTTTCCCAAAAGCCTGTGGTTTTCTTTCTTTTCTGCCAGCTTTCTCAAGCATCCTTTTTTCTCTTGTAGTAGTAGCAGCAGCAATAGCCATATTTCATGAACATTTATTCTTTGTAGTTTCCTCTTAACTCTTCCCCTTCTGATGCCTATATTCCTGCTGAGAAGGTTGTGTCTTAACAATCTGTTCACCATTTTTTTCCATTGCCCTCCCTCAGGCTAACAAGCACTGTCCAGGCTTCCCATTGAAAACAATTAAAAGATGCAATACATGCGCACACATGCAGAGATACACACAAGCAAACCTGATGGAATCAATACCATCTTTTAGGAGAAAATCACACTGTGCTTTAGGCTCTCCTTGGTATGTTGTCAAAAAAAAAAGTTAAAAATGAGGTTTCATCTTTGAGTTTATATATCCTGGTTTTGTGAGATTATCCCAGCCCTGTTACTTAATTGTTCTGCCACTACATTCTGCTTCAACTATTGGGTTTCCTTTTTGTTTAAAATATTGGTTTTAGGAGGAAACTGTCGGGCACAGTTATATTTTGTTATATCTAATGTCCCTTGCAACTGTGGAGTGCAAAACATCAGAAAAAACCTGCAGAATTGGTATGAGTTTATAAAGTCTCCAAGATTAAACAAAAACCTTCAGAAAAGCGTGTAGTTCTTGTGCAGTTTGTTAGTCAGAGGACTAACGAAACAGAGGGCCACGTTCCCATTTACCATTGGGACCAATTATACTATTCCAGCAGATTTAAAAGCCTTTGAAACAAACATGGACTACATTTATACCTACCGTCTCTAGACTCCTTTTCACTACCACATTAATGCAAAGGGACCTTAATTCTATGCATTAGGTCCTATTCTCATTTTCACTATGGTCACTCTTCACTACATCGACAGTACAAAAAGGACTTCATGTGAATCAACTGTTTTCAAGTAAGAATTAAGGCTTTAATATAAGTGTGATGTACAGCGGGTCACAAGGTAGGTTTACATAGTTTTAAAACCAGCATCACTATGACTAAGGGTATCCTCTTTTTTGTAATTGGAAGCATTTGGTGAAGTAACTGATGTGGTAACAGCACAGATATGCTGTTTATCCATCAGTGTATTTTCTTCCTCTCACTCACATCAGGATGAGCCAACGCACATTGTTCTGCTCCCCACTCCATGGGAACTCTGCTGGTTTTTACCATCCCACTTCTACTACCACAGCACAATGATTTGTGCTCAACCAGCACCTGGGTGTCAGCAAGTCAAGCCCACTCGTTAAATCCATGCTCACAGAGCTTTCATGCCTGTGACTTTCAAAAGAAACAATTCCATTACAAAAATCTCAGAGCATGCCTGCACAGTGCAGGGACAAGCAGTCACATTTGTGCCAGGCTTGAGAGTGGGCAAATGTGTGCCTG